>NC_081423.1:12169746-12469746 GCF_949786415.1 Peromyscus eremicus | reverse complement strand
CATCCACTGGCTGTTCACTCTATCTTTTGAATAATTATTTCTTCCTAAAAACTGGCTGATACAGATGAATAGCTAGCTTCATCTGCCTGATCCTTGACTATAGAAGAGTGTCCAAGCTGGTATAATATAAGTACTTTGTAGGTGTCCTCTGTGTCAAATTATGAAACACACCGTTTTTAGACTAAAGCCACACTCAGTCTTCAAAACATGTCACAGTTATTCACAAATATGGTCTTTCCTATAACTGCAACTGAGAATGTTGCCAAACCTTCTGCCACTAAATAACAACCTCCTCCCTGTTCTTCCAGTCTCTGTCTGGACTTCTCTCGAAGCCCCTCTTGCCTTCACCTCACTGTCTTGTCCCAAAAACATGATACATGTTCTAGAGTCCAGAGGGTTTTACAGAGTTATAGTGCTTTTGTTTCAAATTCTGAATCAGTTGTGTATTACTGAATAACAATGTAACTCAAACATTTCTGGCTTAAAGTGGCAACTATTTTAGTGTTTTTCGTGTCTTCCCTGCCCCAGTACTGGAGAGTCAGTCCAGGGCCTTGCACATAAAAGGCAGGGTCTATAACTCTTGCCTACCCCTGCCCCAGAAGTTCCTGTCTGTTGGATGCCCTGAGCTGGATAGTTTTTATGCTCCACGTTAATTTTTTCTGGGCCTAGAATGATCTGGAATATCCAGGGTGGCTCCTTCTCACATCTGGGAAAACGGTGCTGGCTAACAACAGGGCGCTTACTGGAGCCGCTAAGTGTAGCTTCCAGTGCTCCTCAGTGACTCTCAAATGACCTGGGCTTCTCATCGCCTAGCAGGTAGAATCCAAGAAAAGGCATCCCAAGAGGGACTGAAAAGGAGGGGGGCAGTCACTCCTCTTTAGGCCTAGGCTCGGAAATACCAAAACCTCACTTTTGTACTAGATATATTTTAGATTTAGCCCCATAGGAACCTTCCAAAGCAAATACAAGTTACAATCTATAGTTATGAAACTAGTGATAAAGCTGAGATCTGAACAGATGTCTGGACAGCAAACCCCATGTCTTCTCTGCTATAGAGAGCTCAGGGTGGTAAATGATTTGCCTTCCGTCTTTCAGAAATAAAACTTTTTTCCCTGCTAGATTTGAAGCTCTATTTACTGACTTGGAACAGAAACAGACAGAGCTGGGAATCTCCGCTTTGGGAGTCTCTGTCACCACTATGGAGGAAGTGTTCATACGGTAAGCAAAAATAGAATAACTGGAAGGCTGGGGGGTGGCTCAAGTGGGTAAGGGCACTTGCTGTGCAAGCATGAAGATGGGCTTGCTGGCTGACCAGCCTTGCAAAGAAACAGTAATCATCAGGCTCAGTGAGAGACCCTGTCTCAAGGGGCAAGATAGGAAGCAATAGAGGAAGACACCAGACATCTTTCTCTGTCATTGAAAGAGAAGCTGTCAGTTTTGTGTGAGTGGGTGAGAGTGTGAGTGTGAACTGACAGCTTCGAAGATCTTAGGCTTGGAAGGGATCTTAAGCATCATCCATCTAAACATTACCCAATGCTTGACTCTCTTTCCTAACTGTCTTGCTGAATGGCCATCTAGCCTCTGAATAGTACTTTTGATCTAAAAGGATATTAGATAATAAGAGATTGTGCTAAATGTATTATCATTCAACAAACATATTTTTGGGGGTCTCTGTGTATGAATGTCCTAGACCTCACTATTTAAACCAGACTGGCCTCAAGCTTACAAAGAGCTACCTGCCTCTGCCTCCTGAGTGCTGGGATTAAAATTATGCGCCACCCGCCTGGCCTAACAAATCTTTTCTTTTTTTTTTTTTTTTACTTTTTTGAGACAGGATCTCACTATATAGTTTTAACTAGGTCTGAAACTCCCTATATGTATCAAGGTGGCCTCAAACTTGGGGTGGTTTGCCTCTGCTTCTTGAGCACTGGGATTGTAAGTGTATGTTACCAACCTGGCAACAAACATTTTATCAATTGAGATGCTTTTGCCTACAAGTAACATAATCTCGACTTAGCTGTTTTTAACAATGTGGAGAATTTATTACTTCCTTTACAAAGAATCCCCATGATTGAGCAGTTGTTGGGCTAACTGGTTTATCTACCAACCAATTTGTACACCCTGAATTGGAAATGCAAGCTCAGTTTTAGGAAGACCTTGGTGGAATGCTGCCATCTAGGGAGCTATACCAGGCCAGAGCTTGGCAAGGAGTACAGGGGTGATTTTATTCAGTCTGGCAATGTTTGTCTTTTGATTTGAATATGTAGCTGGTTAGGGTTATTCATAAACTATTCAAATGTATAACTTATTTTACTTGATGTGTTTTACTATGGTTGTATATGATTTTTCTCTCTCCCATTTTTTGTTTCTTCCTTACTCTGTTTTCAACCACCCATACACACTTGTTGGAAATTAGGTACCACAATTGTGTTATTTTAATAGATCAGCCTAGATGTTGAGATACAATATCTTTGTCAAAGGCTTAGCCTGCTCTTGGAAAATACCAGGACCTTTAATTCACGTGTCCCACCACTGTCAACTTATATATTATTATGCATTTAAATTCCATATCTTTTTAGCCTTCACAAAACATTAGTATTGTCGTCTGAGATACAAAATGATCTCGATTCTTACACACTTATCAGTGTTGTTCCTCTGCCTTATGTGCAGCACCACTGACCTGCATACCTGCATACTATAGTCCTGTAGTAGTTTTATTCTGGTGCCAAGCACTAGGTGTTTTGTTCTTGTTTTTCAAGATAGGAAACTTTTTTTTGAGACAGGGGCTCACTATGCTGCCCTGGCTGGCCTGGAGTTTGTGTATGCAGACAAGAATGGCCTTACATTCACAGAGATCACTTGCCTCTACCACTGGAGTACTGGAATGAAAGACATGTGCTACCATGCACAGCAGAAAAATATTTTTGAAATAAATAGTTTTATCTCTTTCCCCTTTTTGTGGTACTAGATAGGGACTGCCTAGGATCTCTCCTATGTTAAGTGAGTGCAAATCACTGAGCCACATCTTCATATTTTTATGACCAGGTGTGTGTGTGTGTGTGTGTGTGTGTGTGTGTGTGTGTGTGTGTGTTCGTGTGTTCACTGGGGACTGAACTTAGGGTGTCATGAATATTAGGCAAGCATTATACCACTATATATTCTCAGTCCTCTCTCTATTTTAGTTTGAGGTAGAGTTTCACTAAGTAGAGTGGACTGGCATTGGAATAAATTTGAATGTATGATCCCCTTCTGAAGATCCCCAAGCAGCAGGGATTACACCCATGCCTGCCTCACTAGCAGTTTTTTTGTTTTGTTTTGTTTTTGTTTGATTTTGGTTTTTGGTTTTTAGAGACAAGGTTCCTCTGTGTAACCCTGGCTGTCCTGGAACTCACTCTGTAGACCAGACTGGCCTCGAACTCTCAGAGATCCACCTGCCTCTGCCTCCCGAGTGCTGGGATTAATGAATTGCACCACCACCACCCAGTTTACTAGCAGTTTTTAATGAAAACGTTTTCATTTTTATGAAAGTTAATTTATACATTTCTGTCTTTCATAGACTTTTAAAATCTATCCTATTTTAAAAAATACATACCTTAGGGGATCACAAATATTTCCCCTATCTTTTCTTCCATGAACTTTATTATTTTAGTTTTAAATTAAGTATATATTCAACTAGTGATTATTTTGGGGTGTGACTTGATATAAAGTTGTCCATGTTCGTTTTCTTCTACATGGCTATCTAGTTGGGATACAAATATTTGTTGAAAAGATTTTTCTTTCCACATTGAATTATTTGGATTTCATCACCAAAAGTCAATTGACTTTAATTTTTCTACATTCCCAGTTCTGCTTCAAGGATCTATTCTATCCTAGATGCCAGTACCACATTGTTGGGATTGCTGTAGCTTTGCACTGTGTTTCAGAGGCAGGTAGTCTGTAGTTTCTCCAGCCTTGTTCTAATTTTTAAGATTATTTTAGTTGCTATAGGTACTTTAATAAAAACTTGCCAATTTCTAGTTTTTTAATTAATTATTTCTTTATTTAGTATTTTGCCTGCATGTATGTCTATGTAAAGGTGTCAGATCTTGGAGTTAGAGACAGTTGTTAGCTGCCATGGGGGTGCTGGGAATTGAACCTGGGTCCTCTGGAAGAGCAGTCAGTGCTCTTAACCACTGAGCCATCTCTTCAGCCCCCCCACCCACCCAATTTCTGTTTTTTAAAGAACCTGTTGGAATAGTAGTCCATAATTTTTAACAGTGTACTACACTAATATAAGATGTTAATCGTAGGGGAAGAGGAGGTACATGAAAAGCTCTCTGTACCTCCTGCTTTTAGAAGGACCCAACAGCCCTGCTCTCCCCTCCAGGTTCCTGCAACCCTTCCTAATAGCTAGAGAACATGCAGCCTCATGAAGGGCCTAAGGCAAAAACAATACAATTAATTCACTCTCCATTTCTTCACCCACAGAAACTGTGAGATAATAAGTGTTTACAGTTGTTTTAAGCTGCCCAACTTTGATGATAATCTGTGTTGCAGTAATAAATAACAAATGTAGCACCTTTTATAAAACTGCTGAAGGAAAAATTAGCCACAACTAATTATGTCTTTTGTTAGGACAAATTCCCAAGAATAGAAAAATGACTCAAGGGTTATGAACAGAAATACATTACCTGGCAATGAATACTTTACTCTGCGAATAGGCTCATCTTTTTGCTTAGAGCAGGGGTCATCAGCAAACTATTCTTAAAAAGCTGCACTTGGGAGGCAGAGGCAGAGGATCTCTGTGAGTTTGAGGCCAGCCTGTCTACAGAGTAAGTTCCAGTTCCAGGGCTACACAGAGAACCCCTGTCTCAAGAAACCAAAAAAAAAAAAAAAAAAGAAAGAAAGAAAGAAAGCCAGATAGCATTTTATACTATGTAAGCTTAAACAATCAGGATAGCGTGTGCATCCTTATGTAACTACCCAACATGTAACCACTTCAAAATGCAAAACCATTCTAAGTTCAGGATCAGGAAAAAAGTAGGCTGCTCTGAACCACTAACCGGAGCTTGTTAAGCTCCTGATCTGTGATTTTTTGTTTTTTTTTAATCTGGCTTTTGGTTTTTGGAAACAGGGTTTCTCTGTGTAGCCCTGGCTGTCCTGGAACGACTCACTTTGTAGACCAGGCTGGCCTCGAGCTCACAGAGATCCACCTGCCTCTGTCTCCCAAGTGCTGTGATTAAAGGCGTGTACAACATGAATCTTAAAAGGTCTTATTAATAAAAAACAAAAAACAAAACAAAAAACCAGGGGCCAGATATTGGGGTGAAAGCTGAAAGATCAGAGGAACAGAACAAGCCACAGCCAACCTCACCTCGACAACTCCTCAGCTGATCCTGTTTCCTCAGACTTAAAGCCTCTGAGTCCTCACCCAAATGGATCTAAGCTTTACCCACTAGCTTACCTCTACAAAATCCTCAGTCTAGAGAGCGTGAGTTCCTGTTTCCTCATACCTTATATACCTTTTTCTGCCCCACATCTTACTTCTTGGGATTAAAGGCATGTGCTTCCCAAACAAAGGCTGAGATCTCAAGTGTTGGGATTCAAGGTGTGTGCCACTACACCTGGCTCTGTTCCCAGTGTGGCCTTGAACTCACAGTGATCCAGACAGATCTCTGCCTCCTGAGTGATAGGATGAAGGGTGTGTGCCACCACTGTCTGATCTCTATGTCTAATCTAGTGGCTGGCTCTGTCCTCTGATCCCCAGATAAGTATACAATATATTGGGATACACAATATATCAGGCATGTGCCACCACTGCCTGGCCCATGGTCTGTAATCTTAATGGTGAAATGTTTTTAAATTTTAAATTTTGATTATAAGATTAATATATTATTTTGTTTTAATTTTCATGTAGTACTTTTCAAAACAAAGTAACAAAAATCTAATCATGATAGTGTTGCTTGAGATCTTTGGAAAAGACATTGGTGAGTTAACGCAGTGCTCAGTGCTTATAGAGGACCATGCTACCCGTTACACAACTTAGACATAGCTCCTTTCTTCATCGTTTTTCTTGTTCTAGCTCACCATTTTTTCTAAATATTATATGAATTTCATTGTTTAAACACAAACAAAATGAAATGTATTGTGATTTTAGACTGTCTTTGCTTATGTTTTTGCTTTGGTTTAGAGTTTGTAAGTTGGCTGATTCTAGCACAAATATCTTAACTGAGAAGCGACCCTCTATTCAGCCTCATCCCCGAGTTCACAGAGTTCCTGTTGACAGAATTAAATATCTTCACTCAAGGATCTTTTCAATGCAGACTGGCCTGCCAATCAAACTAAATACTGGAGTAAGCAGTATATTTCAAATACATGCAAAAAAAATGTGGTTGAATTGATGGAATCATGCTATCATTCAAGAGCTGGGTTTAGTCTGGGTGTGGTGGTACATGCCTTTGATCCCAGCACTCAGGAGACAAAGGCAGACAGATCTCTGTGAGTTTGAGGCTAGCCTGGTCTACATAGTGAGTTTCAGGATAGCCAGGGCTATGTAGAGAGACCCTGTCTCAAAAAATAAAAATAATAAAAGAGCTGGGTTTAGTAACACATGCCTATAATTTCAGTGCTTGAGAGGCTGAAGCAGGAAGATTATGAGTTCATGGCCAGCCTAGGCTACCTGTAGAGATCCTGTGTCAATAAAATAAGGTAAAGAATGGGTCCATGAGGCTTCAGCAGTGTTACACAGCCTGCTCTAGTTCAAAGACAGAAATGTCTTAGGGTTACTGTTGCTGTGATGAAACACCATGACCAAGGCAGCTTATAAAAGAAAGCATTTAACTCACAGGAGATCTTCCCTTTCCCGGATGGAGACAGAAGAGGAGGGGATTGGAGGGGGGAGGGGGAGTGGAACTGGGAGGGGAGAATTGGGGAGAGGCTGTAGCTGGGATGTAAAATACATAGATGAATAAGAAAAAAGAAAGCATTTAATTAGGGGCTTGCATACAGTTTCAGAGGATTAGTTCATTTCCATCATGGCAGAGAACATGGCAGCAAGCAGGCAGGCGTGGCCCTGGAGTAGTAGCAGAGAGCGTACATCACGATCTGTAGGCAGGAGGCAGAGAGAGAGAGAGACAGACAGACAGACAGACAGACTAGGCCAGGTATAGGCTTTTGAAACCTCAAAGCTCACCCTCAGAGAGTTGTATGTATAAGCACTGGAACCTGGTTTTGAAGGCCCTTTCACACATCCTCAGTCATGCTGCCCCCCAGAGAAGCCAAGTGAACACATGGAGCACTAACCCAGGAGGCTTCCCACTCCAGGCTCGGTGTCCTCTCCTTGGACCTCGGGGCATATAGCTATATATTTTGATTTTGACTATCATTGCCACTGAGACATGTTTATGGGTCCTCCCTATTTATACAAATTATCTGACTAGAAATAGAACATGTAAGTTAAAGATTACTTCAAAATTAAGTTCATCTTAAGGTTTTGTTTTTTTTTTTTTGAGATAAGGTTCCACTATGTAGCCCTGGCTGGCCTAGAATTCACTATGTAGACCAGGATGGCCTTGAACTCATAGAGATATTCCTGCCTTTACCTCCTAAATGCTGGAATTAAAGGTGTGTGTCACCCTGCAAGAATTTTTATAAGAGTTATTTATTTATTTTTATGTGTATGATGCTTTGCCTGCATGTATGTCTGTACACCACATGTGTGCCTGGTGTTTATGGAGGTCAGAAGAAGGTATCAGATTTCCTGGAACTGGAGTTACAGATGGTTGTGAGTCACCATGTGGGTACTGGGAAGTGAACCTGGATCCTCTGGAAGAGCAGCCAATGCTCTTAACTAATGAGCCATCTCTCCAGCGGCCCCCCCCAATTTTTTTAAGTTGTAACAAATGAAACATCCACCAATGAAATATAACAAATGAAAATCTACCAATCCACCATATTTTCATTAAATTTAAATTTTTACAAGATAGGAAAAAATGCTATCGTTTATACATGGTATCTGAAGTACCGTAAGTTCTACCTCCAGAAGTGTTCCAATTGGTACTTCCTCTTGCTGCTAGTTAGCAGGATGGAATATAAAGCATCTTAACCTGAAGCACATCTGAACACAACTGGAAAGTGGGATGTAAAGTGAAGGGCTGTAAGGTGTGAGCAGAAGGCTCCTCGGTACTTCCAGCTTCTGCCACTCTGCTGATGCAGCATCTGCCTTCTCTTTTAACTGTAGCTCTGTCTTCTCTGCCAACAATTCTATGCCATGCTCCTGAAAAAGGTCACATACTCTCAACGCAACTGGAGGTTGATGCTGTTTGTGCAGATTCTGCTGCCTCTGCTGATCATTGTATTAAGCCTCACTTTTTTTGACTTCAAATTAAAGAAAATGGAAAACGTACCCTTGGAGCTGACTTTAAAAACATATGGTCAGACAATTGTTCCATTTTTTGTTTCTGACAATTCTCTCTTGGGTCCTCAACTTTCGGATAAATTTATAAAGATGCTTGTGGCTGCAGGACAGATTCCTTTGTATATTCAAGGTAAGCATCAGGACGAGGGAGCTGCACAGGAAGTAGGCCTGTTTTTCTTTTCAGGGAAGCTGCATCTTTCTGGACCACATAGTGCTCTTGGAAGTCAGACTGAAATTCCAGAAAGTCAGGGAAACATCATTTAGACTCTGGATAAGAAGAAGTGGAGGACTTCTAGAGACGAGACTGTTGTGTCTGCAGAGCTTATGGAGTCCTTTCTGTTTGTTTGTTTGTTTGTTTGTTTGTTTTGTTCAGGACAAGCTTTCTGTGTTTATCACTGGCTGTCCTGGAACTCACTCTGTAGACCAGGCTGGACTCGAACTCAGAGATTCTCCTGCTTCTGCCTCCTGAGGGCTGGGATTAAAGGTGTGTGCTGCCACTGCCTGGCCAAGGTTGTGGAGTCTTAAGAAATTGTTGATAGTAGAAGGTCTTCAGGTCATTGATAGCACATTCCTGAAGGGGATGGAGCTATCCCAGACCCTTCCTCATCCCTCTCCACTTTCCACCCATGAGGAGACAAGTTTGCACTTCCACACACTCCTTTCATGATATTTTACCACAGGCCTCAATGCAACAGGGCCGACTAACCATGAATCGAACCATTAGCCCAAACAAACCTTTCTCTTAGGTATTTGTTATGGTGACAGAAAGCTGGCTTAATACACTGTGCTTCTCAAAGCTTCAGTTTCTTCATACATGAACTTGGGAGAAGCCTTTTGTGTAGGATCGCTGGGGAGGTTTTATAATGAATATTTTGTATAGTTGGTGTCCAATGTAATAATGTCATTTTTTTTTAAAGATCACTAAAGGTCTTTTTCAGCTTTAAAAGTATAGGTAGGTTGTATGTGAGATGTGGCACTATGAATTGAGAATATAATCATAAACAGAATTAGTGCCAGCCCTCAAGGAACTTCTAAGCAAGAGGCCTAGTTCTGATATGTAGTTCCAGAACTAGTAGCAATGATTACAATCTCAGCTTGGGAGGATCCAAGGAAACCCCGCGGTCAGAGCCTGCCACCTGATTGGCTTGGCTAGTGGGAAGGGCAGATAACCGAAGACATTCCAAACAACAGAATCTGCATGCTTAAGGGACTCATTGGTGCCCAGAGAATCTAAAGACAGGAAGCCAAGAGTCTGGATAGTGGTTAGATAGGTTTATCTCATTCTGTCAGAATGCAACAGGAAAGAAAATAGAGGTTTATTCTGGCACATGGTGCCAAAAGTTAAGAAGTTCAAGAGTGAGGTATCATCTGTCGGCTTTTGAGGAGAGCTTCACATTGTGTGTTGGAACATGGTGGACAGGAGGAAGGAATTTCATGGTAGGAAGGAGAAGCTGAATCCACTGACATAATAGCACACTCTTGCCATAACCAACCACCTCCAGAGAAGTAACCCACTCCTGCTAGAGCAGGAATAACCCCGAAGGGTGAAGCATCCAACCACACAGTCATCCACGTCAAAGTGCTCATCACCTTCCTGTTCCATTACACCGGGACTGACTTTCTATGTAACTCAGAGGGAACAAACTCCATCCAAAACCTAACAGAGAAAATGGGTTCTAAGCCAGGCATGGTAGCACACGCTTTTAGTCTCAGCACTCAGGAGGCAGAGGCAGGCCAATCTCTGTGAATTCCAGGCCAGCCTGGGCTACATAGTAAGAACTTGTCTCAAACACAAACAACAACAAAAACAAAACAGAAAGTACACTTTATAGTATGTGGATGTGTGGCTTTGTCTAGAGGTCAGAGTCACTGCAAGTTGGTAGGTCTGAGTATACTATTATTAGGTGTGTCCTTTTTTTTTTTTTTAAAAGATTTATTATATAACAGTGTTCTGCCTGCATGTGTGTCTGCAGGTCAGAAGAGGGCACCAGATCTCATTATAGATGGTTTTGAGCCACCGTGTGGTTGCTGGGAATTGAACTCAGGACCTCTGGAAGACAAGTCAGTGCTCTTAACCTCTGAGTCATCTCTCCAGCCCTAGGTGTGTCCTTTTGCACCAGGTACAGAGATATTATATAAATGGTGAAGAGTTTTGTTTAGGACCACATGGTCCAGGAAGACATTATAGGGCTAGACATATTGAGATGGTAGTAAGGAAAAAAGTAGTTGGAATTCAAAAGGACTTAAAAGATGGAAATTTGGAGATCATCTGGAATTCAATATGGAGCAGGGCAGGAGAAGGCCAGCCTTTGGATGTATGTGAGGTTGGTGGTGGGGAACCCAGAAGGAACAGAAGATTGGGAGTATGGGGGGGGGGAGGCTCATGACGGATGCACTGTATGCCTGGTGTGATATTTTCTCAGCAATTCTTACTGCCCAATGTACCTTTGGCTCCCTTCTAGGTCCTGTAGAGGACTTCCTACTGAAAAAGGCAAAAGAGGGCCCTGAGGACTTTGATAAGCTCTATGTGGTGGCAGCTTCTTTTGAAGATGTGAATAACCACACCATAGTGAAGGCACTGTTCAACAACCAGGCATACCATTCCCCTGGCCTGGCTCTGACTCTGGTGGACAATTTTCTCTTCAAGTTGCTTTCTGGTGCCAATGCTTCCATTACCACAACCAACTACCCTCAACCTCTGACGGCCGAAGAGCTCTCAGAGAGTGTCTTGTACCAGTACGTGCGACTTCCCCCAGCCTCAAGCCTACACATCTGTAGGGACTCTCGCTTTCCCGCTATTTCTTTCTTTGCCTCATTTTAATTCCAAATGATTGTTTTGGAAGAAGGCTGCAATTCACAGTTCTACTTAAACTTCTGTCTCACGTTCTGTCTTTTACAGGGGCCCTAAAGGACATTACCTTGTTATCAACTTTCTTTTTGGAATAGCTTTCCTGTCAAGCTCTTTCTCCATCTTGACAGTCACAGAGAAGAACATCAAGTCTAAGCACATCCAGTTTGTAAGCGGCGTCAGTGTGGTTGCGTTCTGGCTCTCCGCTCTGCTGTGGGATCTCATTTCTTTCCTTGTCCCCACTCTCCTGCTAGTGGTGAGTACTGGGTGGCACTGGGGTCATTCCCTGTGGACAGGGACTCCCCTTAAAGCCCCATATGCAGAACCAGCTGGGAAGTTCAAGTGGGAGCCAGCCCTGACTAGAAAGGTGGATACGAAAGCTCTTTCATCACCAACCCTGGTACGAGTTCATTTAGCTTTGATGTCTTCAGGAAAGGGGTACCTTGCTCTGCGGTGTTTATGTGGCACCCACAGAGCGGCTGCTTCCAGTCAATGAGAAACAATGTTTTGGAGATATGTATGTATTATTCAGAAGTAGATAGTCAGAGAACAGGGGTTGACGTATTTGGTTGTGATGGAATCAAGTAGTCTGAGGGCGCCCTGAGTATTTTGTGCAGAGTGGGTCATCCCCTGCTTTGTTCTCTGTGTTTCATAAGCATCTCTTCATCCTACTTCACTGCATCACTGACACTCCGGGCAGCTCCCTGAGAGCCGATCTCAGAGTCTGCGCTTTAGTTCATGAGTGAATGCTTGTGAAGTATTGTTAACGGCTTGCTTTAAAACCTGAGATTGGGGTTGGGGATTTAGCTCAGTGGTAGAGCGCTTGCCTAGCAAGCACAAGGCCCTGGGTTCAGTCCTCAGCTCTGGAAAAATAAAATAAAATAAAATAAAACCTGAGATTAAGGGCCTGGGAGAATGCTCGGTGAGTAAACGTATTTGCTCACAGGCCTTACGACCTGAGTTTAATCTCTAGATCATACAAGATGGCAGGAAGAACCAACTCTAGAGAGTTGTCCTCTGTCCTCCACACACACACATTCCTGGCACACAAGCAGTAACTCCACCCCATGCCGACAGATACATGAATTAAGTAAAGCTGAAATGACTGTATTACTAGCACTTAGAATGAACGCTCACTGATGTTTCCCAAATTCTCCCTCTCTCCTTTCTTAAGTTGGTGTTTTTCTGGTATAAGGAAGAAGCTTTTGCCCATGCTGAGAGCACCCCGGCGGTGGTCTTGATAATGATGCTCTACGGCTGGGCTGTCATCCCTTTCATCTACACAGTCAGCTTCTCTTTTAAAACTCCTGGGAATGCGTGCGCTAAGCTTGTGGTAATGCTCACCTTCTTGAGCATCGGCCCCCTTGTGCTTGTCACGGTCACAAGTGATAAAGGTGAGATCACATCTATGTTTTGCGTAAACCTCTCCTCTAACAGCCCCGGTGGCTACACCCTCAAAAATGTGTGTCTACCAAAGACCCGTGAGAAAATGTTCACAGCTGCCGTGGGCTGAAGATTCCCAGCTGGAGTGTGCCAAACACATCTCCACAGTGGACGGACAAACAGTTCAATCAAATTCACTCAGTAGATTATTGCTCAGCTTTAAAAAGGGACCACATGGAGCTAAAGAGTCTGCTATGTGTTGTGTGAAGTCCATGAACAGACAAAGTTAATCTTGGAAACAGAATCAGAAAAGAGGCTGCTTCTGGGTTGTGGGGAAAGGGCTGACTAAAGGAACCACACACTAGGGGACCATGGGAACGAAGAGGTCTTCTTGATCAGGAACTGGGCACTACTTTACATGGCTGTACACACTTACTAATCATTGTTCACCTGGGATCCATGCACTTCACTAAAATGTAGTGTTCTTTACTTCTAATTGAAGGTAATGAGTCAATTAATAAGTCAACATTGGAGGAAGGCTTCCTGGTAAGCAAAAGAAACTAAGATTGAGTCATTATTTACAACTACACCTGAAACTGGCATCTTCACGTTTGTGCTACCATCTCTGCATCAGGGTTGGACAAAAATGACTGATATGGCCGGGCGGTGGTGGCGCACTCCTTTAATCCCAGCACTCGGGAGGCAGAGGCAGGCGGATCTCTGTGAGTTCGAGGCCAGCCTGGTCTCCAAAGCGAGTTCCAGGAAAGGCACAAAGCTACACAGAGAAACCCTGTCTCGAAAAACCAAAAAAAAAAAAAAAAAAAAAAAGACTGATATGTTACCTCTACAATGCTCTTTTTATTAAGATTTATTTTATTATCATGTGTATGTGTCCGTGTTTTTCTGTGTGAATGTGCACAAAATTGGGGGGTTCACATGGAGGTCAGAAGAGGGCCCCAGATCCTCTGGAACTATGGTGACAAGTGATTGTCAGCTGTCTGACATAGTTGCTGAGACCCAAACTCCAGTCGTCTGTAAGAGCGGAAAGTTCTTAACTGTTGACCCTCTCTCCAGCCCCTGCGATGCTCCTGTTCACTTGCATTTATGCCTCACAACTTCAGGTTGACTTTTCTTCCCTTCCTCTTTTTTCTTTTTTCTTTTCTTTTGTTTGTTTTGTTTTCAAAACAAGGTTTCTCTGTGTAACAGCCCTGGCTGTCCTGGAACTTGCTTTATAGACCAGGCTGGCCTCAAACTCACAGAGATCCGCCTGCCTCTGCCTCCCAAGTGCTGGGATTAAAGGCATGCACCACCACAGCCCAGCCCTTTTCTTTATTTTTAAAAGTAATTTTTATTTGGGGGTTTGGCGAGATGGATGAGCAGTTAACAACATTGGCTGCTCTTCTAGAGAACCCAGGTTTTATTTCCAGCACCCACATGGTGGTTCACAAATGTCTATAACTCCAGTCCCAGGAGGTCAAGGGTACTGAAAATAGGCACAGGCAAAACACTCATACACATAAAAATTAAGAAGAATTATTTTATGTGCATAAATGTTTTCTTGAATGTCTGTACGTACATCACTTGTGTGACTGGTACCCACAGAGGCCATCAAGACGTGTCAGATTCCTTGAAACTGGAGTTAGAGTGCTGTGAGCTGCCACGTGGGTGCTGAGAACCAAATCCAGATCCCCTGTAAGAGCCGTGAGTGCCCTAACCACTGAACTATCTCTCCAGCCCTGATCCTTATTTTTTACTTAAAATTTGGTTTACAATTCCCCTTTTATTTGGGGAGTTTTTCTCTTTCCTAAGGGACCCTTCATGGCAATTTAGTCTCCATAAACTATGGAGGAAGGGATCATATACCCCTTCTGACTGCAAGATGACACTCCAGAACTGGGAACATGGTAGAGTACTTGCTGGGCATGTATGAGGCCCTAGGTTCCATCCTCAGTACTGGGGAAATAAGACACTAGAACAGCTCCAGACTGGCTCCTATGCCCTGTTGCATCTGTCTCAGCTCACCTCCAACCTGTACCCTCTGCCTTTCCTCCTCTGTTTACCCAGCCCTCCTGTAGCCATGCCCCCTCAGATTTTCTCAGACAACGTGCTCTTCAGGTTTGCCTACCAGAACAAAGATGTGGAAATAAAGAGACAAAGTGAAGGAACTAAGCAAAGAAAAGTTCTGGTGGCCTAGAGGCTGAATGACTAGAGGGAGAGTCAACACCAGGAGTCAGGGAAACCAGGTTTCTGGTGGAGACCTGAGAGTCTGGACTAAAGAAGTGAGTGAGGAGGGATGGTGAAGTGAGCACTTTGACTCACGCAAGTAAAATCCATACTTTCTGTTCTCTTTGCAGACCTTGGCTATGCAGAACTCTCAGACTCCTTGGATTATATTTTCCTAATATTTCCTGGACATTGCCTGGGAATGGCTTTTTCCAACTTGTACTATAACTTTGAACTAAAAAAGCTTTGCAATGCTAAGAACTTGAGTGACATTGACTGCAATGATGTTTGTAAGTATTATAAATGAAATTTGCTGGTAACAGTTTTATTTATTTTTATTTCATGTGCATAGGTGTTTTGCTTGCAAATCTGTCTGTATAAGGGTGTGGGATGCCCTGGAACTGGAGCTACAGACAGTTGTGAACTGTCATGTGGGTGCTGGGAATTGAACCCAAGTCCTCTGGAAGAGCAGCCAGTGCTCTTTACCACTGAGCCATCTTTCCAGCCTCTATGCTGATAACATTTTTATACTGATATTATTTATATAATATGATTTTTTGTTGTTTTTTTTTTTGAGACAGGGTTTCTCTGTGTAGCCCTGGCTGTCCTGGAACTCACTCTGTAGACTAGGTTGGCCTCAAACTCACAGAGATCTATCTGCCTCTGCCTCCTGAGTGCTGGGATTAAAGGTGTGCACCACCACTACCCAAATGATTTGTCTTTTTTGAGACAAAGTCTCTCTATGTATCCCTGACTGTCCGGGAACTCACTATTTAAACTAGGCTAGCCTTGAACTTGCTATAATTCATTGTAACATTCACCTTTTATATGAAATGACATAGTATTTGCATATAAGCTATGCATATCTGAACACACACCCCTCCGTGTGTGTGTGTGTGTGTGTGTGTGTGTGTGTGTGTGTGTTGCTGAGAATCTAACACAGAGCCTTGTGCATACCAGGCAAGTGTTCTGCCACTGAACTATATTCAAGTCTGCTCTCACATACTTTAAATTATCTTTAAATTTCTTAAAACAGTAATATAATGTAAATGCTATGTAAATAGTAGTTATTCTATATTTAAGAATAACGACAAGGGAAAAACTATAGATATTTAGTACAGATACAGTTTTTATTTTCTGAAAAGTTTTGATACCCCCAATTTCTCATTGGTTGAACCCATGGATACAGAACCTAGGAATACAGAGAGATAACTGTACTTTGCCATTTTGTATAGGACTCAAGAATGTGTAGATTTTTGTGTGGATATGAACCACTGCCATGCTAAGGGAAGACAATAACCTACAGGTATACCAAAAGGAGACTAGTTAACAAATTGTGGTACACCTAGACAAAAGAAAATGATATAAGTATCAAAAGTGATTTTATCTGTATATTCTGTTTTTTCTTTTTCTTTTTTTTCTTCTCTCTCTCTCTCTCTCTCTCTCTCTTTCTCTTTGTTTTTCAAGACAGGGTTTCTCTGTGTATTTTTAATGCCTGTCCTGAATCTCACTCTGTAGACCAGGCTAGCCTCAAACTCACAGAGATCCGCCTGTCTCTGCCTCTTGAGTGCTGGGATTAAAGGTGTGTGCCATCACCACCCAGTTTATCTGTATATTCTTATGTGGTCAATGTCCATTATATATTAAGTGAAGTAAGTACATTGGAGAAGAAAATGCATAGTATTATTCCATTTTTATTTTAGAAGATAATATCTGGGCCAGTGAGATGGCTCAGTGCTTGCTGCCAAGTCTGATGACCTAAGTTTGACCCCTGGGACTCCCCTGGTGGAAGGAGAGGATGGACTCCCACAAGCTGTCTAACCTCCAAACTTGCTGTAGCATATGTGCCCCCTGCCCTATGCATACACACATGTGCACACAAATAAGTAAATAAATAAACGTAATTTTACAAATTAAGGGCTAGAGAGATGGCTCAGCTGTTAAGAGCACTCATTGCTCTTCCAGAAGCTCTGAGTTCAATTCCTAGCACCCTCATAGTGACTAATAACTATTTGTAATTCCAACTCTAGGGAATATTTTCTTTGGGTCTCTGTGAACACCAGGTACGCACATGATGATATACAGACACACATGCAGGCAAAACACCTATACACATAAAATAATAAAATAATTTTAATAAGATAATATCTACAGGTTGAAGGTTAGTAGTAATTTGACTAATATGCAATAATGCCCTGGGTTGGAGCATCAATACTGAACAATAAATATAAATAAAAGAATTATGCATGAAACTATGCAATTATTACAATGTTTAAGGAAATGAAAAGTATTTTCATTGCTTACTTCATTCTTTTTTATTTTTCCCCAATGAGCATATATTTATTATATAATTTTAAAATACATATATTTACAAAAATTTAAGGCAGATCAGATAAAAAAGAGAATAGAGCCCTTCAGAGCTGGTTTGGTTTGGTTTGGTTTGGTTTGGTTTGGTTTGGTTTTGCAGTGCTGGATGAAACCCCTAGGGTGTCCTGCATGCTAAGCAAGTACTTTTCCACTGAGCTAACACCCAACTCTCCTCCTGAGATCTTTCTATTGAGTGGGCAGTTCACTTGCAGGGGCATTGATGGTTGAAAGAACAATCAAACGTACAAGTATTTTGTGTTTTAGATAAATGTCATATAAACAAGGAAAAGTCTCTGATTATTATTAATTTTTTGCCTCAAATATGATAAGCATGCTTTACCGCTGAGGGACTTTTTCAATTCTTTTTATTTCTTTTTTTAATGCTTGTTTTATTTATTTGATTTTTAAATTTTATTTTATGTGCATTGGTGTTTTAACTCCATGTATGTCTGTGTGAGGGTGTCAGACCTCCTGGAACTAGCGAGGAGACAGTTGTGAACTGCTGTGTGGATGCTGGGAGTTGAACTTAGATCCTCTGGAAGAGAAGCCAGGGCTTTTAACTGCTGAGCCATCTCTCCAGCCCACTTTTATTTCTTTTTTTTCTTTTTTTTTTTTTTTTTTTTTTGGTTTTTTTTTTTTTGGTTTTTCGAGACAGGGTTTCTTTGGAGCTTTGGAGACCAGGCTGGCCTCGAACTCACAGAGATCCGCCTGCCTCTGCCTCCCGAGTGCTGGGATTAAAGGCGTGCGCCACCACCGCCCGGCCCACTTTTATTTCTTAATTGACAAAAATTATATGTAATTATACAATACAGCATGAGAAAAGTCTTATTACATTCTTTTTTAAAATAATGTTTTTATTTGTTCTTTGATAATTTCGTGAAATATTTTTCTTATTTTTCCCCTCCCCAAACTCCTTCCAGGTTTTCCTCTGTGTTCCTATCCACCCAACTTCCAGTTCTTTCTCTCTTAAAATAAACAAACAAACAACAAGCATAGGGTTTGGTTTGTGTCAGGGGATGACTTCCGCGCGTGAAGCCTGCCCGGCAGTGTGGCTGATACACCCAGTGTCACTCCATGGAAGAAATTCACTCTTTTTCCCAGCAGTTATCTTCTGCAAGTAGCTTCCTGAGTAGGGTGGAACGTCATGCCCACTTCTCCTCCTCTGTGCTGGGATCTTGTCTGGCTTGAGCCCCTGCAGATCTTATGCATGCTGTCACCGCATCTCCCCCATTGTGTCACCACCTCTAGCTCTTCTGATTTTTCTGCCCCTTCTTTTGCATCGATCACTGAGCCTTGAGGAGAAGGGTGAAATATAGGCATTTCAGTTAGGCCTGAGCCTTCCAAAGTTCTGCAGAGAACTGCAAAAAGAACCTTCTCTGATGCATTGATTAGTGGGTATAACCGTATGCCATTAGGAGTCATTTGATTGCTACGTTTATTTAGCAGAATAATAGTAGGTTTTCCCCTAGGGCTCATGACCCTATTTAATCACAAGTTCTTGGATGTTGTTTTGTTTGTTTGTTTGTTGTCGTTTTTAAGACAGTCTCTCACATATATCTCAGGATTCCCTGGAATTGCTAAATAGTCCAGAAAAGTCTCATGTTTATGATGATCTTCCCACCATGCTCAGCAAATTGCTTGGTTTTTATAGAGCATTGGTTACAGCAAGGAAAAAATATTCTTGCTTACCATTTGCTAGGATGTGGTGATAAGCATTGATGATGCTTCTTTTAGTAATATTTGTTACTATGGAAATTTACTTGCTATATATAAAGACGAGGAATACTTTGAAAATCTCCAAAAAGGTGTGCTAACATCTGTTTATTTCTTATCAGCAGAAGGATATGTGGTCCAAAAGAACATCTATGCCTGGGAATCTCTGGGGATAGGGAAGTACCTGACAGCTTTGGCTTTCTTGGGACTTTTGTACATCATCCTGATTTTCCTCATTGAAGCCAATACATTCTCCGTACTGAAATCCAGGCTTTCTGGCTTTTCTAGGAAAAAAAAATTGGTGAGTAAATAGAGGTGAAAGTCAAGTAAAAACAGGTCAAGGCCTGGCAGTGGTTCTCAACCTTCCCAATGCTGTGACCCTTTGATACAGTTCCTTATGTTGTAGTGACTCCCAAACATAAAATTATTTTCATTCCTATTTTATCACTGTGATTTTGCTGCTGTTATGAATCCTAATGTAAATATCTGATATGCAGGATAGCTGATATGCAACCCCTATGAAAGGATCATTTGACCTTCAAAGGGATCGCAACCCACAGGTTGAGAACCACTGCTCTAGAGCTTCCTTCCTGTGTTCTTTAGCTGTCTTGATTCTCCATATCAGAGGGATCCCAGAGCCCATCTGTTTAATCCCAGGGCAGAGAGGTGACAGCCCATGCCCAGAGACCTCCAGAGGAGGAGAAGAACCTGACTAGCCCCCTGAGACCCTGGTCCACAAATGGTCCCCTGGGGTGTTTTAAGGGCCAGCTCCTCAGCTGAATAGAAACAAGACCCTGGCTTGCTAGAACAACTCCCCTTGTGAAACACCCCCTCTGCAGTCAGCTATGAGCAGACTAGGGAAAGGCCTGTTCTGTTAGCCCCAGGAACCAACACCCTCCAGAGGAAACTGAAGGATACGGGCTTTTGTTATATCTTCACTTTCCTGGGCTTTAAATTTGTTTTCTTCAGCCGGGCAGTGGTGGCACACACCTTTAATCCTGACACTCGGGCAGAGCCAGGCCAATCTCTGTGAGTTCCAGGCCAGCCTGGTCTACAGAGCGAGATCCAGGACAGGCACCAAAACTACACAGAGAAACCCTGTCTCGAAAAAACAAACAACAACAACAAAAATTGATTTCTTCAAAACCTGATGCTTTGTGATTTGTAAGCCTACCTCCTCATGGTCTCAGTATCTTCCTTCGAGGTGTACCCGAGAGACCCAGTCCCTTCTGACTCCAGTCAAGTTCTACCTTCTACCCTTGTAAATGTTACATGTCTGCCCTTGTCTCGGGAACACAGGGAACATTCCTCAATGTAACAGAGCCGGAAGACAAAGATGTACTAGATGAGACAGAAACCATCAAGTTTTATTTGGAAACATTACTAAAGAAAAATCCACTTATTGTTAAAGACGTGTCAAAGGTAAAGCTAGATTCAGCTTTGCTCCTTTATCTGTTTGTCTGTTTGATTTGGGACAGGGTCCTCTTAGGCAGCCTACACAGACCTTGAAGTCATGATCCTCCTACCCCTGCTTCCTGAATACTCTGATTGCAATCTTATAGTTGACTTTAGAAAGCAAGATACTTTTCTTTTTTTGGCGGGGGTGGTTTCAAGACAGGGTTTCTCTGTGTAGCTTTGGTGCCTGTCCTGGATCTTGCTCTGTAGACCAGGCTGGCCTCGAACTCACAGAGATCTGCCTGGCTCTGCCTCCTGAGTGCTGGGATTCAAGGTGTGTGCTACTACCGGCTGGCAAAATGTTTTTATTTTATTTTTGAGTATTTTGCCTGCATGTCTGTGCACTATGTGCATACCTGGTGCCCACAGAGGCCAGAATAAGGCATCACATCCCCTAGAACTGGACTATGGATGATCGTGAGCCACCGTGTGGGTGCTGGGAATTGAACCCAGGTCCTCTGGAAGAACAGTCGGTGTTCTTAACTGCTAAGCCATCTGTTTCTCCCAAAAGATACTTTTCTTTTGGGCATTTTACACACAGAACCAGCCTTCTCCTGGGCTTGTGGCCTGTCCACAGTGGCAGACGGGCTTCCAGGGAAGACAGACTTGGTGAGGTTTCTCTGCCTGAGAAGAAAGCACACCTGAGTTCATGTTATGCCAGGGACAGAGCCTGTTGTACCTTTATTGTCCCTTCTGTGGTCACCTGGATAAAGAGAGGCCTGAGATAGTAGGAAATGAGAGCCATGCTTGCTAAAAACCTGAGAAGGAAGAGGAGGGACATAGCCGGACGGTGGTAGCACATGCCTTTGACCCCAGCACTCAGGAGGCAGAGGCAGGTGGCTCTCTGTGAGTTCAAGTCCAGCCTGGTCTACAGAGTGAGTTCCAGGACAGGCACCAAAGCTACACAGAGAAACTCTGTCTCGAAAAACCAAAAACAGGAAAAAAAAAAAAAAAAAAAAGAAAGAACAGGAGAGCTGTGAGAGGCTTGACCTCTTGTATCCAGATGACAACCGTAGAGGTGCCAGGTGGGCTAAGGGTTCTGGAAACTAAATGGAGCCCCCAGGTTTCTCTGAGATTCCTAGGAAAAATTTCAAAATGTCTTTCGAACGTCCAGGTGTTTTATAGCATTTCCCCCCAGGTTTGTCAATCATGTTGTTTTCCTTCGGTATCTAGTGGTTAAAAAAAACAAAAAACAGCAATGGTGGTGCATGCCTTTGATCCCAGCACTGGGGTGCCATGGACTAGTCTTTGTACACTGTAAATATGTATTGCTCTCATTGTTAATGAAAAGCTGATTGGCCGATGGCTAGGCAGGATTTGGGGGGCAGAGAGAGTGCTGGGAAGAAGGGCAGAGTCAGAGGAGTTGCCAGCCAGATGGAAAAGAAGGAGGACATGCAGGAGAGGTAAATGCCACAAAGCCTCAGGGCAGCACATAGATTAATAGAAATGGCTTAGTTTAAGTTGTAAGAGCTAGTTAGTGATAAGCCTGAGCTATTAGCCTAGTATTTATGAAAAATACTAAGTCTCTGAGTGGTTGTTTGGGAAGCAGCTGGCAGAACAGAGCTGATCACGCTGCGGTCCTGAACGACAAAAACTCCGCCTACACTGGGGAGACAGAGGCAGGTATATTTCTGAATTTGAAGCCAGCCTGGTCTACAGAGCAAGTTCTAGGACAGCTGGGGCTATATAGAGAAACCCTGTCTTGAAAAACAAAAACAAAAACAAACAAAAAAACAAACCAAACAATGAAACAAACCCTTCAGCAACATCAAAGGGTTTTATTTGCTCGGGTACAAAGAGAAATGGCTTACCTCCAAGAACTAAGTTCACAATGTGCAGGGGCTGCAGGAAGAAAGGGAACTTTATGGGACAGTGGCTGGAAGGAGACGATAGCCTGAGTTTGGGTCATAAGAAGCTGCTTACACCTGCTAGGTCGAGTGTGTAGTGGCTGCTGGATGCTAGCCTCCTCTCTGCATCTCTGCCTTGTGTCTCTCAGGTCTATAAAGAGAAGGTACCTGTGCTGGCTGTAAACAAGGTGTCCTTCACCGTTAATGAAAAAGAATGCTTTGGCCTTCTGGGCCTCAATGGAGCTGGGAAGACTTCCATTTTCAACATGCTGACTGGGGAGCAGCCCATCACTTCAGGAAATGCCTTTGTCAAGGGTTTCAGTGTCAAGTCTGACCTAGTGAAGGTGGGTGTGGCCTGCAACAAATCTTGGGGACTGATACAGGATTCAGGGTCATGAAGCTTAGAACTTGATCCCTAAAAAGTCCATGTGTCTCTTTCATTTGTAACCCCCAAATCTAAATGCATCTTAGATGTTCCTCTGAACTCTAGATCAGATGTCTAGCTGCTTACATAACACTACCTCTCAAATGCCTACAGGAACCACAGTGAGCCCCATAGCATCTCCACTCCCTTGTCTTCCCTCCTCCTCCTTCTGTCCTTCCATAGCAGTGAGAGAATACACACCCACCTGTCATTCAAGGTATCATCCAAGTTATCCAGTTGGCAACCATGGTGCGTGGAGGCTCCCACCAAAAAACCCTCAGATCTGCTCTCTTAAGCCCATTTCTACCACAGTCACCCTAGTCTGTGTCTTCCTTCTCTGTAGAACTTGGTAACCCTGGCCTTTTCCAGCTTCAACCCTAAGCCTTCTTTTGCTTACTCCGCAGCTTCCCTCTCTCTTGTTCAACTCTAGCGCTAACAGTTCTTTCTCAGACTCTTAGTAAATCTTTTGTTTTGCTTTGAGACAGAGTTTCATGATGTAATCTAGACTGGCCTCAAACATGAGATCCCGAAGGTTGGGATTATAGGTATGTACCACCATCGCTGGCTCCTTTGGTAGATGGTTATCTGTTCCTGAAGGTTATTGCATTCCTAGGTGCTGTGTGTACATCCCAGTGTCCTCAAACTCTCTCCCTGCTTGGTCCTTTTGGTTTCTCTGGCTCCCATTACCATCCACTTGCTGATGCTTCCCAAGTAGCCATATATCCACCCCAACTCTAGTCCTGTGTGTCAAATTGTAGAACTCAGCTTCCATAACTGTGCAAGCCAATCCCCATGGCCTCTTTTTATATATCTACACATACATTATATATAAAAGCATACAGTGAGAAGATTTTTGTTTTGTTTGTTTGGTTGGTTGGTCTTTGTTTTTTTTTGACACAGGGTTCTATGTATAGCACTGTCTGTCCTGGAACTCACTCTGTAGACCAGGCTGGCCTCGAACTCACAGAGTGCTGGGATTAAAGGTGTATGCCACCACCTCCTGGCTGTTTGTTTTTGAGACAGTGTCTCACTGTGTAGCCCTGGCTGGCCTGGAACTCTCTAGACAGATATCCTCCTGCCTCTGTCTACAAGTTCGGTTCTGGGATTCTGTCAGTGAGGCTGTTTAATATGTTTGTGGTTGAAGCCTATAAGGAAGGAAGACAAAACAGTATTTGAAGTTCATAGCTAAAATGTATCCAACATTGTAAAAGACAATAGATTATAATTGAGTGACGCCCTGCTGATCATAAACAGGGTAAATAAAAAAAGAATTGGCTCCAAAGAATATTTTTATAGTAAAATGTTGTGGAATATTAGTTTAAAATGTGTTACATTTGTTTATGCTGTGGAATATTTGTTTAATGATGCAAAGATGTGTTGCATTCTTTTTTTTTTTTTTTTTTTTTTTTGGTTTTTCGAGACAGGGTTTCTCTGTGTAGCTTTGCGCCTTTCCTGGAACTCACTTGGTAGTCCAGGTTGGCCTCGAACTCACAGAGATCCACCTGGCTCTGCCTCCCGAGTGCTGAGATTAAAGGCGTGCGCCACCACCGCGCGGCGTGTTGCATTCTTTTATGTTGCATTTGTTTAACTTTGTAAAGCTGTGTTACCTGATAGTCTAATAAAGAGCTGAGCCAGGAGATGGTGGTGCACGCCTTTAATCCCAGCACTCGGATCTCTGTGAGTTCGAGGCCAGCCTGATCTACAAAGTGAGTTCCAGGACAGTCTCCAAAGCTACACAGAGAAACCCTGTCTCAGGGAAAAAAAAGAAAAAAAGAAAGAAAGAAAGAACTGAACGGCCAATAGCTAGGCAGGAGAGAGGGATAGGCAGGGCTGTCAGGCAGAGAGAATAAATAGGAGGAGAAATCTAGGCTCCAGAGAAGGGAAGGGAGTGAGAAAAGGAGAAGGAGAGGAAGACACCAGGGACCAGCCACGCAGCCAGCCACAGAGTAAGAAAGAAAGAAAGACATATCAAATTAAGAAAGGTAAAAAGCCCAGAGGCAAAACATAGTTAAAGAGAAACAGATTAATTTAAATTAGAAAAGC
Source organism: Peromyscus eremicus (assembly GCF_949786415.1). Lineage (NCBI taxonomy): Eukaryota > Metazoa > Chordata > Mammalia > Rodentia > Cricetidae > Peromyscus > Peromyscus eremicus. Next base: position 12,445,048 of record NC_081423.1, on the reverse strand, counting down.
TGGGTAGAAACAAGCTAACCCAAGGCTGGGCATTCATTAGTAAGAATAAGTCTCCACGTATTTATTTGGGAGCTGGGTAGCAAGCCCCCAAAGAGCAAAAAGAAACAAACAAACAAACAAAACCCAACTACAGTAAAACTTCTGTAAACAAATCCAAAAGAGAAAATCTAAGGTAACCCATCAGTGAAAGGTGGAGGCCAGGCCGTGGGGAGCGCATGCCTTTAATCCCAGCAGTCGGGAGGCAGAGGCAAATCTCTGTGAATTGGAGGCCAGCCTGATCTACAGAGTGTGTCCCAGGACAGCCTAGGGGGTTACACAGAGAAACCCTGTCTCAAAAATAAAAACAAACAAACAAACAAATAAAATAAATAAAAGGTGGGTTACCTTAAGAACAGCATTTAGGTTGGCATCAGACTTCTGAACCCAGACCAGAAGGCAGAGGACACCACCAATGTAGGTAATAACCCACTCCAGAGTAGCAATGTTACATGAAACTGTACTTCAAGAAAAAGCCACTTTGGAGAAGTAGCTCAAACTCCATTCCAACATGCATCAAGTCCTTGATTCCACCTCCGTCATCACACATGCAGAATTTGTTTTTTATTGCCATGAGGTGTGTTTTATTTTCATTAATCATATGAATAAGTTTCTATAACATCCCAGGGCAAACCAGTGAAATCTGACAGTCTGATTGGTGGAGGTTTCCCTTCCAGAGACACCCAGTGGTTGCATTGGTATGGAGTGCCTGGGTTTACAGTGTAGTTTGTGGCTGGAGTCTATCTTGTAGGTGAATCTTCCTCCACATCATGAGGGAGTCTTGGAGATGACAGGGTGACATGGGGGAATCCTCCAGTCTATGCTTTTAGGAAAATTACTGCCTTTCCTGATCAGTGGTCTCTTTGGTAGACAGGGTGTTCTCCATTTTCTTCAGTTTGGCCTAATTGAAAGTGTCAATTTCAGTCATAAGCTGGTTTGTCTGCCTTTTTTTTTTTTTTTTTTGTACTCCCAGGAGTCTTACTTTGAGCCCACACTTCTGGCTCTCTCACTTGAGCTGCTACAGCAAGAGACCCCACACAGAAATTTTTCCTTCTTTTGTTATTCTGTTTTTGCTATTGTTGTTTTGAGACAGGGTTTCTCTATGTAACCCTGGCTGTCCTGGAACTCATTCTGTAGACCAGGCTGGCCTCGAACTCAGAGATCCACCTGCCTCTGCCTCCCAAGTTCTGGGATTAAAGGCATGAGCCACCACTGCCTGACATGTGGTAAAATTTTTAATTACTGTTTCTAATTCATTGGATGTTGTAGGTCTATTTAAATTATCTACTTCACCTGGATTTAGCTTTGGTAGGTCATATGTGTATGGAAATTCATCCATGTTTTTAGTTTTTTTTCAGTTTGTTGGAATACAGATTTTTTTTTTATTTTTTTATTTTTTTATTTTTATTTTTTTTTTGGTTTTTCGAGACAGGATTTCTTTCTGTGTAGTTTTGCACCTTTCCTGGATCTCGCTCTGTAGACCAGGCTGGCCTCAAACTCACAGAGATCTGCCTGCCTCAGTATCCCGAGTGCTGGGATTAAAGGTATGTGCCACCACCACCTGGCCAGAATACAGATTTTTAAAGTATGATCTTATGATTCTCTGGATTTCCTCATTATCTGTTGTAATGTCTTAATTTTTGTCTCTAATGTTATTAATTTGGAAATTCTTCCCATTTTGGTTAATTTGGCTAAAGTTTTGACAAACTTGTTAACATTTTCAAGAAACAATTCTTTGTTTCGTTGATTCTTTGTATCTTTTTTTTTTTTTTTTTTCATTTCTGTTTCATCCCTGAGTTTGGTAATTTCTTCCAGTCTACTCTTGTTGGGTGTGTTGGGTGTTGTTTGTTCTTGTTTTTCTAACGCTTTCGAGTGTGGCACTAATTGTCAGTGGGAGCAATCAGTTCTTGGTTCAGGCTCAGGGCTGCGAACGTGCTCTAGGCGCTGCCTTCACTGTGTCCCCTAGAGCTGGGTCTGTCGCGTTCTCACTCCGTTCACTTCCAGGAAGTGTTTCATTGCCTTCTTGACCCGATTTCCATTCACGTGTGTTGCTTAGTCTCCGTGACTGTGCACTTTTTGTGGTTTCTGTTGTTGTTGGTGTCCAGCTTCGTTCTTCATGGTCAGATGAAATGCAGGATGTCACTTCAGTTTTTCTATGTCTGTTGCTTCTTTCTTTGTGTCCTCCTATGTCTCAATTTTGGAGAGAGTTCCATGGGTTTCTGAGAAGAAAGTGTATTCTGTAATGTGGGCATGGAATGTTCTGTAGATGTGTTATGTTCTTTTGATTTATGGTATTATTTAACTCCAGAGTTTCTCTACTTAGTTTGTTCAGATGATCATAAAAGGTTTTCTGCCCCCCTCCCCCATAATAGGTTTCTCCACAGATGCAGTAAGCCAGATCAAGCCAAATTGAAAAAGTGTAAGAACAGCTTTATTTGAGCAAAGCAACTCTCTTATGTCTGTTTTTATCACAAAGCATTTCTTTCTTCTTAAACTATGACTGATAGCTTCCCTAAATACAGTAGTCTGGGCTGGCATCTGTAGTATTCCAGGACTTGTAGAACATCAGTCCAGTTTCTCTTGGCTTTCAAAGTCTCTATTGAAAAACAAGGTTTTGCCGGGCAGTGGTGGCACACGCCTTTAATCCCAGCACTCGGGAGGCAGAGGCACTTGGATCTCTGTGAGTTTGACAACAGCCTGGTCTACTGAGCGAGATCCAGGACAGGCACCAAAACTACACAGAGAAACCCTGTCTCAAAAAAAAAAAAAAAGAAAAAAAGAAAAAAAAAAAGAAAAAGAAAAAGAAAAAGAAAAAGAAAAAAAATAAAAGAAAAAGAAAACCCAGGTGTTACTCTGATGGGCCTGCATTTATAAGCTACTTATTCTTTCTAACCTGAAGCTTTCAATTTCCATTCTTTGTCCTGTACATTTAGTGTTTTGATTATTATGTGTTATGGAGAGTTTCTTTTCTTTTTGTTTGTTTTTTGTTTTTTTTTTTTTTTTTTTTTTTTGAGACAGAGTTTCTCTGTGTAGCCTAACTGTCCTGGAAGAATCTCTCTGTAGACCAGGATGGCCTCCCACTCAAAGATCAACCTGCCTCTTTCTCCTGAGTGCCTAGTTCCTCATTCTTGGCGGCTACAGCATCTTCCTCCTCTTAAGTTACCAGCCACACAAGTCCCCACTGAAGGAGCTCAGCTTTTGACCATAGCTGGGTACAAACCCAGCTTGTGACAGACATGTCATCACCACTCCCCTATGACCTATAAAGTCTTTCTGATTTCATTTATTGGTGCAGCTTCTCCAGCCTTGATCCCCAGAGTTGCTTTGCCCTCTCCCATTGCCTTCCTCCCATAAACAGTCTTTCTCTATGCTTTTGTCAGTGTGTTCCATTATTTTTGTTCCCCCTCATTTTAGCCCATTTCTACCCATTCATAGTGCCCATTCTACTTTCATGTCATTCATTCATAGATGATGGATAGGTAGATGACACTAAATAAGATGATAGACTTAAATCCACATGTATTAATAGTTACATTAAATAAAAATGGACTCTAGTTGGATGTGGTGGTATATACTTATAATCCCAACAGTGGGAGGCACAAAGCTTAAGATCTCTGCAAGTTCCAAACAGTCTGGTCAACACAGCAAGTTACAGACACTATAACATAGTGAGACCTAGTCTCAAAAATAAATAAGTAAGTAAGTAAGTAAATAAATAAATAAATAAATAAATAAATAGCACTGGAGAGATGGCTAGCAGTTAACAGCACTGGCTGATTTTTCAGAGGACCCATGTTTGGTGCCCAGCACCCACATGGAAGCTCACAACCACCTGTAACTCCCAGTTCCATGTGATCCAACACCCCTTTCTGGTCTTCATGGGCACCTGCATGAATGTGGTGCACACGTACATACACCCAGACATACACACACGCATAAATAAAAAATGTAAATCTAGGTCTGGAAAGATGGCTCAGCAGTTAAAGCACTGGCTGCTCTTCCAGAGGATCCAGGTTCAATTCTCAGCACCCACATGGTGGCTCACAAACTTCTGTAACTCCAGTTCCAGGGGATCTCACACTCTCTTGTGACTTCTTCGGGCACTAGACCCATGCGGTACACAGACATGCAGGCAAAACACCCATACATATAAAAATAAAATTAAAAATTAAAAATAAGATAAATAAATCTTTAAAAAACATTTAAAATAAATAGATAATAATGTAGATGTAACCAACCTTCTTATTAAATAAGAAACACAGAACCAATGCAAAGAAGAAAGCCAAGAGATCAGAGAGCTAAGAGCCTTACCCTTCCTGCTGCAGCTAACCTCTTCAGCCAAGAGAGAGACCTATTTCCTGTGTGTTTGTCTATATATAGACTTTCTGTTCTGCCTTCTCATTGGTTGTAAACCCAACCACATGACCACCTTGTCACTGCCTGTTTGTACAGACCTCCAGATTTTCTATGGTTGGTATTGAGATTGAAGGCGTGTGTCTCCAATGCTTGCTGTATCCTTGACCACACAGAGATCTACCTAGCTCTGCCTACCAAATTCTGGGATTAAAGGCGTGCGCCACGAATGCCCAGCTCTGCTGTGGCTTGCTATTAGCTCTGACCCCCAGGCAACTTTATTTATTAACATACAAATAAAATCACATTTCAGTACAAATAAAATATCACCATATAATAAGACAAATTATATAAATTAAAATGAATTCATTCATTCAATTAAATAATTAAAATGACCATAGAAGATAATACAAATGTTAAGCATATAATGAGTAACTCCAAATAACTGAAAAAGTACCTACAAGAGTATTCATAGAAACATTATTCAAATTGTAGCCAAAATGGAAACAACTCCAGTGTCCATCAACTGATAAACAAATAGACATGAGATTTTAGAAATCAATGGGGAATTTATCAGCCATAAAAAGAAATGAAGCCGTTCTAGTTTTATTTCTGCTGCTGTGACAAATACCCTGAGAAGCAGCATCTGAGGGGAGGAAGGGTTTGTCTGACTTATAGTTCCAGGGTACACCCATTATTACAGGGAATTTAAGGCAGGAACTTGCATCAATGCATCCACAATAAGAGCAGAGAGACGATAAACACGTAGACCCTTGCTGGCTTGCCACTCTTCTATGTAGGCCGTGGTGCCCCAGCAGTGGGTGGGGTCTTCCTGCACCAATTAACAATCCAGACACACCCCTAGACATACCTAGAAGCCAACCTGATCTAAGTTATTACTCATAAACTTTTCTCTCCAGGTGATTCTAGGTTGTGTCAATTTGACAGAAGCTCCAGTGGGGTGGGCTGGAGAGGTGGCTCAGGGGTTAAGAGCACATGTTGTTCTTGCAGAGGACCTGGTTTTGAGTCCCAGCACCCACATTGTGGCTCACAACCACCCATAATTCCAGTTCCAAGAGGAATGATGCCCCCTTCTGACCTCTGTGGGTACCAAGCACACACGTGGTACACATCAATACATGCAGGGAAAACACACATAAAATAAAAAGAAAAAGAAAAAAATGCTAAAAAAAACCCTAAAAAACACTCAGTGGAGCTAGGTATTATGTGTACACCTGTAACCCCAATACTTATGAGGTAGAGGCTGGAGAATGCCGAATTTTAGATGAGCCTGGGCTAAATATCAAGACCCTGCCTAGAAAACAGAAATGGTACTCCTTGGCAATCCCAGATTAGCTAACCTATATGATAGGTGTAGGCTCCACTCTGGACTCAGGTGTGTGAGAAATGTAAGAAATGGCACACCCGTAATACAGGTATCATATATTGAGGCTGAGGCAAGAGTATGAGTTTTGAAGCCAGCTCTGTGAGAGTGTCTCAAAACAAATGTCACATCCCTTTGTTTTCTTTAAGCTAACTTACCATATTTTTTTTATTTTTTTTTATTTTAAAGTGTCTTAATTTATTTATTGAACAAATAAATACAAGGACCAACCTTGTACAAAGCACTGTTCTACATATTTGAGAATCCTATCACTGAACAAAATAAACTTTAAAAAATGCTTCTCTTATTGTAGGAGGTAGACAGAAAACACACAAAACCAGTATATCATACAGACTTTTTTTTAACATAAAAATAGGTTATAATTCAAAAGTACAGGGTTATTTGAAACTGGAAAATATTTTCTCTGTAGAAAATAGTAAAAATGATAACATTTCCCAATAAGCCCTTTTAAGCTGAATTATATATATAAATATTGATTAGATTCTGGAATATAGAAGAAACATATCTTCATCTGTTCAGAGAGCTATGTTTTACTTAAGTTGTGTGAGATTCCTATTCATCTTCCCCTTCACTGTTTGATTTATGGCAGACATTTTTCTATAGGCTAACCCATAATCTAAAAAGATTTTAGCCTCCCCTCCTGAAAGTACAGCCAGCATATTCTTTCGTCAGCTTGATATGGTACATATTCTTATCCTAATAGTGAAATGTTTCACTAAAGCTTGCCCAGTGATTGGGCAAAACCAAAACTTATTATAAGCCACAGTCACCTTAGGGTCCCCCCTCCTAGGTAGCCTCCCTGGATCTGTGGGTTGCAGTCTGCTTGTCCTTTGCTTTATATCTAGTATCCACTTATGAGTGAGTACATACCATATTTGTCCTTCTGAGTCTGTGTTACCTCACTCAGGATGATATTTTCTAGTTCCATCCATTTGTCTGCAAATTTCATGATGTCTTTGTTTTTCTCTGCTGAGTGTTACTCCATTGTGTATATTACCACATTTTCTTAATCCATTCTTCAGTTGACAGGCATCTAGGTTGTTTCCAGGTTCTGGCTATTACAAATAATGCTGCTATGAACATAGTTGAGCATGTGTCCTTGTGGTATGATTGAGTATTCCTTGGGTATATGCCCAAGAGTGGTATGGCTGGGTCTTGAGGTATATTGATTCCCAATTTTCTGAGATACCACCATACTGATTTCCACAGTGGATGTACAAGTTTGCACTTCCACCAACAGTGGAGGAGTGTTCCCCTTGCTCCACATCCTCTCCAACATTGACTGTCATTGGTGTTTTTGATCATAGCCATTCTGACAGGTATAAGATGGTATCTCAGAGTCGTTTTGATTTGCGTTTCTCTGATGACTAAGGATGCTGAGCATTTCTTTAAATGTCTTTCAGCCATTTGAGAATTCTCTGTTTAGCTCTTTAGCCCATTTTTTAATTGGATTGTTCAGTATTTTGATGTCTAGTTTTTTTAGTTCTTTATTTACTTTGGAGATCAGTCCTCTGTCAGATGTGGGGTTGGTGAAGGTCTTTTCCCATTCTGTAGGGTGTCGTTTTGTCTTGTTGACCGTGTCCTTTGCCCTACAAAAGCTTCTCGGTTTTTTTTTTCTTTTTTTCTTTTTTTCAGGGCTGAGGACTGAACCCAGGGCCTTGCACTTGCTAGGCAAGTGCTCTACCACTGAGCTAAATCCCCAACCCCAGTGAACAGGTTTTTGTTTTGTTTTGTTTTGTTTTGTTTTGTTTTGTTTTGTTTTGTTTTGTTTTCTGAGACAGGGTTTCTCTGTGTAGCTTGACGCCTGGAACTCACTCTGTAGCCCAGCCTGGCCTCGAACTCACAGAGATCCACCTGCCTCTGCCTCCCAAGTGCTGGAATTAAAGGCGTGCACCACCATCACCTGGCGCTTCTCAGTTTCAAGAGGTCCCATTTATTAATTGTTCCTCTCAGTGTCTGTGCTACTGGTGTTATATTTAGGAAGTGATCTCCTGTGCCAATGTGTTCAAGAGTACTTCCTACTTTCTCTTCTATCAAGTTCAGTGTAACTGGATCTATGTTGAGGTCTTTGATCCACTTGGACTTGAGTTTTGTGCATGGTGACAGATATGGATCTATTTGCAATCTTTTACATGTTGACATCCAGTTATGCCAGCACCATCTGTTGAAGATATTTTCTTTTTTCCATTGTATAGTTTTGGCTTCTTTGTGAAAAATTAGGTGTTCATATGCGTGTGGATTAATGTCAGGGTCTTCAATTCGATTCCATTGGTCTGTACTTTGTTTTTATGCCAGTACCAAGCTGTTTTTATTACTATAGCTCTATAGTAGAGCTTGAGGTCAGGGATGAACTTACTACATTTCTAAGCCTTCTAGCCCAAAATTGCTTCAAGAAATGTAAACATGTATAGACTAAAATGGGATGTAAAATCTAAATGATAGCCAAGATCTATTGTTTGGCTAAAAGGGACCAGTAGATAAGCCCACCAACCTTCACAGAACAGATCATTTCCCTCTTGTAAACATGGGAGAAGCTGGAATACATCCAACTCATGGATGAGTGAAAGCATAGAGGAAGGACACCCAGGAGGAGTCCAGGGCAGCTTCACTTAGGAACACAATATTCTGAATGTTAACAGACAAATGTAGCAGGTATTAAAAGGATAAAATAGAAAATCAACTCAGGTTTAACTCATAAATATAATTAAGGCCCAACAGTTCCACTGACACAGATCATTCATTGCCTTAATAAATAAAGAACAGTGCTTATCCAAAGGTACTTAAACAGCACTTATCAAAAACTTAGCACTCATGATAGGAAAACTTCTCAGCATGGGGTTAGCCTGGTATTTCGTGCCTGTAATCCAGCACTCAGGACATAGAAACAAGAAATTCATGATTTCAAGGCTAATCTGGGCCACATGGTAAGTTCCAGGCCAGCCTGGAATACACAGTGAACTGTTTCAAAAAGCCAAAACTCGGCCATTTTCTGGGAAACCAGAGATGGACCTGGCCAGAGAGTCCATCAACCTGGTCAGTATTTAATTAAAGCTTGCTTCAAATTAGACAAAAAAAAAAAAAAAGCAAGAACAAAACTCGTAACATCTGTATTACCTTATTTTAGTGTCTAGTACAGGACGGTGCTTGAACATGGGCACAAAGCAGTGCGGTGAGCTCTATGTTTATAATAACAAAAGACAGAAGTAACTCAAATATGTCTAAAAATCCCAAGTTAGTTATTTTCTGAATGAAATCTAAGAAACTTCCCTGGCCTTACCCATCCCTGCTGAGCTATTTACTATCGATACATTCTGGGGGAGGGGAAGCCACTGTCTTCAGCCGTATAGGTATTAGTGAGCCTACCAAGCTCCATGGGTAGTTCTAAACCCATGTTTACATAGACAGCCCTGGTTAAACTCAGTGTGTCACAAAACAAAACAGAGAGGCATGAATGTGGAAAAGGTTTTTGTAGGAAAGAGAGTAATTAGAATGCATTATATAGCACATGGAATTAACAAAGAACAAATTTAATTAATCTTAAAAGAATATTTTAAAAACCTCTGGGTGTATGGCAACTTAACTGAGTTGGGAGTGGGCTGTTTGCAGCAATGTAAGATCTATAGAATGTGATATTCAGTCAGAAAGGCACATTAAGCAATGGTAAATATGGGATGATGTCATTCGACAAACTTCATACAAACAGTCTTGTTGTAGGAGAGCATGTCTGAGTGGGACTCTGTATTAGCACAGAAGTCTGGAGGATACATACCAACCAGACCACAGACCCTGGCAGAGACTCCAGTGGTCTTTATGTAAATGTTTCATGAAGAAAATCTACTTATAGATTACATGTCTAATAGAAAATATTTCTAAAGAGGAAATGAAAGGGCCAATGAGATGGGTCAGTGGGTAAAGGCATGCTGCAAAAGCCTGAGTTCCCTCTCTGAAACCCATCTAAAGGTATAAGGAGAGAACTAACTCCACAGAGTTGTCCTCTGGTCTCCAGTTATGAACCCTGGCATTCTTGCACCCATTCCTCCCTCTACACATACACACATCATATAATAATACTAGTAATAAGAAGAAGTAAAAAGAGGAAAAGTAAAAACCTAGATGCTTCTCCTAACTCCTAATACTAAGGGCACTGAGTGCTTCTGTTTTCAGGACATATGGACAGGAGGAGGAACTAAGCCACACCCCTCCTCCTCCATCCTTTAGAGCCTGTTCACCAACACTACCAGCAAAGGCTACAACAGCATTGCCATCATCCCACTCATGGCTCCCTCCCGCTGTGTGTCTGTTCCTAGAGTAGACACGGATATTAACAAGAGCTAAAGTGATACACCAGGGCAAGGGAGTGTCCTGGAACTGCTGAGTTGTTGCCATGGGGAAACTAGCCAGAAGAGGCTTCACTTTGATGTGTCTCCCTCCCTCCCTCCCTCCCTCCCTCCCTCCCTCCCTCCCTCCCTCCCTCCCTCCCTCCCTCCCTCCCTCAGGTGCGGCAGTGGATTGGTTACTGTCCTGAATTTGATGCCCTGCTAAACTTCATGACAGGAAGGGAGATACTTGCCATGTATGCCCGTATCCGGGGCATCCCTGAGTGCCACATTAAAACCTGTGTAGACCAGATTCTTGAGGACTTACTCATGCGTGTATATGCAGACAAGCTGGTAAAGACCTATAGGTGAGATCTGGGGATTTCCTCACCCCTCCCACCTCCATTTGCAAGATAATCCCAGTTCTCAGTACTGGAGTGTAGAGTAAAGCCCATCAGCTCAGGCACTGAGGAGCTGTGCAGTCCATGCCACTGAAGATGAGGGTTGGGGGAAACTGGCCTCTATCCCAAGCCAGAGGCAATTTTTGTGCTGAGAACAGGTATATGTTATCATGTGCGATTGTAACAACAGGGTAGGCAGATCTTTGTGTCTGCTACTTCATGTCAAGCTTCCTATTTTTGGTAGGTTTTCCTATTAGACCCATAGTTGCCTCATCCTGATATGTCTTCCAAGAAGTCTGAGGTGGTTTATCACCGTTGCCAGTAACAGAACCCTAACTCAGATTAACTTAATCAAAGCAAGGCACTGACCGTCCACATTCACAGTCTCTCCTCCTCTTAAGTTGTATACCTGTGGGCAGGTGTCTGGCAGTACTCCGTGTTTGGAACTGGAAAGTGGAGAGATGCCTCTGACTGGCCAGATGGACCCAAGGTGTCAGATAAAGAGTCCCTGCCCCTTCCTCAGTCTGTTGGCTTGAGTCTTGCGCAGCTTTTCATAACCCCTTGCATATTCTGAAGATCAACCAAATTTACATTTAAAAAGTTTAGAAGCCGGGCGGTGGTGATACATGCCTTTAATACCAGCACTCAGGAGGCAGACACAGGTGGATCTCTGTGAGTTCCAGGCCAGCCTGTCTTCAGAGTGAGTTCCAGGACAGCCAAGGCTACACAGAGAAGTCCTGTCTTTAAAAAAAAAAAAAAAAAAAAAAGGTTTAGACTGGAGCTTTGCACACAGTAAATGCTATGTGAGTTTAATGTGTGTGGGGAGGGGTGCTGGAAAGATGACTTAGCAGTTAAAAGTGCTCACTGCTCTTGCAGAGGACCCTGGTTTAGTTCCCAGCACCCACAAAGCAGCTCAGAACCACTTGTAACTCCAGTTCTAGAGGATCTGATGCCCTCTGGCCATCATGGGTACCTGCATGCAGGCACACACACATATACATAAATTTTAAAAATTAAGAAAAATAAAGTCAGTATGGTGGTGTGCACCTGTAGTCCCAGTGCTTCTTGAGAGACTGAGTCAGGAGGATGGGGAAGTCGAGGCCAGCCGGGACTGCATGGTGAGCGTTTTAAGAAAAACAGTTAACTAAAATGACCCTATACCCTTACTCTCAGATGGGTAGTGCCCTACCCCCAGCACTCATAGAGACCCTTGAGAAGTCCCATGACCACATGCTCAACCTGGACATCTAGGTCCATCTAGACCCTCAGTGAAGGTCAACCTGAGTGAAGACGATGGGGCTGTCTTTGAAAGCCCCACCAGAGTAGAATCACCTCAGAAAAGGGAAGAGTTGAGTGCTGAACAAGTGGACTTCAACACTGGAGACCACAGTTACCCTTCTTCATGTCCCCACCTGTCACCCATCCCCTCCAGTGGCGGTAACAAACGCATGCTGAGCACCGGCATAGCCCTCATTGGAGAGCCTGCAGTCATCTTCCTAGATGAACCATCCACTGGCATGGACCCTGTGGCCCGGCGCCTGCTGTGGGACACTGTGGCCCGGGCCCGGGAGTCCGGCAAGGCCATTGTCATCACCTCCCACAGGTAGAGCTTGGGCATCTGTGGGTCAGGGGCAGAGCCGGAACGGGTGGCTGGGGTGGGACCAGGTGAGCAGAAGATATGGCAGCAGCTAGTGCAGGGTCAGCCAGGACATTTCCCAGGCTCTGCGTGTGGGTACATCCAGCATGGGGAATCAGGAATGGCCTGGTCTGGGCATAGATACCCTCCTGTCTGCACAAGCCTTTGACATTCAGGGCGAGCATCAGCCTCCAGCACCGTCTCAGGCTTTCTCCTTCTCCCCAGTATGGAGGAGTGTGAAGCCTTATGTACCCGGCTGGCCATCATGGTTCAGGGCCAGTTCAAGTGCCTGGGCAGCCCACAACACCTCAAGAGCAAGTTTGGCAGCGGCTACTCCCTGCAGGCCAAGGTCCGGAGGGAAGGGAAGCAAGAAGTGCTAAAGGAGTTCAAGGCGTTTGTGGACCTGACCTTCCCAGGTGTGTGATGGTGCTGGATGTTCTGCCTGGACCTGTTAGCTGTCACACAGTCTGTCTAGGGATTCTGGGCACTCAGGCTGCCCTTTCTAGCCCTCCAGTCCAGCCTTCACAGAAACAGTCTCTGTTTTGTACAGGCAGCAATCTGGAAGATGAGCACCGGGGCATGGTCCAGTACTACCTGCCTGGCCACAACCTCAGCTGGGCAAAGGTGAGTGTGCCTCTCATTTCACCTGCTCTCTAGAAGTGGCATTCACATGTCCTCTGCCAACACCATGGAAATGTTTGTGCAGAAGTCATAGAGCATAAGGTAGGAGCTGGAAGGAGCCTCAGAAGTCAGCTCTTCCCACCCCCAGATTTCAGAGAGCAGGGAGCAGGCCTGGAGAGGGGCCTCATGCCCAGCGTCACATAGCAGGCAGAGACACAGCGGGAAACCTCCTTCCTGCCACCACTCCTATCCCAAGAGCAGACGGCCAGTTACACAGGTTTGACTCCTTTGGAGGTACTCTGTAGTAGCTGAGCAAGGCCAGCACTCAGTGCCTTGTCACAAGCTTTCAGAGGGTGCCCTCTCTGCACTTTCCCAAATCACCTGTCCCTATGTCTGACACATTACCTACGGGCAGACTTATCTACAGCAACTGGCTTCCCTCTTCTACAGGTATTTGGCATTATGGAACAAGCCAAGAAGGATTATATGTTGGAAGACTACTCCATCAACCAGGTCTCTCTGGAGGACATCTTCCTGAGCTTCACCAGCACTGTGTCCTCCACTAACAGAAAATTCCACCAAGGGCAAGCTCTCCTAGACAGTTCCTTATCACCCTCTCACTCTGAGCCTTCCTCAGGTCCTTCCTCTCAGCCTGCCACACCACCTCCATCTCCACCTCCCTCAGAGCCTATCCTACTGTAATAAAGATCCTGGTGCAGGGTAGCCTTGGTGTGCATAGCCTACTTACTGTGTTAGTCACGGTCTGCCACTGTGACAGATTCCCTAAGGAAAGCAGCGTGAGGGTCAAGGGGTTTATTGTGATACAGTCCATCATGGCATGGGAGTCAAGGTACAGGAGCTTGAAGCAGCTGGTCACATGACATCCACAGTCATGAAACACAGAGCAGTGAGTACTTGTGCTTGGTTCACTGTTCCTTTGCTATACATTCTAGGACCCCACCCAGGGAATGATGCCACCCACAGTGGGCGAGTCTTCCCACCTCAACCTAATCGAGACAGTCCCCATAGGATACTCAGAGGCCTGTCTGTCAAGTGATTCTAGATCTCATGAAGTTGACAATTGAGATTAACCATCAAAATCCCACCCCTTGTCAACTTGACACCAAAGTGTATCATTTAAATCATAGCCTTCACTCTTTGTCCCCAGATCTCATGCTCATCTCATAATGCAAGACACAAAACAACTTCAAAAGTCCCCATAGTCTTTAACAATCTCAACAGCTGAAAAGTCCAAAGCTCACATCTCATCTGAGACTCAAGGCAACCTCTTAACTATTAAATTCTGTAAAGCAACATACAATGGCACAGAACAAACCTTCTCTTCCCAAACTGGAAGGAATAGAGCATGGTAAGGAATGATCAGGCTAGAGCAACACTAAAATTCGTAGGTTAAACACCAAATCCTGTAGCTGGCTCCATGCCCGGCATCTGGAGCTCATGATATAATTTTCTGGGCACCAAAGGATTTAGGTAGCCCCACTTCTCCAGCTCTGCTGCCTGTGACACATATAGCCTGTTTTGTTCTTTTTTTTTTTTTTTTTTTTTTTTTTTTTGGTAGGGTTTCTTTGTGTACCAGCCCTGGCTGTCCTAGAACTCAATATGTAGACCAGGGTAACCTTGAACTCAGGGATCTACCTACCTCTGCTTTCATGACTAAAAAACCAGTATTATCTGGACAACGCTGCCAAGTTCTGCGTGAGCTCAAGCTGCAGCCAACCCCTTTGGAACACAGAGGTGTCAGCTTCTGTATGCTGACCTTAGGGCACTTTCCTAGGCAGGCGGTACTTTTGAGGAGCCAGGAATCCCTTCAGTTCATTTGTTATGCCCAGATAGGGGGGACCCCCAAAAGACCACCATGGAGACAGAATCCCATATGTAAAAGCAAAGAGCCTTTATTTTTTCAAGCTCCGAGCTTGGTCTCTCTGTCTATTTGACCCCAGTGGTGAGAGCAGACAGCCCTGAGCTCAGGCGGGGTAGAGTTTTTATCATAGCAGGGTTTGGGGTGAGGGTATTTCCAGGGTTCAGGACCCTGATTGGTTAACATTTGTCTTGAGGTATCTGTAAAACAAAATAGGTGTGTGCTAGACTCAGGGACATCTGGCTGCCTCATCTAATTGTTGGAATGTTTGGAATGTCAAGTACTTCCCCTTAGATGTAGGCCCTCCCTGGGTGAGGTCAGCTTATGGGTTTTTCTGGGTCCGGATGTTGCCTGCCAGTAAGCCTGCCACAGAAGCTGTGTCTGGGCCTCTAAGACTGTCATGGCAGCTGTGTGGTCAAGCTGTTTTGGGGTCCCTCTACACATTCACCTTCAAATAAATTTGGATCTTGACAAGATAGATAGGGGGATTACCTCAAAACAACTTTCTCACTGTCTCAGTACAGTGCTGGAGGTTTCTCTTCAGTGGTGCTGACCTTTTTTTTTTTTTTTTTTTTTTTGGTTTTTCGAGACAGGGTTTCTCTGTGTAGTTTTGCGCCTTTCCTGGAACTCACTTTGTAGACTAGGCTGGCCTTGAACTCACAGAGATTCCCCTGCCTCTGCCTCCCGAGTGCTGGGATTAAAGGCATGCGCCACCATCACCCAGCTGGTGCTGACCTTTTTAACAGTTAAATCTGTTTTTTCTGAACCAGCTTGAATGCTCTCCTGTCTTGAAATTCCCTCTTCCTAACAAATTAATCCATTGCCTTTAAATTCTCCTTCACTCTAATTCTTAGGAAGTGGGCAGAATAAAACTAGATTCTTAGTGAAAATGTCCCTACATGAATAGCCCCTACTCCAGTTCCCGATAGTCCTTGTTCACCTCTGAAACTGCATCAGCTGAGCTTCTACAGTCCAAAGATGCCAGTTCCCTTGGCGTCCTTGCCTTCCAAGCTCATACTGGAATGCTCATTAAGCTCTGCTTACAGCGTTCAAGAGCTTTTCTGGCCCAAAGTTTCAAACTCTTCTATACTTCCTCCACAAATCACTTCTGAAGGTCGGGTTTATCACAGCAACAGCAGCCCCTCTCATCTGTACAAACTTTCTTAGTTATTTTCCTTTGCTGTGATAAAATATCTCGACAAGAGTGGCTTCAGAGTTGACTCAGGCCACAGTTTCAGGTCACTGTCCGCTAGGGTGGAAAAGCCAAAGGGGCAAGAGATTGAAGCAGCTGGCCTCATTGCACTCACAGTCAGGAAGCAGAGATCGCGAATGCCTGTGCTCAGCTCACTTCTTTTTAAACATTCCAAGACTCCCAAGGGAATGGTGCCTTCCACGGTGGGTGTGTTTTGCCATCTCAGCCAAGATAAACAATCCTCCATAAGCATGTTCGTCACCCTGACAATCGAGATTAACCATCACACCAGCCACAGTTGCAAGGCTAGCTCACAGCCCAGTAAACTAAATACAGGGATCACCCCAAAGTGCGTTCACAGGACAGAGTGGTACAAAGGCTTCAGAGGCCTGGTGCAGAGCCCAGGTGTGTTTCAGTGGAAATGAGTGCCCCAGAGTTCCATCTGATGGCCTGTGATCTCATCAAGACCTGGCTGTGGGCATTTATTAAGCTAAGGGAGATCCCTACGGGAAAGCACATGGAAGAACTGAGAATTAGACCCCATGTTGGAGCCCTCTGGACTGACATTGCACTGGCCAAGTCAAGCTGTCTGGAAGACAGCAGTAGAGCTGTGGGATTGGGTGGGTGTATATTTACTTCCCAGTTTCATCCCATCTCCTAAATGATTTTAGAGTTAGCTCTTCAGAGGGGGAGAAATGTAGTTATATTGAAGGTTCATTAAGGGGAAGCTATTACCTCCCAGCCAAATGATTGGAATCTATTTCTGGGTGGAGACATGCCATTGTCTCCTCCCTTAAGAGTTAATTCTAGTGAGCACAACGGCACATGCCTTTAATCTCAGCTCTTGGGAGGCAGAGACAAGCTGATCTCTGAATTGGAGACCAGCCTGGTTTACAGAATGAGTTAGCCAGAGCTCCACAGTGAAACCTTGTCTTGAAATAAAACAAAACGAAAAGTTAATTAAGTTGGACAGGTCAGTCACCTGACCAATGCACAACCACTCTGGAAGGTAGGTTCACCTGAAGCCATGCTAAAGAGATGAGAGGTGTCTTAGTTACTTTTCTTTTTTTTTAATTAATATTTTTATGTGCATTGGTGTTTTGCCATGGGTGTCAGATCCCCTGGAACTGGAATTACAGACAGTTGTGAAGCTGCCATGTGGGTGCTGGACATTGAACCTGGGTCCTCTGGAAGAGCAGTCAGTGCTCTTAACCACTGAGCCATCTCTCCAGGCCCTTAGTTACTTTTCTATTGTCATGAAACAATATGACCAAGGCAATTTATAAAACATTTAACTGGGGCTTTACTTAACATTTCAGAGGGCGAGTCCATGACCAACACGGTGAGGAGGAGCAAGGCAGTAAGCAGGTAGGCATGGGGCTGGAGCAGCAGTGAAAGCTCACCACAAACCACAACCACGAGAGAGCTACCTGGACTGGTGTGGCTTTTGAAACCTCAGTGACACCCCTTCCAATAAGGCCACACCTCCTAATCCTTGCCAGTTCCACCAGCTGGAGACCAGGCCTTCAAACTTATGAGACTATGGGGACATTCTCATGCAAACCACCATTCACCTTTAGTGAGATAAGATACTTTTCTTTCTCAGAATAGCAGCCCTCTTTGAAATGCTTCCAGAACCACGGCCAGGCGGCTTTGTAAGCCTGCCTGACGCTCTCAGTTACTCAGAGAATTATACTCTTTTCTTTTTTTTCTGTCTGTTTTTCTAAGCGTGCTTTTCCTAACACTTTGAACTTCCTCACTTTGGCTCTAAAGCCCCACGACCCCACTTTTTGCCCTGTGGCTGCTTCCTGTGATGTGGCTGCCTGCTAGTCAAACTTCCGTGCCTAACTCAAAGGGCCGTGGCTCTCTGTCTTCTCCATCTCCTTCCTCTGGGAAACTTCAGATATTTAAGGTTTGACTACTCTGCGGTTTTTCTTTTAAACTCTAATAAAATTGTTTGTGAGCTTCAAAAAGAAAAAGGAACTTTAAGGGAAGTGCTGCTCCTCCTTACATACCCTGGACCTGCAGGACCAGAACAGACCTCAAGAGGATGCAGGGTCAAGGGAACTGCCAGAACACAGGCTGCAGAGACAAAGGGCTCCCACTCAGCTCTCCCACACATGATGCTGGAGTCTGCAGGAACAGGAGGAATCTGAGAAGGCCATCTCCTGACTCAGCGCAGATGAGTATGCTGTTTATTCCTTACTTTCTAATACTTAATCTCCACTCTTGCATGTATGTGTCCTAATGGTTTTTCTTTAGTTTGTATATTGCTCAGTTAGATTTTAACATTATTCTGTATGTTTCTCCACCCAGTCTCCTATAAGTCATTCTTCACTAAACATTTCCCCCCTGACAGGGTCTTTTCACACAGCCCTGGCTGTCCTGGAACTTGCTATGTTGACCAGGTCAGCCTCGAACTCATAGGGTCTGCCTGCCTTTGCCTCCTGAGTGCTTTTACTATACTTTCCATCCACGCTCATATACTTTCTTATTTCTATCTCTGTTCCTCTTCCAGCCTTTTCCTTTCATAGCTTTTACTTTTTACTGTAACTTTCTATAGCTTTAACCGTCCCTAGAATCTGTGGACTCTAACAGTATCCCAACACCCCATACCTTACTTCCTCAATTTTTTGTTTCTTTTCAAAAATCAATCTAAGCTGGTAGTGGTGGCGCACACCTTTAATCCCAGCACTCGGGAGACAGAGGCTGGCGGATTTCTGTGAGTTCAAAGCCAACCTGGTCTACAAAGGGAGTTCCAGGACAGCCAGAGCTGTTACACAGAGAAACCCTGTCTCGAAAACAAAACAAACAAACAAAAAAACAAATCTAATATCTACCCCATCCTCACTCACCATATATTCCTCCTACTCCTAATCTTATTAATTAAAATACCATTATATTCTGTACTGTCCTTGGTTGCTTATCCTCCAGTAGTTACGGAAATCACATGGGCTATTGCTGTTAGTTAGCAGTACTCTTGCACAGCGGTGGTATTCTTCAGCCATGGTTGCTGTCACAATTACTGTTCTCCTCAGAGAGTAACATAGAGATGACACCAGGCACCCTGAGCTGCTGGACTGAGGAACTGATTTCTGAATTTCTACCGCATCTAAGACCCTCTCAACTGAAAGGATACAGCTGATTTTCAAAAAGCAACAAAATAACCCCTGATAAAGAAACACCAAATGTAGTCGCATAACAAACATGAAAAACAAAAGCAACATAGCTCACCCCAAACTTACTAATCCTACAGTGACGGTATCCAGTAATGGTATTCTCTGAACACACTCTTCAAAGTAATCAGAGAAGAAAATAGGCTCACATGGGTCCAGCAAGGTTAGGCACATAAAAACGTTTGCCGCACAAGCAAGATGCCCTGAGTTGGATATATAGCAAAAAATACAGAATTAATTCTTGAAAGTTATACTCTGACTTCCACATGCTATGCTGTGCACACACTTGCACTCATATACATCCATTATCACACACACACACACACACACACACACACACACACACACTAAAAAAACATTTTTTAAAGTAAGAAAATAAGCTCCCAATTGGAAACAAAAGTTAATGAAATAAAGTGGTGCAAGTTATCAAATAGGAATTCAATAAAAAGAAATACTGAAAAAAAAAAAAACCCAAAATGCTAGAGGTAAAAAGATAAGCCAAATAAAAAGCTCTGTGAAGAAAATTAAATAAAAAAAGATTAGCTAGCTAGTTTCTGTCAGCTGGGGTCATCTGGGAAGAAAAACTTCAAAGAAAAAATATCTCCATCAGCTCTGACTGGCATTTTCTGGATTAATGACTGTTGTGGGAGGGTCCAGCCCACTGCGGGCCATGTCTCTGCAGGGGTAGGTAGCCCTGAATTGTGTAAGAAAGCAGGCTGAGCAGGGTTATGGGGACACATTCCTTTAATCCCAGCACTCAGGAGGCAGAGGCAGGCAGATCTCTGAGTTCGAGGCCAGCCTGGTCTACAAAGTGAAATCCAGGAAAGGCAGGGCTATTACACAGAGAAACCCTGTCTTGGAAAACAAACCAAACCAAAAGAAAGAAGGAAGCAGGGCTGAGGAAGCTATGGAGAGCAAGCAGCAACCCACCACGGTCCCTGCTTCAGTTCCTGCCTCCAGGTGCGTGGCTTGCGCTCCTCCCCTGACTTCCCTTCATGCTGACCTGTAACCTGTAAGCCAAGTATTCACACCCTTTCCTTCACGAGTTGCTTTTGGTCACTGTCCTTATCACAGCAATACATAGCAAACCAAGACATTACACAAGCCCCCAGAACGCTCTGTGGGAAGTCTCAACAGCAGGGTAGATCAAAGAGAGGACAAAATATCTGAACTTGAAAACAAGATCAGGTCCAACAAGATCAAAGATAAAATAACAAGACGGTATGAGTAGGAATTCCAAGATACACAAAACACTGAAAAGACTAAATAGAAGAAGGAGAAGAATCTCGTTCTCAGGGCACTAAAAACATTTTCAAAAGAATCATGACAAAACTTCTCAGAGTTAAAGAAAGAGACATCCATCCAGATACAGAAGGCATTTAGAACACCAAACCATCAAGACCTCCCTCCCCCCAAAAGAACCCCCATCATCATATTAAAACATTAAACATACAGTACAAAGAAAGTTTATTGAAAGCAGCAAGATAGAAGTACCAAAACACATACAAAAGCAAGCCCATCATCATTTCCAAGTTAACAGCAGACTACTGCCATAGATACTGGAGTTCTGTCCATGAAATCAGACTTGGAGTCTGCAGTGTGAACTTTCACAGAAGGGGCTGGGGACCAAAGAGAGCATGCAAGAAGCTCTAAGGATCCAGAGTGCCTCTTACATCGAGTTTTTATTAAGAATAACTACATGCAAAGATAATCATAATGCAAAAAAAAAGAAAAAAGAAAAAGAAAAAAAAGCATTAAACCATGTTTACAAGGAACAGATGTTTTGCTTAAAAGATCACCAGAGAGAACAAAGCAAAAAGGACAAGGAAGTAGGGATAGAAAAACATGGGAACCGGCAAGCCCACATGTCTGAAAAAAACGGCACATTCCCGGATCCCTGAGGCCGAAACTTGTGTTGTGTAGATCTTTCCCCCTGACTCAGTGTGTCAAGGGTCAGAGCACGCTTAGACGCAGAACGCGTTTCTTTCTCAGACAAGGCTGTTGGCAACAACTTAATACTCAAACTTGAGAACACAGGAAGGCCTGGAAGGATGTATTTTAAGTTCTGAAAGACAAGAACCGATAATCCACAATATACCTAGCTATACTCAACATAGCAATTTGTCATAATTGAAGAAAAAACAAAAACTTTCCCTGATTTAAAAAAAAAGGGGGGGGTGAAGGACTTTATGATCACTAAGCCATTACAAAGATAGCTGAAGGAATTCTTAGTCTGGGGGAAGGGGGAATCATCCCAAGACTGCAAGAAAGGATAAACTGGGGCTGGAGAGGTGGCTCAGCAGTTAAAAGCACTAGGTCTTGCAGAGGACCTGGTTTTGGTTCCCAGAACCCACATGGTGACTCACAACCATCCATAACTCCAGTTCCAGGGATCTGACCCTCTTCTGACCTCAGAGGGCACCAGGCATACATGTGATGCAAATGCATACATGTAGACAAAGCACTCATACACATGAACATAAGGTATTTTTCAAAGAAATAGTAAACCATGGTATAGTAGTAATTAAAAGTCAGAGAAGAGTAGGAAAACCCAAACATTGCCAGCTCAGCCAAATGACAGACATCAACACGCAGCTTTCAGTAACAACTCTAAGTATCAAACATTCAGACAGTAGATCGATCTGAAAATAGGAACCTCTATTTGTTGCCTCTGAGAAACTCACCTCACCATAGGAGATGGACGTTACTCCACAGTGAGAGGACAGAAAGGGCATTCCAAATGCCTGTTTCTAGGAAGCCAGCAGGGGTTGCTGTCCTAACACCTCACAGAATAGACTTCAAACCAGAGCTAATGGGAGAAGTAAGAAAGGTCACTTCTTACTGATTAGAGGCCGTTAGAAGCACTTTACAGTCCTAAACACATGCCCTACAGGTGCACCCGATTAAACAAACACTATTAATGTAAGTCACAGACTAGCCCCAGGATCATAGTAGTGGGTGAATTATATACGCTTCTCACACCAACTGAAAGGCCATCTTGACAAAATAAATTAATAGAGAAATACCCGACCTAAATAACATCAAGATAAAACGGACTTGACAGACCTCTATAGAACATTCAAACACTGCAGAGTAGACATTCTCCTCAGCAGCCTATGCAACTGTCTCTAAACGATGTAGGGAAGGTGAAGTAATTCCTTGTATTCTATCTGATCACAACGGAACAAGAGAAACTCTAGAATATACACAAACTAAGGGAGATTAAACAGCCCGCTACTGAATGAGTCCTTGAAGAAATCAAGAATTTAAAAATTCTTAGAATTGAACAAAAATGAAAACATTACATATCAAAGTAGTCCTAAGAGGGACGTTTATAGCTCTAAGTGCCTACATTAAGAAATAAGAGAGCTGGGTGGTGGTGGTGCACGCCTTTAACCCCAGCACTCGGGAGGCAGAGCCAGGCGGATCTCAGTGAGGCTAGCCTGGTCTACAGAGTGAGTTCCAGGACAACCAGGGCTGCACAGAGAAACCCTGTATTGGAAAACCAAAATCAAAACAAAACAAAACGGGGGTGGGGTGGGGCTGGAGAGGCTGCTAAACAGTTGAGAGCACTTATTTGTATGTGTGTATTAATGTGGGGCAGGAGTTGCATGTGAGTACAGATGCTCAAAGGAGCCAGAAGAGGGCATTAGATACCATGGAACTGGAATTACAGGTGGTTGTGAGCTGCCCTGCCAGGTTGATGGGTACTGAACTCAGTTCAGGGCAGTATGCACTCCTAAGTGCTGAGCCATTTCCTGGTCCCATGATTACCTTTCATCTAGTGATTTGGAATTTGGCTTGTTCTTTTTTCAGAGCTCTAAAATACATCATTAAATTATGTATTTGAGATTTCTCCTCTTCCTCCTCCTCTTCTTTCTTCTCTTTTTTTCTTCCTCTTCCTCCTCTTCCTTCTTCTAAGACAGTATCACTTTATAGCCCTGGATAGCTTGGAACTCACTATGTAGTTTGTGATGGCCTCAAATGCAGAGATCCACCATTCCAGTTAAAGGCATGTGCCACCATGTCTGGCCTCTCTGAGTTCTTCTTTTAAAAAAAAAAAAAATTTTATGTGTATGGATGTTCTGCCTGCATGTATGCCTCAGCACCACTCATGTGGTACCCACAGAGGTCAGAAGAGGGCACTGGATTCCAGAACTGGAGTTAGAGGACAGTTGTGAAACATCATGGAGTGGCTGGGACCTGGGCCCAGGTCTTCTACAAGAGCAACATGTTCTCTTAGCTGCTGAGCCAACTCCCACACATACAATTTTAATAAATAAGATAGATTTTTTTTTTAAATCATGGCAAAAATTAATGGAAAGGAAACAATTTAAAGACTCAATGAAAGAAAGACTTGGTTTTTTTTTTGGAAAATAAACAAGATGGACAAACTCTTAGCCAAATTAACTGAAAAACACAAAGAAGAGCTAAATTAATTAGAGATTATTATAACATTATAACGGACCAATGTAATTCAGATGAATTTCATGATGTCATTGTTTTTCTCTGCTGAGTAGTACTCCATTGTGTAAATGTACCACATTTTCTTAATCCATTCTTCATTTGACAGGCATCAAGGTTGTTTCCCGGTTCTTCCTATTACAATAATGCTGCTATGAACATGGTTGAGCATGTGTCCTTGTGGTATCATTGAGTATTCCTTGGGTATATGTCCAAGAGTGGTATGGCTGAGTCTTGAGGTATATTGATTTCCAATTTTCTGAGATACCGCCATACTGATTTCCACAGTGGCTGTACAAGTTTGCATTCCCACCAAGGCATTTTTACTATGTTAATCCTTCCTATCCATGAGCATCTGACATCTTCAATTTCTTTCTTCAGAGACTTAAAGTTCTCCTCATACAGGTCTTTCACTTGCTTAGTTAGAGTTACCCCAATTTATTTTATATTATTTGTGACTATTGTAAAGGGTGATGTTTCTCTGATTTCTTTCTCAGCCTGTTTATCATTTGTATATAGGAGGGCTATTGATTTTTTTTTAGTTAATCTTGTATCCTGCCACATTACTGAAGGTGTTTATCAGCTGTAGGAGTTCCCTGGTAGAATTTTTGGGGTTACTTATGTATACTATCATATATCATCAGCAAATAGTGAAAGTTTGACTTCTTCCTTTCCAATTTGTATCCCCTTGATCTTCTTTTGTTGTCTTATTGCTCTAGCTAGAACTTCAAGTATTATTTTGAATAAATATGAAACAATCACGTGTTTTTTTCCTTTCAGTTTGTTTATATGGTGTATTACATTGACAGACTTTCGTATGTTGAACCATCCTTGCATCTCTGGGATAAAGCCTACTTGATCATGGTGGATAATGTTTTTGATGTGTTCTTGGAGTCAGTTTGCCAATATTTTATTGAGTATTTTTGCATCAGTGTTCATGATGGAGATTGGTCTGTAATTCTCTTTCTTTATTGCATCTTTGTGTGGCTTGGGAATCAGAGTAACTGTAGCCTCATAAAAGGAGTTTGGTAATGTTCCTTCTGTTTCTATTGTGTGGAACAATTTGAAGAGTATTGGTATTAACTCTACTTTGAAAATCTGGTAGAATTCTGTGTTGAAACCATCTGGTCCTAGGCTTTTTTTGGTTGGGAGACTTTTAGTGATTGTTTCTATTTCCTTAGGGGTTATTGGTCTATTTAAATTGTTTATCTGGTCTTGTTTTAACTTTGGTATGTGGTACCTATCCAGAAAATTGTCTGTTCTAGATTTTCCAGGTTTTTTTTTTTTTTTTTTTTTTTTTTGTGGAGTACAGGTTTTTGAAGTATGACCTGATGATTCTCTGGATTTCCTCATTGTTAGTTTTTATGTCTCCCTTTTCATTTCTGATTTTGTTAATTTGGATGCTCTCTGCCTTTTGGTTAGTTTGGATAAGGGCTTGTCTATCTTGTTGATTTTCTCAAAGAACCAACTCTTTGTTTCATTAATTCTTTGTATTGTTCTCTTTGTTTCTATTTTATTTATTTCAGCTCTCAATTTGATTATTTCCTAGCATCTATTCCTCCTGGGTGACTTTGTTTCTTCTTCTTCTAGAACTTTCAGGTGTGCTGTTAAGTCACTAGTGTGAGATTTCTCCAACTTCTTATGTGGGCATTTAGTACTATGAATTTTTCTCTTTGCACTGTTTTCATAGTGTCCCATAAATTTGGGTATGTAGTACATTTATTTTCATTGAACTCTAGGAAGTCTTTAATTTCTTTCTTTATTTCTTCCTTGACCCATTGGTGCTTCAGGTGGGCATTATTCAGTTCCCATGAGATTGTAGGCTTTCTGTAATTTTTGTTGTTGTTGAGTTCTAACTTTAAGCCATGATGGTCTGATGGAATACAGGAGATTATTCCAATTTTTTTTGTATCTGTTGAGATTTGCTTTGTGACCGAGTATGTGATCGATTTTAGAGGAAGTTCCATGGGGTGCTGAGAAGAAGGTATATTCTTTTTTTGCTATGGTGGAATGTTCTGTAGATATTGATTAAGTCCATTTGAGTCATAACATCAGTTAGGTCCCTTATTTCTCTGTTAAGTTTCGATCTGGCCAGTCTTTCCAGTGGTGAGAGTGGCTTCTTGAGTTCTCCCACTATTAATGTGTGGGGTTTGATGTGTGATTTAAGCTTTAGAAATGTTTCTTTCACATATGTGGGTGCCCTTGTATTTGGGGCATAAATGTTCAGAATTGAAACTTCATCTTGGTGGAGCTTTCCTGTGATAAATATGTAATGTCCTTCTCGATCTCTTTTGATTGATTTTAGTTTGAATTCTATTTTGTTAGATATTAGGATCACTACACCAGCTTACTTTTTAAGTCCATTTGATTAGAAAGACTTTTCCCAGCCTTTTACTCTGAGGTAGTGTCTGTCTTTGATGTTGAGGTGGCTTTCGTATCCATTCTGTGAGCCTGTGTCTTATTTTATTTTATTTTATTTTATTTTGAGCTGAGGACCGAACCCAGGGCCTTGTGCTTGCTAGGCAAGCGCTCTGCCACTGAGCTAAATCCCCAACCCCTAGCCTGTGTCTTTTTATAGGTAAATTAAGTCCATTGATATTAAGGGATATTAATGACCAGTGATAGTTAATTCCTGTTATCTTTTGGTGGTAGTGTGTGTGTGTATTTCTCTTCTTTGGGATTTACTGCTGTGAGGTTATCTATTGCTTGTGTTTTTGTGGGTGTATCTGACATCCTTAGGTTGGAATTTTCCTTCTAGTGCTTTCTGTAGGGCTGGATTTGTGAATAGGTATTGTTTAAATCTGGTTTTGTCTTGGAATGTCTTGTTCACTCCATCTAT
This sequence comes from Peromyscus eremicus, assembly GCF_949786415.1. Classification (NCBI taxonomy): domain Eukaryota; kingdom Metazoa; phylum Chordata; class Mammalia; order Rodentia; family Cricetidae; genus Peromyscus; species Peromyscus eremicus. The sequence continues at coordinate 12,418,730 of NC_081423.1, read as the reverse complement.
GGTAACTGAAAGTTTTGCTGGGTATATTAGTCTAGGCTGGCATCCATGGTCTCTTAGTGTCTACATTACATCTGTCCAGGACTTTCTGGCTTTCAAAGTCTTCACTGAGAAGTCGGGTATTATTCTTCTGGGTCTGCCTTTATAGGTCACTTGGCCTTTTTCCTTTGCTGCTCTTAATATTCTTTCTTTATTCTGTATGTTTATTGGTTTAATTGTTATGTGGCAAGGGAACTTTTTTTGGGGGGGGTCTAGTCTATTTGGTGTTCTACAAGCTTCTTGTATCTTCATAGGTATTTCCTTCTTTAAGTTGGGAAAGTTTTCTTCCATGATTTTGTTGAATATATTTTCTGTGCCTTTGACTTGGTATTCTTCTCCTTCTTCTATCTCTATTATTTTTAGGTTTGGTCTTTTCATGGTGTCCCAGATTTCCTGGACATTTGGTGTTATGACTTTTTTGGCTTTGGTGTTTTCTTTGACTGACCAATCTATTTCCTCTCTTGTATCCTCTACACCAGAGATTCTCTCTTCCATCTCTTATATTCTGTTGGTTATGCTTGCATCTGTGTTTCCTGTTCATTTACTCAGATTTTCTATTTCCAGCATTCCCTCTGTTTCTATCTTCTTCATTGTTTCTATTTCAATTTTCAGATCTTGAACTGTTTCCTTCACATGTTTAATTGCTTTTTCATGGTTTTCTTGGCTTTCTTTAAGGGATTTATTGATTTCTTCCATTTTTTTTGTTTGTCTTTTCCTCAATTTCTTTATTGACTTCTTCCAATTTTTTGTTTGTCTTTTCCTCAATTTCTTTAAGGGAATTTTTCATTTTTTCTTTAAGGCCTCTAGCATCTTCATGAAGCTATTTTTAAGGTCACTTTCTTCTGCTTCTTCTACATTGTGATGTTCAGGTCTTGCTGTTGGAGGAGGGCTGGGTTCTGGTAATGCCGTATTTATTGCTCCTTATATTGTTGTATGTATTTTTGCATTGATGTCTGCCCATCTCTTTCTCTAATAGGTGCAAGAGGTGTCTGTGTCTGAGCGAGCTGCTATTGGTCCACTCTGTGCTTGTTGTGTCTATGTCTCAGGGGGCCCCTCTGGGTCCAATCTTAGCTCTTGGTCTAATTGGAGCTGGCAGATTCTGTATCTCAGGGAGCTGCTCTTGGCCCAATGCAAACTAGCTGATTATGTAACTCAGCGAGTTGCCCTTGGTCTTATCAGGGCTCTTGGTCCAGTCAGAGCTGGTGGATTCTGTGTCTCAGGAAGCCTCTCTTGGTCCAGTCAGAGCTGGTGGATTCTGTGTCTCAGGAAGCCTCTCTTGGTCCAGTCAGAGCTGGTGGATTCTGTATCTCAGGAAGCCTCTCTTGGTCCAGTCAGAGCTGGTGGATTCTGTGTCTCAGGAAGCCTCTCTTGGTCCAGTCAGAGCTGGTGGATTCTGTGTCTCAGGAAGCCTCTCTTGGTCCAGTCAGAGCTGGTGGATTCTGTGTCTCAGGAAGCCTCTCTTGGTCCAATGAGAGCTGGCAAATTCTGTGTCTCAGGAAGCCTCTCTTGGTCTAGTCAGAGCTGGTGGATTCTGTGTCTCAGGAAGCCTCTCTTGGTCCAATGAGAGCTGGCAGATTCTGTGTCTCAGGGAGCCACTCTTGGTCCAATGAGAGTTGGTGGACTCCTTGTCTCAGGAAGTTACTGGGGTCACAGGTAGATGGGTGTTGGGGTAGGGCAGGGGTCTTGTGGATTGCAGGGTCTGATGGGAGGTTTTGGTGGGAGAGCCTGGCTGCTGGGAGTTTTTCCTGCTGGCCAGCAACTGGGGCAGAGTTGGGGGGGGGGGGTTTCCCGGGGATTGCACACGTATGAAATTGTCCAAGAATAAAATTTATCTTTTAAAAAGACCAGATGGTGGCTAACACAGTAGCATTCATAACCCTGCCTAATGCTGGCTCTGTGCTTGGGGTTCCATGTGCTCCCTGTCATTTGATCATACTACACATAGGTCCACTTTCTAGGGACATATCCTGGACCTTCAGCTGTAGAGCGCCACATCATGTCCACATCTTGACAAGACAGTCTTCAGGCCTAAAGAGATCGCTCAATCTTTTTTGTTTGGTTTTGGTTTGTTTTTGTAGACAGGTTTCCTCTGTGTAGCCTTGGCTGCTTTAGAACTCTCTCTGTAGACCAGGCTGACCTCAAACTCACAGAGATCTACCTACCTCTGCCTCCCGAGTGCTGGGATCAAAGGTGTGTGCTACCACTGCCAGGTTTGAGATTGCTCAACTTTTTGTCCTCCCTTGTCCAGAGTCAGGTGGCCAATCCACTATATTTCCTCCCAGATACGCCATGCCACTGTATCCTGAGGTCCACGGTACATAAGGCTGGCTTCTCTCTGCAGAATGATGGGCAGAATTTGGGTAGATGTATAAATGGGTTAATAACATAGGTGCACCCAGACCCCTCTGGCAAGGTAGATGACTCTAGAAATGGGAGAAAGTGGGTGACTTCAGAAGAGGACTGGAGCTAGCTTCCCATGTCACATCATACTGAATTCTTAATTCAAACCTGGACCAATATTGGGATGATACTATTCTTCCAAAGGTAGGAAGAACATATTAACCCATTTGCTAACATAAGTCACAGTTTTCAATATTTAAATGTTGTAGTATATGGGCATTTATTTATTCTTTTCCCTGCTTCCTGCATGTTAAGGATGAGCCAGTGTGTGACTTCCATCAGCCTACAAAGTGGACATGTCATGGTCTCATTTCCCAGTTGTGTAAGCTGAGACCTAGAGATAGCCAGCTTTTCAGTGTGCTATGTCAAGATTAAACTCAGGCAGAATTTTCAAAGTGGGATCCCCAACTAGTAACAGGAGCAGTGGTGCCTTCTGGAAACTTGATAGAAATTTAGATTTCCTAGGGTTAAGGTCTTTCCTCAGTGGCACACCATATGTTTAGTATGTGAAGGATCTGGTTAAATTTCCAATACCCTCCCTGCAAAAAAAGGAAAAAGTAATGAAGATTCTTGGGCACTGTCTTAGTTATTCTTCTGTTGTTATAAGACAACTTATAAAAGAAAATGTTTAATTTGAAGCTCACAGTTTCAAGGATTAAAATCTATGACCATTATGGTGGAGAGCATGATAGCAGGCAGGCATGGCATTGTAGCCAGATTTTTCTTTGGGCAACCAGCTCACAAATAATGACACAGAGACTTATTATTAGCCTGTGTCTTTTTATAGGTGAGTTGAGACCACTGATATTGATGGATATTAATGACCAGTGATTGTTAATTCTTGTTATTTTTTTGTGGTAGTGTTGTGTTTCCTTCTTTGATATTTGTTGGTGTGGGATTATCTAATGCCTGAGTTTTCATGGGTGTGTTTAATTTACTTAGGTTGGATTTTTCCTTCTAGTGTTTCCTATAGGGCTGGATTTGTGGATAGGTATTGTTTAAATCTGGTTTTGTCTTGGAATATTTTGTTTACTCCATCTATGGTGATTGAAAGTTTTGCTGGGTATAATAGTCTGGGTTGGCATCCATGGTCTCTTAGTGTCTACATAACTTTTGTCCAGGACCTTCTAGTTTTCATAGTCTCTACTGAGAAGTCAGTCATTATTCTGATGGGTCTGCCTTTATATGTTACTTGGCCTTTTTCCTTTGCAGCTCTTAATATTTTTTCTTTGTTCTGTATGTTTAGTGTTTTGATTATTATTTGGAATATCTGAAAAGTCCCCCTTCCAGTGAGGGGACTTTTTTTTTTTTTTGGATACAGCCTACTTGGTGTTCTGTAAGCTTCTTGTATCTTCATAGGTACTTCATTCTTTAAGTCAGGAAAGTTTTCTTCTATGATTTTGTTGAATTGATTTTCTGTGCCTTTGAGTTGGTATTCTCCTTCTTCTATCCCTATTATTCTTAGGTTTGGTCTTTTCATGGTGTCCCAAATTTTTTGGACATTTTGTGTTACAACTTTTTTGGCTTTAGTGTTTTCTTTGACTGATGAATATATTTTCTCTATTGTGTCTTCAACATCAGAGATTCTCTGTTCCATCTCTTGCATTTGATTGGTTATGCTTACATATGTAGTTCCTGTTTGTTTAGTCAGACTTTCTATTTCTAGCATTCCATCAGTTTGTGTCTTATTTATTGTCTTGATTTCAATTTTCAAATATTGAACTGTTTCCTTCATCTGTTTAATTACTTTTTCTTGGCTTTCTTTGACTTCTTCCAGTTTTTTGTTTGTTTTTTTTCTTCCATTTCTTTAAGGGAATTTTTAATTTCCTCTTTAAGGGAGTTTTTCATTTCCTCTTTACGGGTTTCTCTGTGTAGCTTTGCACCTTTCCTGGAACTCACTTGGTAGCCCAGGCTGGCCTCGAACTCACAGAGATCCACCTAGCTCTGCCTCCTGAGTGCTGGGATTAAAGGCGTGCTGGGGTTAAAGGTGTGCGCCACCAACGCCCGGCTTACTTCTGTTTTTTTGTTTGTTTGTTTGTTTTTTGTTTTGTTTTGGTTTTTTTTTTTTTTTTTTTTGGTTTTTCGAGACAGGGTTTCTCTGTGTAGCTTTGTGCCTTTCCTGGAACTCGCTTTGTAGACCAGGCTGGCCTCAAACTCACAGAGATCCGCCTGCCTCTGCCTCCTGAGTCCTGGGATTAAAGGCGTGGGTCTATCATCTTCTTAAAGTCATTTTTAGGATTGATTTCTTCTGCTTCTTCTGCATTGGTATGTTCAGGTCTTGTAGGTGTAGAATCACTGGGTTCTGATGTTATCATATAGGTCTTTATGTTGTTTACTGTGTTTTCGCACTGGCATCTACTCATCTCTTCCTCTGCTCGGTGCAGGCGGTATCTGTGTCTGAAGGTGCCTCTCTTGTTCTAATTGTTAGTCTTAGTCCACTAGGGGTTCTTGGTGGAATCGGTGCTGTTGGGCTCTGTTTCTCCTGGAGCAGCTTAGTTCAATCAGTGTTAGTGGGTTCTGTCTCAGGGAGCAGTTGTTCCCAATTGGTGCAGGGTGTGCTTATGGTTCCAGTGGTTGTTGGGTTCGCAGGGGCTGGTTTTTGTTTGTTTGTTTGTTTTGTTTTTTGTTTTTTTATTTTTTGTGAGGGAGCAGGAAAAGGTAGCTGCCTGGTCCCTGGGGCTCCGATGGCTGGGACCTAGGGGCTAGAGATCTGGTCTGCCAGTCCGGAGATGGGACCTTACCTGTCCCCAGTCAGTGTAGGGTGGGCTTATGATTCTGGTGATCTAGTTTGGTGGCTGAACGGCTCCTTCTCTTGCGATCTCAGGTCGCGTTTTGCTCATTCGTCAACTCCTCAGCTGACCTTATTTCCTCAGACTGAAGGCTGCAGGCTTCTGAAACCTCTCCTGAATGCATCCCAGCCGAACAGGTTGATCAGTAGGGCAATCTCCCCAACACCTCCAAGTTGTTGGGCTTTGCAGGATCGGCAGCTGGGCCCCGGGTTGGCCTCGGGCAGTATGTTCAGGTCCGTTCTGGTTGCGTCCCACGGAGATGGCTCCTTCCCCAAGTACTGAGACTTATTATTATGAAAGCTCAGCCTTAGCTTATGCTTGTCCCACTAGCTCTTATAACTTAACTCATTTCTATTCATCTACATGTTACCTCTCCCGCATGTCCTGCTGCCTCTGTGTCAGGCTGGCAACTTCCCCTTTCTTCTTCCCAGAGCTCTCTCTGTCCAGAAGTCTTGCCTATACCTCCAGCCTACCTAATTGGCCATTTAGTTCTTTATTAAACCAATCACAGTGACACATCTTCACACATCATAAAGGAATATTCCACAACATGGCATAGTACTGGAGCCGCAGCCGAGCACTTACGTCTTAATCCATAAGCATGAAAACAGAGAGCAAACCGGGAATAGCACGGGCTTTTGAAACCTCAGAGCCCACCCCCAGTGACACACCTCTTCCAACAAGACCACACCTCCTAATCCTGCCCAAACAGTTCCACCAACTGGGGATGACATATTCAAACATGAGACTTTGGGGGCTATTCTTGTCCAAACCACTACAGCCCACTCTGGGCCTTCTGAGTCGGCAGCTAGTGGCCTCTGGATTGGGGCCCAGGCAAGCTGTGGTGTTAACAGCACTGTCTCAGATGTTCAGACACAGCTAAGACAATTGCTGTGGCCATGCTCATGGGTGGGTGCATCTGTATACATTTGTCATGTGGAGGATGTCTTCTTTCTGAGAAGAACTCTGTCAAAGATCCTGGCTGTGGAAGGCATCCTGGCCCTTAGCTCCCCTACCCCTAATGCAGAAGTTCATTCTTAGCCATGCTTACCTTTCTCACAGTCCCTACAGCTCCTTCCCCAAAGCAATAGCATCAGCATAGCCCTGGCTGCCATAGTAGATGGTTTCTTGGTCTATTTTCAGGTGACTCTTCTGTAGAACTTCACAATATTCCTGATCCTCCATAATGGAAACCTCCTTAGGCTTCACCACACTTCATGCTCCCTCCAGCTTCCTCTTTAGGGCTCCTCTTCCTCTTTCTGCTTGGTGAGCTTCCTCGGGGTCTTCATAATTCTTTTCTTTTCTTTTCTTTTTTTTTTTTTTTTTTGGTTTTTTTGGAGACAGGGTTTCTCTGTGTTGTTTTGGTGCCTGTCCTGGATCTCACTCTGTAGACCAGACTGGCCTCAAACTTACAGAGATCTGCCTGGCTCTGCCTCCCAAGTGCTGGGACTAAAGGTGTGTGCCACCACCGCCAAGCAGATCCCATAATTCTTAACTTCTGCTCCTGTAGCCTGCCATCCTTGAGTCTTTCCTCATCCACCCCCCAGGCCTTCAACTAAAATTTAATTAAGCCAAGGGCAATCATGACGCAGGCAGGTCTTGCCCTTTCTCCTTTCCTCTGCCTTGCTAAACCATTAGATTACATTCCTAAAGCTAGCCCCAAGGTCCGTTCCCTTATTTGGCCACTGACTAATTCCTGAGAATGATCACTAAGGGCCAACTATCAAAACACCAAGGTCAAGCAATCAAAATTCATTATTTTGAGCAACCTAATTAAAATGCCCAATCAGAACTTACATTTGTCTTAGCTTTTCTAACACAGACCTCCCCCTTTTCTCTCTTAAAATGAACAGCTATTTGCCATAGGTTCTACCCAATTCAGATTCAGCCAACATGTTTCTTTGCCTTGCTTAATAAAGGATCTCTTTATGTTTGGTTTGTGTTTGGAAATTGGTGTTTGGGTGTAGTCTGTGCCTAATCCCGGGTCCAGAGGGGAGCACCCTGCAGTACATGCATGGGTCCTTCAACCTTCAGCTCCCAAGAGCAGACTTTCCTGAACTCTCTCATCCCTCAAAGCCCAATGTGGGCGGGTATACCTCATACTCTGTAGGAGTAGCCCTTAGCCTAGGTTACCCCTAGTGGGCCAGCATGATCAATCAGATCTACAGCAAAGAAAACATCTGGTTCCTAAAGCATAAAAAGATTTGACCAGGTGAAGTGGTGCACAGCTGTGATCCAACATTCAGGAAGCTGGAGCAGGACAGACCTCAAGCTGTAGGTGCCACATGGAGTGCTCTAGTTGGCTTTCTGTTGCTGTGACAAACACCATGACCAAAAACAATTTATTTGTCTTACACTTCTAGGTCACAGTCCATCATTGAAGGAAGTCAGAGCAGCAGCTCAAGGCAGGATCATGCTCAGCTAGCTTTCTTATATAGCCTAGGTCCTATGGATCATACTACCCATAGTAGGCTGAACCCTCTCACCCATCAATCACACCAGTCCCCCACAGACATGTTTTGATAGTTGGACCTTAGGAATTAGTCAGTGGCCAAATAAGGGAACGGACCTTGGGGCTAGCTTTAGGAATGTAATCTAATGGTTTAGCAAGGCAGAGGAAAGGAGAAAGGGCAAGACCTGCCTGTGTCATGATTGCCGTGCTCAGGCCTGCTACATCTGGACAATCCTGCCATTGAGTCTCCCTCACATGATTCTAAGCAGTGTCAGGTTGACAGCTGAAGCTGATTGAGACATGAGGCAACGCTTTATCAAAACTAACAAAAACGACCTCAGAATAAGTAAGAGAAACTGAGTAGGATACAAAGAATAAGGTAGAGCTAAAAAGCCAGTTGATGACTTTGTAACTATGAGTAACCAGGGGACAGAGATATTGTTAGGGATCTCTGAGATGTGACTGACAGCTGACCTGCTCATTGTTGAATTTAATTTTTTTTGGGGGGGGGGTTTGTTGTTGTTGTTTTGTTTTGTTTTTCGAGACAGGGTTTCTCCATGTAGTTTTGGTGTCTGCCCTGGACCTCGCTCTGTAGACCAGGCTGGCCTCGAACTCACAGAGATCTGCCTGGCTCGGCCCCGGGGTGCTGGGATTAAAGGCATGAGCCACCACTGCCCGGCTGAATTTAATTTTTTTTTTATCCTGTCCAATTACTACCAAAAGCATATTGGCGCTTCTGCCCCAGGGACAGGTAACAAAGTAACAAAGCTCAAAGGGAGAAGACAAAAAGTAGCAAAGTGGGAAACAGTAATCAATCTATCCTGGAAAAGAGACAGGAGTTGTGTGAGGATTCTGCATGGGAATCAGCAGCCATGGGAAGCAGACCCCAAGTCTTGCCCTAGAGTTCTCTAATATTATGTGCTATGAACAGCAATCCCCTATTTACTGCCTCAGACCGACAAGAGGTCTTGACATGCAGCTTCCAGCACAGGCCAGGTACCCCCAAGGGGTCCAGTCATCATGTGGGGCTGTGGGGAGAGGGTATGAAGGCTGGTACAAGCTGTGTGGAGAAGCATGGGTCAATTCCTTGCTCTGGCCTCCGCACTCTCCATAGACTCATTTCTTTTCCCGGCAGGTCATCTCATAAAGAGGTGGGACATGATACTGCTCACTACTCAATACATGAGTGAATAGACGGTTCAGCGGAACGTGACTGTAGCTGCCTGGCACAATGCGAACCCCGATTCACAGGATGTAGGGTAGAACATTTTGCGGGAGATCGGAGCCCGGCCTCCGCAATCTCCACATCAGCGCTTGAATTGGCGTCTCCAAATCCAGTCTCCTTGGCCGGAAGTTCGTATGGGAGGGACAGGTAATACCGCCGGGTGGACGCACCCGTGACCGATTCCCAGAGGATCGGACAAGTCTAGGAGGGAGATTTCTCTCTGCGTCCGGGCGGGCTTTTTGGGATAGCCCGCCGGCGCCAGCTGCGCTTCTCCCTGTCCCCCGCCCAGCGGAGAAGGCGGGTTAGCCACGAGCGATAAGCCAATAGACAATCAGCGTTTGAATTTGCGTCCTGGAGAAGCCAATCACAAGGGCCCAGAGTCTGCGGGGCGGGAGAGGCTGGCGACCTGGGGGGCGTAGCTCCGTGGTCCTACCAGTAGGAGCTCCGGGCGCGTTTGAAAACGGGGCGGGGTGGGGTCCGCGCCTGCGTACGGCGCTCTGCGCACTTGCCCCAGGCGCGGGCGCGCTCGCGAGCGGTCTGGAGCTGCAGTGGCGTGAGCTCGGCGATGGGGAGCGGCGGTGGTGAGTGCTGGCGGGAGCCGGGCAGGCGATGGGTCCTGACTCGGGCCCCTATGACCCGGGAGGGCGCGTCGTATTCCCCCAAAGCAGGGAGTAGGCACGGATCCCCCACTGTGAGCCCGCCGGCGCGGTTTAAATGCCCGCCCGGCGCCTACGCCTCCTGTTACCCCGGGGCGATTTAGGTTCTCTGCCCAGCAAACTCGATTTCACTTTTCTGTGAAATCAAGAGCGATCCCCACAATATAGATCGATTTCACGTCTTGTCCAGGCTCTTGCGGGCAGTTCGATCACCTGGGTGTCGCGCCCGCAGCTTGGATCCGCGGAGGCAACAGGATCTGTCCTGTGAAAACGTCTCACGACCTGGGGGTGCGATTTCACTTGTTACAGTGGTTAAACACTTCAGATATGTATTCTAGAGCAGGTGAATCAGGAAACTGTTATAATAATATTCGTAGAATATTTGGGAATTACAGCTCTGGGTATGCATTTGGCTTTTGCAGTACATTTAGTTTCCGATAAAACTCAGGTCAAGAGTTTGGGAGTGGGCAATCTCTAAAGACCTCCAGGTGGAGAGCTTTACCAAAGCCCGTGGAATAGCTACTTTGCCTCAGTGGGAGAAGGAAAAATGGGTAGAACGACGGATGCATTTATAGACAGGGAGGCAGGACCTTAAGATTTCTAAAGAGGAGCGGGGGGCTTGTGAAATACAGAGAAAAGCCATCAGCGCTGGATGAAGATTGGATTGCTGAAGTAAACATTGGAATAACTCACTGTGGGGAATTGGGAAGAGAGAGCCTCGAAGAGCATGACTGGGTCCAGGGGCTGTGTGTATCTAGACCAGCGATCCTCAACATGTGTGTCGCGGCCCCTTTGGAGGCAAACGATCCTTTCACAGGAGTTGCATATCAGATATTTACATTACGATTTGTAACAGTAGCAAAATTGCAGTTATGAAGTAGCAATGAAATAATTTTATGGTTGGGGTCACCACAACATGAAAACTGTATTAAAGGGTCACAGCGATAGGAAGGTTGAGAACCACTGAGCTAGATCTTATGTTGCAATTTTCACTGTATGCTGACTGAGTGTAGCAAACCTCTGGGTTTGGGGACTGGGCCACACTGACATCTGCCAAGCTGAGACCTGCTCTAGGACTGACTGGCTTCTATGTTCTGCAGAGCTGCCCTAATTAATTCGAGTTCCCAATCTATGCTATTGAAGTTCCTAGGTCCATACTGAACGTTATACTTTTTAGTCACATGTGCAAATATAAGCAAAGTAGGCTGGGCATGGTGACTAATACTTGTAATTCAGTATTTGGTAGGTAGAGGAAGGGAGGATCAGGAGTTCAAGGGCAGCCTCAGCTATATGCGTGAATTTGAGGAGGTCAGCCTGGGCTACAGAGGACCCCGTCTCAAGAAACAAAACAAGAAGCAAAAATATAAGCCGGGCGGTGGTGGCGCACGCCTTTAATCCCAGCACTCGGGAGGCAGAGCCAGGCGGATCTCTGTGAGTTCGAGGCCAGCCCGGGCTACCAATGAGTTCCAGGAGAGGCACAAAGCTACACAGAGAAACCCTGTCTCGAAAAACCAAAAAAAAAATATATATATATATATAGATAGATAGATAGATAGATAGATAGATAGCAAAAGTCCAAGGGACCCTGTTGACTGGTTTGCTGAGCCATTTCTCAGGCCCCCGAAGTACTTATTTGAGTGTTCACTCAAATGCTCATCAGTATTGGCTGCTTTCCCCTCCTGGTTGTCATGTGGATCCTGAATCAGAAAGTTTCCAATATTCAATTACGTGCTGTCTGATATTCACCATGAGTGTTTACTGGATATTGAAGGAACGGTGATATCTTAAATAATTCATAGAGTACACTTTATTTAATTTTAGGACTTGTTCTTTCTGTGAATAAAGGACAGTAACTATTAAATCATCTTTATGCACGTACAACTTTTCATCTCACCAAGGCTTGTGGATTTTTTTCCTTAAGTGATCCATTGTAGGTGTGCCAAGTGTTTCTGCTATCCTACCAAGCGAAGAATCAAAAGAAGACCCCGAAACTTAACCATCTTGAGTCTCCCAGAAGATGTACTCTTTCATATCCTGAAATGGCTTTCTGTTGGGGACATCCTTGCTGTCCGAGCTGTAAGTCACCATATGGAAACAATACCAGTCCGAATATTGTTGGTTAAACTGTAACAGTCTCACGTTCTTAAATGTTAGTATAAAACTTTGACTCAAAAGGAAACCCAAGGAAACGGTGGTTTTATTTTTTTAAAGGTTTGCTTTTTGATTTTATGTATATGGGTGTTCTGTCTGCATGTCTGTCTGCACCACGCGCCTGCAGAGGCCAGGAGAGGGCATCTGATCCCCTGGGACTGGAGTTATAGAGGGTGATCAGCTAGCTGCCTATGGGTGCTAGGAATTGAACCCCAGGTCCTCTGGAACAGGGAGTGCTTTTAACTGCTGAGATAGCTCTCCAGCCCCAAGAGTAGTTTTATTAGTTGGTTGATTGAAATAGAGTCTCAGCCGGGCGGTGGTGGCACACGCCTTTAATCCCAGCACTGGGAGGCAGAGCCAGGCGAATCTTCGAGTCAGCCTGGTCTACAGAGTGAGTTCCAGGACAGGCTCCAAAGCTACACAGAGAAACCCTGTCTCGAAAAAAGAAAAAAAAAAAAAGAGAGAGAGAGAAAGAAATAGAGTCTCAAGTAGTCAAGATTGCTCTTAAATTCTCCTGATCCTCCAACCTCTACCTCTAGAATGTTGGGCTTACATATAGGTACCACTTTACCCAGCTCTTCCTGGGGAAGTGACAGTGACTCACTTAGCTCAGGATGGTCACAAAGTACCTGTGTAGCCAAGAGTGACCTTGAACTCCTGATCCTCCTGTTTGTACCTCTCATGGTAGGATTACAGGCCTTCAGCATTGTGCCTGTCAAAAAAGGGTAATATTAGGCCAGGCAGTGGTGGCTCAGGCTCACACCTTTAATTCTAGCACTTAGGAGGCAGAGGCAGGCGGATCTCTGTGAGTTCAAGGCCAACCTGGTCTACAGCCCTGTCTCGGGGGGAAAAAAAAAAGGTGGTATTGTTAATAGGTGTTTGAAGATGATTCTGTTATAGGGACTACATACTGGGATTTGACATGACTCATTGCAATATTTATTTCAAGAGAAAAAAAGACCCTTTTATGGCAGTAAAATTTGCATCTCAAGAAGAGAAGACAGTGAGCTGGAGAGGGGGCTCAGCAGTTAAGAGCACTGCCGATTCTTTCAGAAGACCAGGGTTCAGTTTCCAGAACCCACATAGAGGCTAATAGCCATATAACTGCAGTTCCAGGGGATCTAACACTTCTTCTGATCTCCTCAGGCACCAGGCATACATGCGGTACACACATACATGCAGGTAAAATACAAATAAAACTAAATAAATAGGAGTAAGATAGTGTTAATAAGAATTTTTAAATGGCGGAAATAGAGCTGGGCATGATGGTGCACGTCTTTAATCTCAGTGCTTGGAGACAGAAGGCAGGAGGATCTCTGTTGGTTTGAGGCTAGCCTAGTCTACACAGCAAGTTCTAGGACAGACAGGACTATAGAGAGAGACCTGTCTCTAAAAGCCGGGTTGGGAGTGGCAGCGGAAATTTGTTTGGGGCCCTTTCAGGGGTTTGTTTTGTTTTGTTAAGAAATTCTGTCTTAAGACAAAATTTAACAATTTAAATACCAATTAAATGTGTGTGTGAGTGTGTGTGTGTGTGTGTGTGTGTGTGTACATATGTAATTTTATTTTATGTATCTATTTTGCTGGCATGTCTGTATGTGTACCACATGCATACCTCCTGCCCAAGGAGGTATCATTGAGACCTCTGGAACTTGAGTTAGGAGTGACTTTGAACCACTATATCGTGCTGAGAACTGAACCCAGGTCCTCTGCAAGAGAAGCAAGTGCTCTTAACCACTGAGCCACCTCTCCTGTCCCTTCATTTAGGGGTTTTTGTTTTATAAAACTGGACTCAGCAACCTCAAGACCATTTTTTTTGTTGTTTTGTTTTGTCTTTTTTTCAAGACAAGGTTTCTCTGTGTAGCCCTGGCTGTCCTGGATCTTACTCTGTAGTCCAGGCTGTTGTCAAACTCATAGAGATCCAAGTACTTCTGCCTCCCAGGTGCTGGGATTAAAGGAGTGCACCACCACTGCCCGGCTTCAGGAGCAATTTTAAAAACCAAATATTCCAAGACTACAATCCAAAGAGGTACTAGTTTGATAATTATATGCTGAGGAAATGGTATTAGGTAAATATGAAAAGTCTTTGTATATCAGAATCCAATGGTTATGTTTCTATTAGAACAGAAAACTGTGCACAAGGTATTTCAGGCAGCATTATTGGGAACAGCCTGCATGGTGCACCTGTATGTGTTGTGTGTTCAGAACCAATTCTGCAGTGAAGTCATGTGATACAGCATGTCAGAAACACCTCAGTTCAATTAAATTTTGGTTTTTGCATGTTCAGAAATCTTTGAATATGGCAAGTTTTTTGTACCTCTATGTTAAGTTATATGACCCACAATTTAAGTTGTGCCATAGGCAAGATAGTGAGACTATCTTTAAAAAAAAAAAAAAAAAGGCAGAATAAAACAAACAAAAAGCCCTTTAAGACAAATCCCACGTAACCTGCAATGCCGGAGTGGACTTGAGTTACTTTGTAGCCATAGCTTCACTTTAAATGATTCACCATAGAGTATACAGTAAACTGGCTGTAAACACCAGCCAGGAGGCCTTCGTAGGACTCCTCTAGTCACATCCACTGTTGGCACAATACCTACCGAAGCACTGGGTGCTAAATCCCCAACTGCAGTGGAAACGTTAGGATGTAAAATGCTTGCCTGTGCTGCTCTTAACTTGGCTTTATCTGCCTGGGATAGAGGCTCTCGGGACTCAGTCTTTTTCCTTTGAGTTCCTGTAACTTCCATGCCCCAGATTGCTCCACCACCAGGGTACCAGGCAGAGAAATAGAAGACAAATTTATTTTTTCTTTCTTTTCTTCCTTTTTTTTTTGTTTGTTTTTTTGTTTTTTTGTTTTTTGTTTTGTTTTGTTTTGTTTTGTTTTGAGACAGGGTTTCTCTGTGTAGCCTTGGCTGTCCCGGAACTCTGTAGACCAGGCGGGCCTTGAACTCAGAGATCTGCCTGTCTCTACCTCCTGAGTGCTGGGATTAAATACGTGGCGCCACTGCCGCTGCCACTGCCAGGCACAAGACAGATTTCTGTGCTGCCTGGCACCAACCTATTTCTCTAGTTCTTTGCACAAGTGTCTTTCCTTCTTGCCCTCCGTCCCTCCCTTTGACAGTCACCGCACTGTGTCCCCTGGCTGGCCGGAACTCACAAAGATGTGCCTGTGTTTGCCTGCTGAGTGCTGAGATTACAGGTGTGCACTAGCATGCTGAGTTCTTCTCTTTCTTAACCTTTGGACTGGTGCCGGTATTCTTACCCCGCCTCAGGACATCAGAGAAACTCACTTCTGGCTTCTCTTCCCTATAGAAAACAGTGCTGTTTTCATACATAGAAACTGGGTTCTTTACCGTTCTGAGACTGGTGTGTCTGTGTATGTCCCATCTTCAGGAGCAAGGATCTGTGATTCACATACGGCTCTCATTGCTCTGCAGGTACACTCCCACCTGAAGTACCTGGTGGACAACCATGCCAGTGTGTGGGCATCTGCCAGCTTCCAAGAGCTGTGGCCTTCTCCGAAGAACCTGAAGCTCTTTGAAAGGTATCCCAGTGCTCTGAGAAGTGCCTTGATTTCCCTCTGCCATTGGTATTCTTGGTGTGCTGGCTAATGTCCCCATACCTGAGTCAGGACCTGTTTTCCTGTTGCCCTCATCCCGGGGAAGAGACCCCAGACTGAAGAAACCTGTCTATCGAGTCATACTGCTTCTAGCAAGCCATGTCATTGCTTGTCCTCTGTGCCTGCACTGCTTCCAGAGGGTCCCGATTGACTTGGGTGTGAGTCACCTGCTCATGGAAGCCTTATTCAGCTTTCTTTTCCTTTCCTGTTATATTTCGGTCACTGGATGACTCACCCCTTCACTGTAGTCGTGACTGAGAGAAAGGACTGGGGGCGAGGGAGGCAGCAAGCCTAGATCTGTGACCCCGGGTGCCAGTGACCAGGCCCGCTAATGGAGGTTAAAAATAGAGCATGTCCTTGGAACAGGGGTCTAAGCTTGAGCCTTTTCATACCTGAGAAACTAACTCAGGACAGGATTTGCCTCACGAGCATTTATTTCCCAGGCTTGAGCTGCCAGAGAAGTGCAGGAAGAGAACTCCAGTTACAGGATGCCATGCTTGGGTTGCTGCAGGATAAAATCTGTGTATTTCTTTTTCTTTTAAAGATTTGTTTATTTGGGGACTGGAGAG
This sequence comes from Peromyscus eremicus, assembly GCF_949786415.1. Taxonomy (NCBI): domain Eukaryota; kingdom Metazoa; phylum Chordata; class Mammalia; order Rodentia; family Cricetidae; genus Peromyscus; species Peromyscus eremicus. The sequence goes on along the minus strand of NC_081423.1, from coordinate 12,402,836 downwards.
ATGACTCAGCAGTTAAGAGCACTGCCTGTTCTTATTGAGGACCCAGGTTCAATTCCCAGCACCCACATGGCAGCTCACAACTGTCTGTAACTCCAGTTCCCAGGGACCCGACACCCTCATGCAGATATACATGCAAGCAAAACACCAATGCACATAAATAAATTTTTTAAGAGTTTATTTATTTTTATGCATACGTGTGTGAGGGCTTGCATGTGTATATTTGCACTATCTGTGTGCAGTGCCCACAGATGCCAGAAGAGGGGGCTGGATGCCCTGGAACTGCAGTTACGGGTAGACCTTGTTGGGTTTTAGAGTATTCACAGTTCTACAAACTTAGCACTGTTCACCTTAGATTATTTTTATCATCCTACAAAGAAATTGTGTACTCTTTAGCAGGCATTGTCTCCCCCAACTCCCCAACCACAGAAGCCCTAGGCAATCCATTATCTATTTTCTGTCTCTGGGTTTGCTAATTGTAGACATCTCTTGTAAACAGAATCATGGGATACTTGACCTTTTGTGATTGGTCTAGGGTTGTCAAGGTTCATCCACATTGTAGCATGCAATCAATAAACAGTATTTGATTATATTTCATGAAAAAATATTCAATTAGGAAATAAGTATTTCAGCGTCAAGTGCCGTAGTGGTACATAATGTTTGTGACCTAACATAATGTGGTATTTATGCTCTTATTGCCCCAGGGCTGCTGAAAAGGGAAATTTTGAAGCTGCTGTGAAGTTGGGAATCGCCTACCTCTATAATGAAGGCTGTAAGTCCCTGGGCCCTGACGTGTGGTGGCATTTGAGATAAGCACAAGCCTCTTTCAAGATTTAGCAGCTTAGTTCTTGCTTATGGTCCGCCTAATGTCTGCCCTTGACAGTTTGACATAGGTTCTAAGAAAGTCACCTCTTTCCCTCATTTGGGTCAGCAAAAGGGGTATCTCCAGGTGCCCTGCCTTCAGTACAGGTAACACCAAGGCCTATACAGGGATGTAAATAGCTTCTTTCCTTGGCCATCCTGTGGAGCTTGGAAAGAAATCAGCATGCCTCATACTGCAGGGGATCACTGACACAGGCAGCCATAGTTCCATGTGGCAGGCAGCAGAGCTTGCCTGGAGCCTGAGTCCTTTTGCCCAAGGCTAGCTACTCCTTAAAACGCTTTTGGCTTGCTTCTCTGCTCAGCACCAGAGGAAGGAGCCTTGGCTGTGCTGTCCCAGTCTCCAAAATGTGTAACGTTTAGAGTATAGAATCACCTTTTCCTACATCTTAAAGCTCTGGTGTCTTGCTGGTAGTCCCTGTCCTTGGCCAGCTAACAGGACTATTAGGACTGAGAGCCTGTGAGTAACCTGCTCTTCCTGAGGTTGAACTGAGGTTCTGCCCCTCCCCTCCTATCAGTTAGCCATTCCCAGAGGTCATTCAGCTGCCTACAGTGTGCAAGTTCATGACTGGTGGTGGTTTGTTTTGTTTTTGTATTTTCCTAGGGTTGTGTAACCATTGCTGATCTCATTTTAGAACAGTCTTGTCCTTAAGGGAACTTTTTCCCTTCCAGGACAGCCAGAGCTGTTACACAGAGAAACCCTGTCTCAAAAAAACCAAAAGAGAGAGAAAGAACCTTTTCTAAGCCTGGTCCACATGATGAGTTCTAGGACAGTTCTACACAGAGAAACCCTAGAGAGAGAGAGAGAGAGAGAGAGAGAGAGAGAGAGAGAGAGAGAGAGAGAGAGAGAGAGAGAGAGAGAGAGAGAGAGAGAGAAGAGAAGCCTTCCAGCTCTGCAGGGTCATTTCCCTCCAGGAGGAAGGTTGAGGCTGTGTGTGGCAGCACCATCCCCTAAGGGTCACAATTTGCACTGTGTCAGGCTTTGCTAAAAGACTGGAGGTCTTTGCTCTTTCCATGTCCCAGAGACATCATGGGTTTCTCCTGTTTCTCCCATAGTGTCTGTGTCAGATGAGGCCTGTGCTGAAGTGAACGGCCTGAAGGCCTCTCGCTTCTTCAGTATGGCTGAGAAGTTGAATATGGGTTCTGAGCCCTTCATCTGGCTCTTCATCCGCCCACCATGGTCAGCATCTGGAAGTTGCTGCAAGGCCGTGGTCCACGACAGCCTCAGGGCAGAGTGCCAATTACAAAGAGTAAGTCCTGGCAAAGCCCACAGGGCATAGAGTCCCCGAACGAAGGGAAACCTGAAGTCGTTTCCATGGACCATGTAAAGACAAGAAGTGGAGGTACACAAAATTGAGTGCAGGACTGGGCTGTTAGCTCAGTGGTAGAGCTTCCACCTAGCATGCTGGACGTACTCCCGAGGAGAAGGCAGTGCAGATGTAGGAGATGCCTTGAACGGATGTGGTGGAAGGTCTTAGGGTCTGGGATGAGGACCAAGATCCTGGTGAACATGTTGGTGGGTGGAAACTAAAGATTTAGGCTGAATAAAACATCCATAGCTGAAGACTGAAATCAGGGAGTGGTAGTGTAGGGATCTGGACAGCAGGACAGGGGAGAGTTCTGTCTGCTGAGAATCATACTTACCTTTTTTTTTTTTTTAAAGACTCATAAAGCTTCCATACTACACTGCTTGGGAAGAGTGCTAAATCTTTTTGAGGTAAGTTAAGTTTTTCTCTCTGCTCAGGCTTTGCCTTATTTCACCTTTCAGTGGCCTAGATCCACAAAGTACTTGAAAAGCTGCAAAAGGGAATGTCCAGGGTCAATACAAACACCAGGCCCTGCCCTGAGTGGTCCTTGGCATAGAGCTCCTGGCTCCCCCGACGCTGCTTTTGAGGGAGGTGAATGGGACCGCGTAAATAAGAGCCCAGAGAGTAGAGGACCAGGAACTGGGCAGCCAGTGCTGCTGGGATCCTCACATGGCTCTCCTATTGGTGGGCCTTGCAGAATTCTCGCCTCTTGAGGTTTTTAACGGGCTTTGTGGTCTGTGGGCCCCTTTTGCGGGTTTAGAGCAGGTAGTAGCTTCCAGTGAACACATCAAAGGGATGTGGAAGACAAGTGAGGCAGATGAACACCGAGAGCCACCAATACCACCGTTCATGATGTTTAAGGAGTTTCCTGTGACAGCAAGGGTGAATGCAGGCTTTGTGTCCCAGAGCTGCCCCCACACTAATGGGGACACAGAGCCCCGAGGCCATACGCCATAGGTTAGTTGTTGAGCACTGTATGCTTAGTGGCATCCTTTCTTGCTCAGATGTAGTTAATCCATCCACTATCGCTCCGAATGTGATTGCTTAGAGGTATAGAAAGAGGACAGCTCTCAGAATGATTTGGCATTGTGCAGAACGTGAGAAAGAACCCTCTGTGCTTGGTCTTACTCTAGGACGAAGAGAAAAGGAAGCAGGCTCACACCCTTTTTGAAGAGTCTGCTCATCAGGGATGCTTGGCCAGCTCATACCTCCTTTGGGAAAGTGAGAGAAAGATGGATGTAAGTGGAGCCTCGTTTATTGGGGGATAGACCACATAGGAGCAGTTTTGTGTGGTCCTGGGATGTAAGTGGAGCCTCGTTTATTGGGGGATAGACCACATACGAGCAGTTTTGTGTGGTCCTGGGATGTAAGTGGAGCCTCGTTTATTGGGGGATAGACCACATAGGAGCAGTTTTGTGTGGTCCTGGGATGTAAGTAGAGCCTCGTTTATTGGGGGATAGACCACATAGGAGCAGTTTTGTGTGGTCCTGGGATGTAAGTGGAGCCTCGTTTATTGGGGGATAGACCACATAGGAGCAGTTTTGTGTGGTCCTGGGATGTAAGTAGAGCCTCGTTTATTGGGGGATAGACCACATAGGAGCAGTTTTGTGTGGTCCTGGGATGTAAATAGAGCCTCGTTTATTGGGGGATAGACCACATAGGAACAGTTTTGTGTGGTCCTGGGATGAAATTTGGTTAACAAAAGGGAGGATGCTTTCTCGGCTCCTAGGCTCTTGGGCCTTTGGGCTCATCTGAGCATGGAGCTGTTTACTATCAAATGTCCTCCAAAGACTACCATTATTGGGGGTAAATGTTGGGGAAACCAGTGAAGTTGAAGAATGAGGGAGAAAGCATTTAGGAAGCCGTGGGGCAGGTCTGAGTCCCTCACAGGACACAGCCATGTAAGGGTGACTCTCTTGTTGGCAGATGTCTGATCCTGGACGATACCTCCACAACTTCCGGAAACTCAGGGACTATGCTGCCAAAGGCTGCTGGGAGGCACAGGTGACGTGGAGATCTGGATTCTTCCTTTCAGCATCGGGGCAGGACTATCTAGAAAGACTGGCCCAGAACTGGAGCTGAGTCTTTTGTTGTGTTTTAATTTCTTATTTATGTGTGTGTGTGCTTGTCTGTATGTGTTCCACGTGTGTGCAGTGCCTGTGGAGACCAGAGGAGGGCGCTGGCTCTCCTGGAACTGGAGTCACAGTGGTTGTGAGCCACCTGATGTGGGTGCTGGGAGGTGAACCTGAGTCCTCTGTCAGATCAGTAAGCGCTCTTAAACCTCTGCACCACCTCTTCAGCTCCTGTAGCTGGAGTCTGAAAGTTTAGCTCTTGAGTGTTTAAGAAGACCCCAGCCATGCTTTGTTTATCGTTATCCATCTCCACCCATGCTTGTTTTTGGTTTGTTTGTTTGTTTGTTTGTTTTTCCGAGACAGGGTTTCTCTGTGTAGTTTTGGTGCCTGTCCTGGATCTGGCTCTGCCTCCCGAGTGCTGGGACTAAAGGCGTGCGCCACCGCTGCCCGGCTCACCCTTGCCTGTTGACCAGCTAGCCTCTTCATTCTAAATGTTGTTGTCACTCACTTTGGAAGGTTGTTCTGTAGGTCATGTTTATTGTGGGAACAAATGTTGGGCCACCTAAGAGTAGAGGGTGTGGAGTTCCTGTTAGTACCTGGCCTCACTCATCCAGCCAGATAATCAAGAATTTATAACTTGCTCTCAGCAGACCCTGCCCTGCCAACTGTAGAGAGCCTTCAGGCCAGGCTCTTGGTTTCATCCTCAACAGTGTTGGGGGAAGGGGCTGTTTTAGAGCAAATCAAAGAACTTCATAGCTTGCCGTGAAGGAGAAAGCTTGTTCTTACTGCCCCACCACATGGATGACAGATCTCCAACAACTCAAATACTAGGAAAGAGATTACAAGTCAACAGACAGAACAGACTGTGCTCTGTTCTAACATTGTGTTCATGTCTAAAGTGATTGTCAAAGATTTATAAAAGATTTTCATAGTAAAATGGCTCATCATTTGCTATCAAACCCGAGGACTGGAGCTTGATCTCTAAGGTGGACGTGGCTGTCCCAAAAGCCATCCTCTGACTGCTATGTGCACACCATAGCGCACACGCACACACACACACACACACACACACACACACACACACACACACACACTGTCTTAGTTAGGGTAACCATTGCAGTGATGAAACACCATGATCAAAAGCAAGTTGGAGAGGAAAGGGTTTATTTTGCTTACACTTCTATGTTGTAGTACATCATTGAAGGATGTCAGGACAGGAACTCAAACAGGACAGGAAAATGGAGGCAGGAGCTGATGCAGAAGCCATGGAGGAGTGCTGCTTACTGGCTTGCCCCATGGCTTCTTTACTCTGCTATAAGAACGCAGAACCACTAGCCCAGGGATGGCATCATCCACAGTGGGCTGGGCCCTCCCCCGTCAATCACTAATTAAGAAAATGCCCCAGAGCAGTAGTTCTCAACCAGTGGGTCAACCCCTTTGGCAAACCTATCTCCAAAAATATTTACATTATGATTCATAACAGTAGCAAAATTACAGTTATGAAGTAGCAACAAAAATAATTTTATGGGTGTGAGTCACCACAACATGAGAATTGTGTTAAAGGGTCACAGCATTAGGATGTTGAGAACCACTGCCCTGGTTGGCTTGTCTATGGCCTGACTTTTTTTTTTTTTTTTTAAGATTATTTATTTATTTATTTTGTTTTTTCAAGACAGGGTTTCTCTGTGTAGCTTTGCGTCTTTCCTGGATCTTGCTCTGTAGACCAGGCTGGCCTGAACTCACAAAGATCCGCCTGCCTCTGTCTCCCGAGCACTGGGATTAAAGGCGTGCACCACCACCGCCCGGCCTTGGCCTGATCTTATGGAGGCATTTTCTTAATTGAGGTTCTCAGATGACTTTAGCTTGTGTCAAGCTGACATGAAACTGTCTAGCACACATACATATAATATACACAACAAATAATAATTTATTAATTTTTTTGTGTGTGTGGGTTGTAGTCTGTTCTTTATTTTATATCTAGAATCCACTTATGAGTGAGTACATACCATGTTTGTCCTTCTGGGTTTGGGTTACCTCACTCAGGATGATTTTTTCTAGTTCCATCCATTTGCCTTCAAATTTCATGCTGTCATTGTTTTTCTCTGCTGAGTAGTACTCCATTGTGTATATGTACCACATTTTCTTAATCCATTCTTCAGCTGACGGGCATCTAGGTTGTTTCCAGGTTCTGGTTATTACAAATAGTGCTGCTATGAACATAGTTGAGCATGTATCTTTGTGGTATGAATCAGTGTTCCTTGGGTATATGCCCAAGAGTGGTATGGCTGGATCTTGAGGTTGTTCTATCCCTAATTTTCTGAGAAACAGCCATACTGATTTCCACAGTGGTTGTACAAGCTTGCACTCCCACCAACAGTGGAAGAGTGTTCCTTTGCTCCACATCCTCTCCAACATTGACTGTCATTAGTGTTTTTGATCATAGCCATTCTGACAGGTGTAAGGTGGTATCTCAGAGTCGTTTTGATTTGCATTTCTCTGATAATTAAGGATGTTGAGCATTTCTTTAAATGTCTTTCAGCCATTTGTGATTCTTGTTTTGTGAATTCTCTGTTTAGCTCTTTAGCCCATTTTTCATTAATAAATTTTAAGAGACCCAGTTTAATTAGAGTAGTAAGGTCCTGAGAGATGTTCAGCTTCAGATTCTCAGAAAAGAAGAAAAAAATACAACAGGTTAAAAAGGGGACTTAATCCTAGTTCTCAAGAGACTGAGGCAGAAGGGTTATAAATTTGGAGGTATTTGGGGCTTGTCTCATTAATGTGTTATATTTAATTTTTTTCTCAGTTTTTGAGTCAATAGCTAGTAATGCATGCGAGGTTGGTTGGTTTGTTTGTTTTTATGATGTATATGGGTGTTTTGCCTGCGTGTATATCCTTGTGTCTTCTTGGTGTCTGAAAAGGCCAGAAGAGGGTATCAGATACCCTGGAACTAGAGTTACTGAGCCACAGTGTGGGTGCTGGTTATTGAACCTGGGTCCCCTGGAAAAGCGGTCAGTGTTCTTCCTACTGAGCCACCTCTAACCTAAGATCATTTTAATGATGGTGGTTTCTGCCAATGAAGGTAAAATCAATGAGATACTTGCTATGAGTGACATGAAGTCAGCAATCAGCATGGGCCTTTGGGAGGGTACTTGAATAAGTATAGACAAAACCCCACAGCTGTTCTGTGGACTCAGCAGGTAGGGAATTGGATGGGCCACAATACAGTCAACAGAAACACTCTAAATGGAAGAATAGATAAGGACTATTCCAAGTTATGTTAGATAACTTGGAAAAACTAACAGTATTGCTAGGTGGAGAAAAAAAAAGATGCATATAAACTGTGGTCATAAATACATATATACACCAAACTATAGTTACCTGGGAAAACAGATGGAAATGTGTCAAAGTTGTCGACAGTGGACATCTGGAGTTGTTGTGGGTGCTAGGCAGTGTATCCTAAGTTCTGACACATCTCAGTCCGTCCTCATCTGTTGACTCCAGCACCATCAATGTACCATTTCATTAAAGAGGAAATTGCTGGGGCTGGAAAGATGCTTAGTGGTTAAGACTACCGACTGCTCTCCAAGAGCACCTTGGTTCTTTCCCAGCAGCCCCTCAAAATCACCTACTCCAGTTCCAGGGGATCTGACACCTTCTGGCCTCCTTGGGCACCAGGCATGCACATGGAGACATACATGTAGGCAAAACACCCATATACATACATACATACATACATACATATATGTATGTATATTATTTATGTATTTATTAGTTTAGTTTTTAAAAAATTAAAAGGACTCATAGATTGGTGCCTACCTCAATTGTCATCAGAGAGGCTTCGTTAGTAACTAATGTACAGAGACCCACAGATAAACATTAGGCTGAGCTCAGGGAATCCTGCTGAGGAGAGGGAGGAAGGATTGTATGAGCCAGAGGTGTCAAGGACACCACAAGAAAATCCACAGAATCAACTAACCTGGGCTCATAGGAGCTCATAGAATCTGAACTGACAGCCAGGGAGCCTGCATGCAACTGACATATGCCCTCTACATGTATGTGACAGTTGCGTAGTTTGGTCTCCTTGCAGGACTCCGTACAGTGGGAGCATGGGCTTTGGTTGGCTTTTGGGAAGCTATTCCTCATACTGGGTTGCCTTGCCTGGCCTTAGTACAAGGAGAGGTATTTAGTCTTAAGCAACTTGATATGCCATGTTTTATTGATAAGCCATGAGAGTCCTGCCCCTTTCTGAACAGAAATAGAGGAGTAGATTGGGGGGATAAGGGGGAGGGATGGGAGGGGAGGAGGGAGGGGAAACTGCGGTCGGGATATATTAATAAAAATAAATTTAATTAATAAAATAAAAAGGAAAACTGGTGCAGAGAGGTCCCGTCCTAGAGATCTTAGCTATGCTGCTATAGCGGGTTGAGAGACTGGGACAGGCAGATGTGCCCTGTGTTGTCTGCCCACCGAGGCCTCGGGAGCGAAGCTGGCTCACGCTGCACCTTTCTGTCCCGCAGCTGGCTCTGGCCAAAGCCTGTGCAGGTGGAAGCCAGCTTGGACTGGAGTGGAAAGCCTGTAGTGAAACGGTCTGCCAGCTCTTCCAGGCCTCCCAGGCTGTCAACAAGCAGCGAGTCTTCTCTGTGCAGAAGGGACTCAGCGACACGATGAGGTGAGGCCTGCAGGAGCGTTTTTACACTTTCGTGGGTGTGATTGTGCGTATACATACAGGAGTACACGTGTGCACATAAGACCCAAAGTTGATGTTGCGAATCTTCCGTTGCTCTTCTACCTTATTCAACAAAGCAGGGTCTCTTCCCCCGTTCCTCTAGCTAACTGTATTATTCTGAAGGTCCCATCTCAGCTTCTAAAGCTGGAATTAACAATCGGTCCACACACACCTGGCATTTTCATGGGTTCTGGGGATCCAAATGCTAATCGCCAAGCACTTCACAATCTCCCCAGCCCTGCTGTAGCCCAGGCTAACCCTGAACTTCTAGTTATCCTGCTTTGGCCTCCTGAGTACTTGGAGTATAGGTATGAGCCACTATAGCCTTCTTTAAATCTGAGAGCATGTGAAACTGTTCTAAACATTTTTCTAAAATGATGAGACTCAGACTACCAGTTTCTGAAGCCAAAATATAACCTTTTTTTTTAAATCATCAGTGTATTTTGTGGTACTCAGTGACTAGAAGTAAGACTTTGGGAGCTGTTGTCCTCCCACCCCAACCCCATCCCTGCCGTCCCCTCCCCGAGGCAGCTACTGTGACACCCAGCACAACTGCCTTTCTTCCAGGCTCCAAACGTTAGTGATAACAAAATTGCAGAATGTTAGCGGGTAAAATGGAAAATGGGAGTGATTTTTTTTTTAAGCTTTTATCTGAAATTTCATGTAAAGTTTGGATTTGTGATTGGAAATCTCTGGCTCCTTGTAGATACTGCTTGGAACATGATATATGCTCAGTAAAGATTTTTTAAAAAATGATTGTCCTGAGGCCAGGGAGATGGTCTCATTGAGTAATTTGCATGCTCCACAAGCATGTGGACTTGAGTTTGATACCCAGTACTTGGAGAGGAGTGGGGAATGAAAATAGTGGCATGTGTTTATAGTCCTGGCACTGAGGAAGTGGGAATGGTGGATCCCTGAGATTCTGTGCCCAGCCACCCTAGTCTAACTTGGAGGCCCTGGGTACCAGTAAAAGATCCTGTCTCACGTTGATGCATGCCTTGAATCTCAGCATGCTTTTGGTTTTTCCAAGCAGGATTTCTCAGTGTAGCACTGGCTGTGCTGGAACTTGCCCTGTAGACCAGGCTGGCCTGGAACTCACAGAGATTGGCCTGCCTCAGGCTTCTGAGTGCTGGGATTAAAGGCGTGTGCCACCACCACTTGGCCCCAGCACTCTTGATAGCCTAATAATCTGACTTCTAAAAACAGATCACTGGGGCCAGCAGGATGGCTCATTAGGCAGAGGCGCTTGCTGCCAAAACTGAAAATGCAAGTTCAGTTCCCCGGCCCCGCTCAGTGGAAGGAGAGAACAAGTTTCTGAAAGTTGTTCTCTGTCTTCCAATACCACCTGTGATTATTTGTGGTCTTGGTCTCCAGGTTTTAACTCCCTGGTAGAAAGGGACATTTCTGTCAGCCTTCTAGTGTCTGTGCGTCCATCTAGGGTGCTGGGTGAAGGAAGTAGGGAGACTTCAGTGTGGGGACGGAGTGGCTCTGGCTTTAAGTGGCATTTCTGGCTCTTTGATCCTCTGCAGAGCATTGTTATAAGGGCCCAGACAGGAGAGCCTGATGGTCCAGGGTGACTGACCCGTTTCTAGTCCCAGGAGCTGTGCTCCATCCCCAGCCCTGCTGTGCAACCCATTTGGTACCCACTGCCTATTTGCACTAAGATTGGGCTCAGCCAGTGCTTTGGTGGCTGAGGGCTGACTTGGATTTGTGAACACTGGGAATGTGCATGCTGAGTGGAGGGGGGCGCAGGGTGCAGAGATGTGTGGACTCACCAGCCTCCCAGGAGTAGCTTTGGGCCTCCCCAACTCCCTGGGACATGGAGTCTCTAGGTTGGTAAGTCGATGATTCCAAAGTGATCATTTCATTTGTTTAGACTGAACAGACTTGGGCAGAAATTGAAGGTGTGACATTTGTCCTAGTTTTCACAGGTGGCCCCTCTCTCCACAGATACATTCTAATCGACTGGTTGGTAGAAGTTGCCACAATGAAGGACTTCACAAGCCTATGTCTCCACCTGACAGTGGAGTGTGTAGACCGGTACTTGCGGAGGAGGCTGGTACCCCGCTACAAGCTCCAGCTTCTGGGCATTGCCTGCATGGTCATCTGTACCCGGTGAGAAGCCCCTTGGCCAGACTGGCAGGGTTGTGTGCATATGTGCTGGTCCCTCCTAGGCAGGGGCCACCATCCTCTCCTTTTTAGTGGCTGGTTTTTAAGGGAAATGAGTCTTAAGGGTCCCTGGTTCTGTTGTTATTCAATCCCAGTGTCCTTTGTAAGGGAGGATGGCAGAGTTGACCCTTTGTAGGCTGACTGTACCTCTGCTGGGAGCCTGTATCCCCACACAGTCTCAGGACCCAGGGCATGGACCACACTTTCCCAGGATCCAAAGAGTGACAGTTGACAAGAAGGATGATACTGTGCCACTGAGGGTGAATTCTCACATCTTTATCATCAGTTTCCCATAGTCCTGGGCAGGAGTATCTCAAGGCCACCACTAAAGCCCCATCAGAGCTGTTCCTCCACACGGATGTCGCTCAGAGGAGGGATGCTCTGACTCTTTGGCGTGTGTCCCTTTGTATTTTGTCCCAAACTGCCTGTCCTCAGCCAGTGCTTCCTTTACCCTGGTTTTGCCTCTGGAAGTGATGTGGAAAGAGTTTTCAAAATGGTTTGCATTTTCTCATTCTCCTAAACCGAATGTCCCCAGCATGGTTTACCATTTCCCCTGGGACATGCGTTCCAGACCCTTTCCTTGTCTCCTGGGCCTGCTGAGTGCAGAGTACCATAGCTGCACCTATAGCTAACTACTTCCTGTGCTCGGCTGAGAACTCCTTTGGGGTCTCTTTTCTTTTCTTTCTTTTTTTCTTTTTTTTTTTTTGGTTTTTTGAGACAGGGTTTCTCTGTGTAGCTTTGTGCCTTTCCTGGAACTTGCTTTGTAGACCAGGCTGGCCTTGAACTCACAGAGATCCGCCTGCCTCTGCCTCCCAAGTGCTGGGATTAAAGGTGTGCGCCACCGCCACCCGACCCCTTGGGGTTTCTATTGCTGTGACAAAACACATGACCAAAAGCAACTTGGTGGGGAAAGGTTATTTCAGCTTACACTTCCAGGTAACAGTTCATCACTGAGGGAAGTCAGGGCAGGTAAGGACTGACGCAGAGAGGCCAGGCGTGGTGACACAGCACATCTTTAATCCCAACATTTGGGAGGCAGAGGCAGGTGGATCTCTGTGAGTTCGAGGCTAGCCTGGTCTACAGGGCAAGTTCTAGGACAACCATGGCTACACACACACACACACACACACAGACCTGATACAGAGGCCATGGAGGAGTCTTGCTTACTAGCTTGCTCCTCATGACTTGCTCAGCCTGCCTTCTTATAGAACCCAGGGACATCAGCCCAGGGGCCTCACCACCACAGTGAGCTGGGCCCTCCCATACCAATCATCAATCAAGAAAATGCCCTACAGACGTGCCTGTAAACCAGTCTCCAGAAGGAGTCCTCCTTCCCAGATGACCCTGGCTTGTGTCAAGTTGACACATATCTGAACCTGCAGGCAGAATGCCCAAGGCTTCTGGGATGAGTTTTTGTTCTATGAAGACAGGAAGGAGCTCTGGCTCACATCTTGTTCTCTTCTGAGCTCCATGACTTGTTTCTGTGGCCACCAAAGCTGCCAAGCTCACCTTCCATCCCAGGTTAGTCATACGGACATACCTAACCACAGTGGACACTCTAGTACCTTTGGGTGTCCATATGCCAGCTAGAAGAAGCATGACCATACTACCACAGAAGGAGGACTCACGGACTTCAGGGACAGCAAACCGACCCTACCATACTCCAAGCCCCTTTCAAATAGGCTCCTTGACCTAAATCTCACACCCCAGGTCTTCTGACCAGTCACCAAATGGTGGGGCTGCTGTCTGCATGTCCCTGACAGCATAGTTACATCTTCACAGCCCTAGGACCACAGGCAAGCAGATAAATAACTACTTTAAAATGTTTTAAACTGGGGACTAGGCATGGTGGTATACACCTTTAACCCCAGCACTTGGGAGTTAGGGGCAAGCATGTCTGGAACATGTGAAACCTTGGTCTAACCCCCTCCTGCTAGCAGGCTGAGGTGCCCTGGCTTAGCTCTCAGAGCCTCTGTTACCTCTGCTCCCCATTAGTCACGTCAGGGTCCAGTGCAGGGCTCACATCAGCCCATTTACATCCCTCTTTTTAGTGCCTGTGGCCGTCTCCCTCCTGACCCCTCTGTTAGGCCAAATGGCAATGACTCATACTGCAGAGTGCCAAGATTGAGCAACAATCTGAATTTGCTGGGGAGGTGCTTGTGGGACCACTGGAGCAGAGTGTTCTGGTAGTTAGCTCCTGTGGCCAGTAGAGAACAGGGTGCCCACTTGCCTCAGGGACAGTCAGGATTCCTGTGGCCAAACATTGGGCTGTGTGTAGACCTTCAAACAACCTCTAGGCTCTTTGCTTCCAATTCCTGCTCCCACTAGCTCACCTACTTTTGCATTTACATTGTTTATACTCAGATACTGTTAAAAGATAAGACAGGAGCTGAAGATGCCGTTTAGAGCTCAAGCGTTTGGTTTGTTTAGTGTCTGTGTTTGAACCACAGCATGACCAAACCAAACAAAAAAGCCTCATCCATAAGGTGGTAAAGAGAACTAGAGAACTAAATTATAGTGTTCATTCACGGGTGAATGAAAATGGGATAACCACTCCTGAGTATGGTTGAGGAGAAGGTTTGTATTGTAGGTATGAGAGAGAGAACAGCCAGAGGTATCTGGAAGAGTCCCAACTGAGCATGACCCACAGAATAGACCAGGCCATGAGAGGAGGAGGAGGAGGAGGAGGAGGAGGAGGAGGAGGGAGAGAGAGAGAGAGAGAGAGAGAGAGAGAGAGAGAGAGAGAGAGAGAGAGAGAGAGAGAGAGAACGAGAACACCAAGATGTGTAGCCAAAATGGCTGAGTTATGGAAGGGTCAGAAGCTGGGGGAGGGAGTGGGGCGTGGAGTGCTGGGAGGAACCATAGGTACTCAGTGAGACTTGTCCCGGGTTTCCTTGGGACCTGACACTTTGACTCCCTCTTTGTGGCCCTTGTAATGCTTCTCCTTAGTCAAAGGCAACTGAATTCATTGAGCAGCCGCCTTTTGTCACCCAAGTCGGGAGCAGTCGCATCGCGCCCTTACTTGAGGCCTCCCAGGGGCTTCCTGGGCTGTAGCCCCTCGGCTCAGGGTTGAGACCCCATCTCTCCATTCCAGGTTCATCAGCAAAGAGATTCTGACCATTCGGGAGGCTGTGTGGCTCACAGACAACACATACAAGTATGAGGACTTGGTACGAATGATGGGAGAGATCATCTCTGCCCTGGAAGGGAAGATTCGAGTAAGTCGGGGTTTGGTCTTTCCTTTGAACAAAATTGTCTTCCTGTTTGAGGTCATGGGGGTAGATGGGCGGGAGCTGTGGCCATCAGCTGCGGAGAGAACACCTAGAAGCATGGCTGTGAAATGTCATGTGCACTGAAATCCTGACCTTGGGCATCAGCATGAACATCTAGGCCAGACCCCTGCCGGGCTGTGCCTCGGTGTGACATTGACGGATGAGACCTGATATTTACCTCCCTCTTCTGCCTAGGTCCCTACCGTGGTTGATTATAAAGAGGTCCTGCTGACACTGGTCCCAGTTGCAACCAGAACCCAACACCTGTGCAGCTTTCTCTGTGAGCTCTCCCTGCTGCACACCAGCCTGTCGATCTACGCCCCAGCCCGCCTGGCCTCTGCAGCCCTGCTCCTGGCCAGACTGATGCATGGGCAGAGTAAGGAGAAGCTCTCCTGGGGCGTGGGGGCAGATTTTCCTGGTGTCTGGGAAAGATCTCAGATAGGAGAGGTTGGAAGGGCAGAGATGAACACCTCCTCCTCCATCCTGGAGAAAGAACAGCAGAATGGCCCCAAAACATTTGGGGGAGGGGAATAAGATGGCTCTAGCTGTTTAAAAAGAAATCTTGTAATCTGTGACAACATGGATGAACTGGAAGTTATGGTAAATTAAAGTAACCAGGCACAGAAAGATGTCACAAGTTTTCACGTGTGGAATCTAAAGCAAGCCAGTTCTGGGAGGCAGAGAATAGAGTAGTGGTTTCGTAGGAAGAACGGGGAGATAGCATATATTGTACATTTCCAAATTTCTACATGGGTGAATTCTTGTTCTTTTGAGACAGGGTCTTAATATGTGGTGCATTCTGGCCTTTAACCTCCTGAGTGCTGGGATTATAGACATGAGTTCTCACAGTTGGCCAAGAGTAAATTTCACATTTCCCATAGAGGTGATAAATATATTAACTTGTTGATTTGATGATTCCATTTATTCATAAATAATATTATTGTATACCTATAATGTATATAACCATAATTTGTTATTTTAAAATAAAAATAAAATTAAGACTGTTTAAAAATAAAAAAATATATACTAGCTGGAGCAGTATATAGTTTTCAACAGTTTGTAGGCCTTATATGGAACTTTTCAAGGATGTTTTAGTTGAGTTGTTTGGCTTTTCACGTTTATTTATTTATTTATTTATTTTGTTTTTTTTTTTGTTTTTTTTTTGTTTTTGTTTTTGTTTTTCGAGACAGGGTTTCTCTGTATAGCTTTGCGCCTTTCCTGGAACTCGCTTTGGAGACCAGGCTGGCCTCGAACTCACAAAGATCCGCCTGCCTCTGCCTCCCGAGTGCTGGGATTAAAGGCGTGCGCCACCACCGCCCGGCCTCACATTTATATTTAACATATTGCATATGTGTGCACACACAATGCCATGGCAGGAGTGTGGCGGTCAGAGGATGCACGGCTTGCAGGAGTTGCTTATCTCCTTCTACCATGTCTTTAGGTCCAGCTCCTTAGGTTTGGTGGCAAGTGCCTTTGCCCACTGAGCCATTTTACTGGCCCTTAAGGGCATTTTGAAGGAACTGAAATCCTGAGTCTGGGAATGTGTTATAAAAGTAGCAGAGTTGTGGGAATTGTGGGGCATGTCATGATTCTGGCCTGCTTTCTTCTCCAGTACAGCCCTGGACCTCTCATCTGTGGGACCTCACTGGGTTCTCTTACAACGACCTCACGCCCTGCGTCTTGAGCCTTTATAAAAAATGGTGAGCCCAAGTCTACACTCATTGTCTGTCAGCGCTGGAGAGAACTAAGTGGGAATGTTGTGAGTCATGGTCAGCCTGAGCTACTTGTCAGAGTTCCAGCTATTGCTGTTGTTGCTATTATTATAGGATGTGTGAGCACATGTGCCACAGTGTACGTGTGGAGATCAAAGAACAACTTTCTCTTTCCAGCCTTTTGTGGGTTCTAGGACTTGAACTCACCCCATCGGCTTGTGCAGCAAGCATCTTTACCCTCTGAGCTGTCTTGTGAGCCCCAGGTTGGCGTTTTAAATCCCAGGCCCCGACTTATTTCTGTGTTCACATAGAACCTGTCTTCTTGAGGAAGAGGAAGCCAGCAGACAAGGAGTGCCCCCCATCAGTCCTTGCCTGTGCCTGTCCGCTGTACCCACACATCTCAGCTAGACCCCACTGCTCTGCGGCCTCCCATCTGCATCTTCGCCCTGTGAATGGGCCTTTACTCACCTCACGGGACCCTTTCTGGGTACTTAGAATAGGGCCAGAATAGGAAAAAAAGGTTTCTTTAATGGAATCTCAGTGTATACAAACCACACTTAAGCTTAGGCCCTGTGCTCACAGTAGAGGCCAACACAAAATGAACTTCATGGGTTTTTTGAAGTTTTGTTTTGTTAATTCTGGTTTGCTTGCTTTTTTAACATGTCTATTTGTTTTCTAAAGAGAGAGAGAGAGAGAGAAGGCTTGGAGTCGGATGGGTGGGGGAGTAGGGAGAAGATGGGAAGATCATGAGGAAACCATGATCAGAATAATATATTGTATGTAAGAAAGAAGGACAAAGGCCAGACTAGAGTAGCACCGTCTGCGCAGGGTGTCAGCTAGTGACAATGTGTAGAAAAGGGGGAGTGGGCGGTGAGTGGAGCTGGAGAGGTGGCTCAGTGGTTAAGAACATCTGATGATCTTCCAGAGGACCCACTTGGAGGCCCCTAACTATCTGTAACTCCATTTCTACAGGCCTCCCATGCCATCTTCTGGTGTGGTGCATAGACATGCGTACATGCAGGCGAAACACCCGTACATATACTCTAAGAATAAATAAATCATTTTAAAGAATGAAACAGGGTGGGGAGAATGGATGGGGATGTGGAACTGGCACATGGGTATGGCCAGGGTCCCTTGAAGGAAGCACATCCATGTTCCAGGTTGGGGACGTCTGTGCAAGGGCGGGTGCAGACAGACATTTGGGCTGCTGGCTGGAAGCGGAGTGTCATGGGACATTGGGCTGGGTTTGCATCTGCCTGTGGCTGCTTCTCCCAGCCTTTTCCCAGCGTCACTTGCAGACCTGCTCCTCCCACTTCTCGCTTGCTTACTGCTTCCTTCCTCCGGGTCTTTTCTCGTGGCTGCACTGCTCTCTGGCTCTCTATCCTCATCACCTCCTCCCCGAGGAACCAGGCAGTTCTGGCTTTCTTTCACGGCTCACAATCCCTTCAGTATTCACAGCTGAAGTTGGACTCTTCACCCCAGCCCAGGCTACCTTGCTTGTATGTCTGAGCTGCTGCCCTCTGCTCTGACTGGGTGGTCCTCCCGTAGGTGGTATTGACTGCTTTTCCAACAACCTAGTGGTTTTTGGGTCCAGTGCTCTTTCCTTGAGATCTGGCTTTCATGGTGACCTTGGTCACGCCTTGGGCTTCTCCTTACAGCATGTTCTTTCTGTTTGCCTCAGCCCAGAGCATCATTCTTGGCTTCCGGGGTAAGGTCAGAGCCCTCTAGAATAATCCACTATGCCTCTGACCAGCTGTTCTCTGCCCTCCTGCCTCCCCATTGGGTTCCACTGATTGGGACCTGTCAGTGTTATACTTTTTCCTACCCTGTTTTTTTCTGTGGTTCCCAGACCATGTAGCTGGTGGCTGAGGAAGCAGGGTGACTTACAGACAGGGTCAGTAGCTCGGCCCTCCACCTTTTCTTTCTTTCTTTTCTTTTTTCTTTTTTTTTTTTTTTTTTTTTTTTGGTTTTTCGAGACAGGGTTTCTCTGTGTAGCTTTGTGCCTTTCCTAGAACTCACTCTGTAGACCAGGCTGGCCTCGAACTCACAGAGATCCACCTGGCTTTGCCTCCCAAGTGCTGCAATTAAAGGTGTGCACCACCACCACCGCCCAGCTTTTCTTCTTTTCTTTTGGTTTTCCACCTTTTCTTGTATTGGTTGTTACCTGATGCTGGCAACCAGAAGTTATTGCTAAGGATTGTTTATTTGCAAAAAAAAAAAAAAAAAAAAAAAAAAAGTGTTTGTGTATGCTAAACTTATATTCCCAATTTTTTTGTGGTTGTTGTTTTCAAACTACTTAAGTTGGAAGCATTTATTTATAAACTAAGTTTTTTATTTGGTTGGTTGGTTGGTTGGTTGGTTTTTGAGACAGTTTCTCTGTATAGCCCTGGCTATCCTGGAACTAGCTCTGTAGACCAGGCTGGCCTTTAATTCACAGAGATCCACCTGCCTCTGCCTCCAAAGTGCTGGGGGCAAGTTTTTAAAAAGCTGTATAACTTGAAAAGGCTTTTAGTATATTCAGACTTGTACAACCCATTTTAGAACATTTTCACTAACCCTCAACAGAAACCCCACTCATCGGGTGGTAGCGGTGCATGTCTTTAACCCCAGCACTGGGGAGGCAGAAACAGTGGATCTCATTCAGGGCCAGCCTGCTCTACACAGTGAGTTCTATGACAGCCGGGGCTACACAGAGAAACCTTGTCTTTTTTAAAAAAAAAAAAAAAGGAAAGAAAAGGAAAGAAACCCCACTCTTTAGCCATCACTTCACGCTTCCCAACTTCTCTGGCTCCATCTTCCATTCACTGCCTTTCTTCTGCGGTTTTGCCCATTCCAGACCTTACATGAAGTGGTCACATTAATATGCCACTTTGTGAGTCTGCCCTCTCCCTCTGAGCATCCTGTTTGAGGTTCATATTGCGATGTGTGTCGGTCGGTGCTTGAGTGAGTTTCACTGTTTGAATGGACCTTTGTCTGTCTGACCATCGTTGGATACGTGGGTTGTTTCTACCGCTGACTGCGACAGACATTCTTGTGCAAGTTCTTGGGTGTTTGTTTCTCGTTTCCTCGGGAAGCCCTGAGGAGCTGCCAGTCTTCACGGTTGTGTGTCCTCGTCGATGGGACGGACGGGTCCTGAAAGCTTGCTGTCCTCTCTGGTGGGGGAGTTAGACTAAGTTTGGGTCGGTGAGTTCACATGTCAGTCTGTCTGTCCGTTTGCAGTTTCCATGATGATGCACCCAAGGACTACAGACAGGTCTCTCTGACTGCTGTCAGGCAGCGCTTTGAGGATAAGTGCTATGAAGAAATCAGCCGGGAAGTGGTATGTCCTCCTTTGTCACTGAGGCTGCTGGGGGGAGTGCCTGAGTGGGTTTGGAGTTCTTCACTCTGGCCTCCCTACAGGTACTGAGCTATGCAGAGTTGTGCACTGCACTCGGAGTGAGACAAGAGAGCCCAGAGCCCCCATCTTTCCCTAGCACAGGGGAGATCCACACCTTCCTCACCTCGCCCTCTGGGAGGAGAAGCAAACGGTGAGTCTGCCCTGTCCATCTGCAGCCATGCCATGGCATGCTCTCGTGTGACAGGTTCCTCCTTGACACCACGACCATTTGTCTACGTGTCCTAAGGCTTGTGCCAGGGAGCAGCAGATCCCGAGTTTAACCCGGGGGTTTCTGGCCTTGGCCTGTTCCTGAATATCTGTGTTCCAGCCCACCTCTCCTTTCTCAGAAGGCACTGTCTGTCTTCCTTTGTCCCTAGGGCTCCCTTTGAGGGAAGATGTCCTGAATGCAGTAGATCCTGTTCAGGGTCTCTCCTTGCCTACGCCATCATTCACCTGGTCCCCTCTGCTCCGTGCCGTGGCACAGCTGGAGTTGGGTTGTAGCCTGAGTAGTGTCTTTGTTGCCTGCCCCCTCTCCTCATTCCTTTGCTCTGTGTAGTGCTGTTGTTCCTCCGCGCACATACCAGCGCTCTGGCTCTGCCTCCTGGAGTAACTCTGCCTCACCCTCTGAGCTATTAATCTGAAAAGCTCAGGGGGCAGGGTCCCCTCCGTGCCAGCCCTGCCTTTGTGACTCCTCAGCACCCTGTGTGCTCCTGAGCAACCTCAGGTCAGGCACTGGGTGGCTGGATGGTACATACCATATGAGCCATGAGTGCTCTGTGGTAGGGTGGGGACCCTGGCTTCAGACCTTGGTCTCTTGGGGGACCTGAGGAGGCAGCAGCGTCAGGGGTTAACTTTTCACGCCTGCTACACAAGAAACACCACAGCCTCTTCCACCGTGTGCAGTGGGGAAGAACTGGGCCCTCCTGAGAGGGCCACTGTGCACCTCTTACTCTGCACTTGGCACTCTTGAATATCCCGGTTACCCTTGGGGAAATCTTAGACAGACACGTGTACTTATCAGGGGTGGGTCACTGGCTCCTCTAAAGACCTGTTCTCCAGAAAACCCTTCAGACTTCCAGAAGAGACCTCCAGGGGTAACATGGAGACAGCCACACTCACCCTAAAGTCAGCAGCAGAAAGGCCTGGTGGGTGTGGCAGCTTCTCCCAGAGGCAGACCTTCCTGTAGTTCTCTAGCCCTGACCCCAGGTGGACAGGTTTGCTGGCCTTGCCGAAAGATAGACTGCTGTGTGTGATCAGGCCCAGCACTGCCCTGTCTGGTGCATCTAGTACCCTAGCAGAGTCTTCCTGCCAGGTACCCGAGGGGCCCCTGACCAGAGTAAGCCAGGACTCACTCCTAGACTAGGGGCCTGGTCGTACCCAGTTCTTCGTACAATTGATCCCCTGCCCTTCAGGGCTCAGACCTATGCTAGCTTCGTGGGTGTTTTCCAGAACACATGGTGAGAGTCAGGGGCATGCAGGCATTAAGGACCAGACTGGTTCCCCAGGTGCTGCCGCCTGTGACCAGGGCAGCCTCATGGACTCTCCCTACCTTGCAGGAAGCGGGAGAACAGCCTTCAGGAGGACAGGGACAGCTTTGTCACCACGCCCACCGCAGAGCTGTCTAGCCAGGAGGAGACACTGCTGGGCAGCCTTCTGGACTGGAGCCTGGACTGCTGCTCTGGCTATGAAGGGGACCAGGAGAGTGAAGGAGAGAGGGAGTGTGACGGTGAGTGGTGTGGAGGGCTGGGTCAGGTGATGGCGTGGGATCCGAGGGCCACCTGGCACTGTGCCCTGGAGTCGAGGCTCTTCACCACCCCACAGAGGGAGAGGGTGTGGTCTGAACCTGTCCCCGTCTCTCTGGGTCGTGGTTGGTTAAAGGGCCTCACTTAAGCAGACTGTAGAACACTGAGTGTGTCACACGTGTGTGTGTAACCTGGCCAGGAAGACTGACACGGACAAGTTTCAGCTGCTTTTCTAATTGGTCCACTCAGATTAGGTGAGCTAGGTGACCGACCAGTCACCTTCTGCTGCCCTTCGAGTTGCCGGACAGTCCTCCCAGTTTGAGAAAAGCAAGGTCACTGTGGCTGTCACCTAAGCAGTACCTGGGCCACCCAGTCCTGAGCAGGCGTAGGGTCACTTCTGATAACTTGAGCTATACCATAAAGACACCCCCACCCCCACCCCCCATTTTTCAGTCACAGCTCCCAGTGGACTCCTTGATGTCACTGTGGTCTTCCTGAAACCAGAACAGCACTGCTGCCAGGAATCCAGTGACGAGGAGGCCTGGCCAGAAGACAAGGGCCACCAAACGCCAGGCACCCGGGCACCTCCAGCCCCAGCTCCCAGGCCCCTTCTCTGCAGCAGGGGAGAGCTGGGCAAGGACATCACGACCTCTGGGTACTCTTCCGTCTGCAGTGCGAGTCCCGTGAGTTCCCTGGATGGTGGCATGGGGGGCTCTCCCCGATCTACCTCAGTGCTGTCTGTGGGCAGCTGCTCAAACCCAGAGCCTTGCCACCACCAGGCCAAGAAGTCATGTTTACAGTGTCGCACCCCAAGTCCCCCAGAGAGTGGGGTTCACCACCAGCGGGTAAAGCGCCAGAACCTATCAGTGCACGGTGATGAGGACACGAACTTAGGGTTCCTGAAGCTCTGAACGTGTTGGTGTTTGCCATGGTGAATGTTTACTGGGGAAGGCTGCTGTATCTCTAGGACACTGAAGGCAGGTGCTGTGTGGACCCCAGAAGGGGAGTTCAGTGCGAGCCGCCAGAATACCAGACAGTGAAAGCTCAGCCTCTTCTTGGACAACAGCCTTACAGCCGTCAGGCCACACCTGTGGAACATCTCTCTGCCCTCTGTGTCCTGCTGTCTCTGGGAGCATGGGCCTCTGTGTTGGCGTTCACGATCCCAGGCCAGGAGCTGACGGCGTCCTTGGAATGCTAGTGGCCCAGGGAGCCTAACACAGTTCAAAGCCCCGCTGCATGTCTTATTTTAGGCCAGTGGGGAGATGCCATCTGAACACATCGCTGCCCGCTTCAGCCTGTGTCCCTGCATATCAGTGTTGATAACAGCCTAATGGTCAGGTGTGAGGACCTTGAAGCTGGGGCTAAAGGTTCCTCCCTTTGGCACTTGGAGCTCAGTTTCAAAATCTGTCCTGTCAGAGTGGTTTGTCTGTGCCCCATTGTATCCATGTGACCATCTGTCTGCACTGAATTCCTAGGCCATTCTTTCCTCATCTTTATTTCTAGGTTTCTTCTTAAAAAAAAAAAAAAAAGGAACCATTTGAAATAGAGGCTATCAAATAAAAAGATAACAGATTCCCAATATTGCTGAGCTTTAACTGAAAAGAGAAAATCTAGTTGTGCATGGTGACTCATCACGGCAATCTCAGCAGCCAGAAGTGTGTGGTAAGAGGACCAGAAGCCCCAGGTCAGGCTGGGCTGGGTCATATGACCTTAGAAAAAGGAAACTGGTACCAGCCTCTATGTTCTAGCCTTGTGTTCTTTCCTTATGAAAAATGAATCTTTCTAGAGGATAGCCATAAGCAATCACTTGTAATATCCAAATTAACAAAGATGCTGGATTCCACGGGAAGAAAGCAGATCACTGGACTTGCTAGGTTTATGGCCAGATTCCACATGAAGAAAGCAGATCACTGGATTCGCTCGTTTATGGCCAGATTCCACGTGAAGAAAGTAGGTCACCGGTCCTTTTGTGCTGGTCAGAGACTTCAAGAATGTCTGCTTCCCGTGTAAGGCAGCTGGCCTCGACACCTGGGGATCCTGCTGAAGGCCGAGTAGATAGGCTGACCCTGCGTGTATACTTCTGTTTCCTCTTGAAAAAAGTATCAGAGGTGCCCCCAAAATACCCTTGAGCCAAAAGTACAGGTGGAGAAGGGGTGAGCTCAGTGTTCATCTTCTGAGCTGTCCGCAGTGGCAGCTCTTTTTGATACTCTTAGCAGAATTCTAACCACTCTGGCTGGGGCATATTGGTAGAAGAAGAGCCCAAGCCTTTGGATTGTAGTCCTACACCATTGTGTTTGCCCATGTGTGAGCCTGTTTCCTCGGCTGTAAGGGGACAGTGATAACTACCTCACAGGAGTGTTGTGAGGATTAAATGTGAAGAGACTTGTGATATAAGCAATCTGCCTCCCACCTTGTCCGTGGTGTCCCTGGTCAAAATCCCAACTCACTGGGGCTGTAGAAATGGTTCCCTGTAAAAGCACCTGTTACTCATGGAGAGGATCTGGTTTTAGTTCCTAGCACCCACATGGTGGTTTACAACCACCCTAAATTCTAGTTCCAGGGTATCTGACCTCTGTACCACCATGTGTACATGTGGTAAACGTGCATACTGGCCACACACATGCAATAAAAGTCAATCTAAGAATTTTTAAAATCTCCATTCACTACCAGCTGAACCAGGTGCACACCTGGCCCCCTCCGAAGTCTTAATCTCCACAAGTTTCTCTGGGCTGCTGGAGTCCCCGTTGAAAGTAGTTCCTGTGGCTAGTCCCGTGGCCCTTCTGTGCTTGACATGGGGACTCACAACTTTGTTGTGTTCCCTGTACCTTCACACCTAAACAACTAGGGCTACCTTACCTATCGGGCTCTGGGATTATTTATTAACTCCAGTTCTACTAGGCCCTGCTCCTGTCCTCACTTCTCCCAGCAACCAACCACATTTTTAACTTTAGAAACAAATCTAGGGCCTGGAGGGATGGGTCAGTGGTTAGGAGCGCTCACTGCTCTTCCAGAGGTCCCGAGTTCAGTTCCCAGAACTCACATGGCAGCTTACAACTGTCTGATGCCCTCTTCTGGTGTGCATGCAGACCAAGTACCATATACATAAAATATATAAATAAATATTTTTTAAAAAGAGAAATCTAAAAGCTCTTGTCTAGTGGCATGTTTCTATAATTCTAGCCCTTAAGAGATGAGAGTGGTGGGGCTGGAGCTATGGCTCACTGATCAGGAGCATTTGCTGCTCTTCTAGAAGAAAGGCTTGGACTCAAGTTCTCACACGCACATCGTGGCTCTCAACCACCTATAACCCTAGTTCCAGGAGATCCAGTTCCCTCTTCTGGTCTCCATTGCACTAGGCATGCAGACTGTACACAGACACCCATGGAGGCAAAACACCCCATATACATAAAAAGGGTTTTGTTGCTTTGTTTTTCAAGACAGGGTTTCTCTGTAACAGCCCCTGCTGACCTCGAACTCAGAGATCCACCTGCCTCTGCATCCTGAGTGCTGGGATTAAAGGCATACACCACCATTGCCTGGCTCATAAAAGGTTTAATTTAAAAAGAAAAAAATGGAAGCAGGAAGATCATGAGTTGAGTTCAAGGTCTTCCTCAGCTACATAGTGAATTTTAGGCTACATGAGATCTTGCTTCACATACATTCTGACTCAATTGAGAATATAGAATAGTGTACTGATATATATATATATATATGTATGTATATATATATATATTTATTTATTTTTTAAGAAATAAGCAACATTTGGGAAGCAGATCTCTATAAGTTCAAGACCAGCCTAGTCTATATTGCGAGTTTTAAAATGAAATATACTAATGCGGTAGATGGTACAGAAAGAGCTTTCAATATGAAACACGAAGTGAAAGTTGACCTGACTTCGCAAATCTGTGGGCAAAGACCATTGCTGGGCCTTAGCTGCAGTGTATGTATGTGGTCTGCCTGCTGTTCCTAACAGCTCCGCCATTGTCTGGGCCTCAGCCTCCCTCCTATTATCCCTCACTCATCTGTCCCTGTCTCAACCTGCCATGACTTAGGCCAGATTGGCAGACCCATCTAGGTGCCACATGCTCCAGATTTCCTGGGCTTCGTTGCTCTGTTCTGGTGCCTATCTGACATTCATTCCCACGCTTCCTGTCCTTTGACCCAGTTCTAAAACATCATCTTTCATCCATGTGCTTGACGGCTAAGTGACCCGGGAGTGAGCAAGACCGTTGATCTCTGCTTTCAAAGTAGGTTCGACAAAAACTGGTTAAGACAGAAAACCAACATAAGAAAGTCACGGATGCCCAACCAGAAGCAAGCGAGCCTGTATCTACCCTGGCTTCGTTACCGAGATGCCAACAGAGCCTCCGGGGGGCGGGATGAGGGCGGAGCCTGGTTAATGATTTGGCCCGCCCTATGGAGCAAGTCTTGCTCGCTGCGCTCAAGATTGGGTAGCCTAGCCGGAAGTGGGCGGCCTTCTACCCGGAAGGTGCGGGACTCCGTGGCGGCGGCAAAAATGCTTGGTGCTAGAGCAGACTGCCTACTACCCACCGACTGCTCGCGCCGGTGGGTCTCGTGCGACAAGAGGGAATGGGGCGGGCGGGCGCCGGGTTCCGAGGCTCACATGGTGCTTGTCCTCAGGCTAGTGGCGGAGGTGCAGGGCGCCCTGGATTCCTGCGCCGAGAGGCAGCGGCAGTTAGAGCAGAGCCTGCGCGTTTCCAGG
Organism: Peromyscus eremicus; assembly: GCF_949786415.1. NCBI lineage: Eukaryota > Metazoa > Chordata > Mammalia > Rodentia > Cricetidae > Peromyscus > Peromyscus eremicus. Next base: position 12,376,861 of record NC_081423.1, on the reverse strand, counting down.
CGGCTGCTGCAAGTCTGGTATGCGGACCTTGGGACCTCCTGGCCAGGCCCTTCTCGGACCATCGGGATTATGCAGAGCCCCAGGGGCTGGGAGGCTGGTTGCCATTGCTATCCCTTCCCCTTATCTTGCAGGGACTGAGGCTGGGGGATCTGCTTAGGGGTAGGGTCTGTTAGGGCCACGCCATGGCTGCCCTGTCTTTGCAGGGAACCAGCCAGGACCCCAGCTCCAGAGCCAGAAACCAAGGAAGAGGTCCCAACTCCAGGTAAACCCCAGCTGCTTTTTCCGCGTGCTGCCCCTGGCCTTTCTCTGGCATGTTGTCATGGGGGATCCATCCTGGGACAGTGAAGAGAGGAACCCTTGCATGGTTCTTGACTTTTACAGCATGCACAACGAGTGCTCAAGACCTCAAGGAACTGGAGCTTCTGACCCAGGCACTGGAGAAGGCTGTACGAGTGAGGAAAGGCATGTCTAAGGCTGGAAAAAGAGACAGAACCCCCAGCCTGACATCTGCATCTAATGCAGCCACTTCTGGTGCCGCTGCCCCTGCCCATTCCCAGGCCCCCAGCCGGGCTGGCAGCCGTGCATCAGGTGCAAGATCCACCAGCGGCATACAACGGGCCACAGTCCCTGCCAAGGACTACCCCGAGTGCAGACTTCTGTCTAGCGGAGATAGGGCCCATGTGAGAACAGGAACCCAAGCTACCCGGTCTGGACCAGGCCTCAAGGACCAAAAGATGGCCCCATCAGCTGTTCCTCCTGCCACAGAACTCTTCACACTAAAAGAGAAGGGGTAAGCTTCCCAGACCCTCCCTGGAGAAACTGCCTTCTCTATCTGTTCAGATCTTAGCAGAGCATTGAGCTGGATGGGGAAGCCCTGGGTACCATCCCTTAAGGGTCACGCAGTGAAGCAGGCAGGGTAGAACAGCAGGTTGGGATGGTATCAGGATTGTCATGAGCCTGACCAGACCAGGGCCTTTAGATGGGCTCTGCAGGGTTTGAGATATGTGCCTGGTGCTTGAGGCCATTTCTTCTCTCTGGACGGGTCAGCGCCCAGGCTGCTCCAGAAGCCCTGTTCAAGACGCTTGTCTGACAATGGGCTCTTAAAGGAGGGGGTTTGAGGAGGTTCACCCTAGCGGGTTCTGAGCCAGGAGTGAGAATGACAGCCCTAGACTGAGAAGAGGCTGCTCTGAACATTGGCTTCTCTCTGACAGGACCCTCCTGCAACTACCTGTGGCCTTCAGGAAGGCAGCTTCCCAGAATTCCCGGTACGGCTGAGTGGGCACTGAGAGACAGGGAAAACATCACTAACATTGGGACTTGCAAACAAAACCCTCCAGCAGGTCTCTGCTTTTGCCTTATTGGGTCCCTGTGCATGCTGAGAATCTGCTTCATTTGAGCTGTAGAGTCAACTCAGGCTCGGCAGCTTTGAAGGTCCCAGTTCAACCACTCAGGGGTTTGGTTGGTTGGTTGGTTTGGTTTTTTGAGACAGAGTTTCTCTGTGTAGCCCTGGCTGTCCTGGAACTCACTCTGTAGATCAGACTAGCCTCAAACTCACAGAGACCCACCTGCCTCTGCCTCCTGAGTGCTGGGATTAAAGGCGTGTGTCACTACTGCCCAGCTTATTTTTAGTTTTTATGTGTACCTGTATGTGTTTCTGTGAGTATACCACCAGGAGAGGGTGTCAGATCCCTTGGATCTGAAGTTACAGATTGTTATGAGCTGCCTACGGTGAGTGCTGGAGCGAACTCATGGCCTTTATAAGAGTAGCAAATTCTCTTAACCATGGAGTCATCTTGCCAACCCACAACCATTCAAATATTAAGGGCTGAACATGACACCTGGTCTCTAAATTCCAGGCTGTCCTCCTTCTGTAATGACAGTAATGCCCCTGTTTCATAGAGGTGCTGTGAGGGTCAGACAAGGTGGCACATCTCAGGCATTTGCACTGTTCCTGGCACACATCTACCCTGCCCACTTGTCTTGGTCAGTATCTCTAGGTTCCCTGAGGCCTCTGATATCCTTACTGCATTTAGCAAAGCCATATATCTAGGGATATATGCCCCTGTCCATCACTTCCCCCTACCTCTTAAGGTCCACTCTTGTTAATTAAAATAACCTTGTTCTCCTCCGTGGCTGTTTCAGTCTGTGGGCCCAGCTCAGCTCTATAGAAGGCAGTGACTCCGCAGATGCCACCAGAGCCGCCAAAACTCAGTTCCTCCACAAACTCCAGGTGGCTGTATCCTTACTGGCAAGGAAGCGCTGGGGACTTCTGGCTCTAAACCTGGCAGGTTTGGGGAAGGGACATTGTGGCATAGCAGTGGTATCTCTCCATCTTTGGTGGGAGGGTAGGGTCTGGCCACAGGACGGTTTTCCTGACTAGTGTGCAGTCAGGCTGGTCCAGCCACAGAGCCAGTGCTGCAGAAGTGGAGGCACACGCCTGGAGCCTGAGGAAGGCCTGTACACTGCTGAGGCTTCATATGCAGAAGGAGCTTTCGACAGGTCACCGGTCCTGCCTGGAACTTGGGTGGAGGGTAGAAGGCAGGGGTCACGAGGGTTGGGGGACCATCATGGACCCCCGCTTGCCCTCCTTAAATCGTGTAGCCCCCACTGACTGGATGCAGGAGTACCGATGCCTGCTCGTCCTGGAAGGACTGCGGACCATGGTTGGGCAGTGTCTCCACAGGATACAGACGCTGCAAGCAGGTGAGGTTCTGGCCTAGCACTACCTGTGCTGAGGTCTGAACTAGGCTCGAGGCTCTTTAACCTGCCTTGCCTATGACTGAAGAGTCACCAGCCAGGGCCCAGAGGTAGGCAAACCCACCACACCAAACATACCACAGCCTGCCACACACTAGGTTGGCTTTTTTGTTTGTTTTATGTTTTTTGTTTTATTATTTTATTTATTTATTTTGGTTTTTTGAGACAAAGTTTCTCTGTGTAGCTTTGGCTGTCCTGAAACTCACTCGGTTGACCAGGCTGGCCAAGATCCACCTGCCTCTGCCTCTGAGTGCTGGATCAAAGGTGTGCGCCACTGCCACCACCGCCGCCGCCACCACCCGACCACTACCCGGCTCAAGATTGTTTTTATTTTTATTTATTTATTTATTGGTTTTTTGAGACAGGGTTTCTCTGTGTAGCTTTGCGCCTTTCCTGGATCTCGCTCTGTAGACCAGGCTAGCCTCAAACTCACAAAGATCCACCTGCCTCTGCCTCTGAGTGCTGGATCAAAGTCATGTGCTACCACCACCCGGCTCAAGATTGTTTTAAAAGCTTGGCTTTGTATCCCTTAAAGCTAAGGGCAATTGAGAGTAGGGAAGAGGTACCTGGAAAGCTAAGTACTGGTCTGTAAGAAAAGGGAAATTTTAGTGATGGCTGCCGCCCCAGGAGACTACAATCGGCTGTTCTCTTAGCTGCGACAGAAGGACTGCCAGAACCCAGCCTCGTGGAGAAGCCCACTCAGGCCTCGTCACTTTGTGGAGGAGAGACAGACTCTTCCTGGAGCCCTGAGCTGCTTCTCTACTGTGACACCAAGGAGCTGCAGACCTTGGCAGCCTTGAAGCTCCGAGTAGCCATGCTGGACCAGCAGATCCATCTAGAAAAGGTATTTCCAGAGCAGGAGGTGGTGATGTGTACCTGGGTTCTTGGGAGCCAGTGGCCTTACTGAGGCCCCCTGAGCATCAGTCTCAAGAGGAGAAGGACCTGGGATAGGCTGAGACTGCCCCTGGGCCTATGTGTAAGCTGGAACATTCTCCAAGTACATTGCATGCCCAGGATGCATAGAATCTCAGAAAGGAATGCTGGAGAGTGGAAGCTTGTCTCAGGATTGCCCACATGGGGATCCCTGGGCCAACTCCCTGGGATAAGGTCCCACTGAGGCTGGCCCTGTCCTGTTCCCAGGTTCTGATGTCTGAACTCCTCCCTCTGATAAACACCCAGGAGCCCCGAGGGCCACCGTGGCTGGCATTGTGTCGGGCTGCATACAGTCTGCTCTGTGAAGGAGGTGAGCACTTCCTCACAGTCCTTCGAGATGACCCCGCTGACTAAGCAGGCTGGGCAGACAAGCCTCTCTGGGAGAGTCCTCTCCTCTCAGCTGGAGTGTAGCGAACAGGGATTGAGGGGAAATTTCCTGTTTGGAGGAGCTAAGCGCACAGAGATACCGGTAACTTCACTGGGAAAGCTGGGTTCTCCCTCAGCTCTACTTAGTACCAAACTTCCTGGTCAGGGCTCAGCTTTCTGCCTTCTGAGAAGCCCTTCTTGGCTCGTTCTACCTTCTCTCACTGTAGGCCCTCAGACTACTCATATGATACTAGAACTGTTTCAGGAAGTGTGTGTATTTATATTATTATATCAAAGTCGGGCTTGGTAAGGAGCTTTTCATGTTCTTGTTTCTTTCCTTGTGGTTTTAAGGATTTTATCAATTAAGGAGCTTGGTGCACACCTGTAACCCCACCACTGGGGAGGCTGAGGCAGGAGGATCCTAAGTTTAAGGCCAGCCTGAAACCCTATCTGAATAATAAAATAAGAAAAGAACATCGCAAGTAGAATTTTCAGAGGCACGGCCATCTCTTCTGCATGAGGGAGGGGACATTAATGTCCGAAGTCTCTTCCCTGTGTGCCCAGGTGCTGCACTGAGCCTGTTAAAGACAGGAAGCCACAAGGCACATGAGAACAGGGTTGACTGCCCACAGCCACCCCAGCTCCACCCCGTTGTCACCTGGTACCAGCTTTGCAGCAGCCTGTGGGGTCGCTGCTTCCTGGGACTGTGTCCGCTGGTGTCCTTGTCCCCTCATGGTCTTCACCCACTGTTGTAAGGGACTATCACTTACCTCGGAACACGAAAGGACAGGGGTCAGGGTTGCAGCCTCTGCAGTCCTGGACTTGGTTTTACATCAGGGATTTCTTGCTTGGGACCGACCTCCTGCGAGATTCTTAAGGACTCCCAGCCTCGGTTCCCTAGAGTTTTAAAAAATGTTTTATTTTGGGGGCTGGTGGGATAGCTCAGTGGTTAAGAGCACCCACATTATGGCTCATGGCTTCCTATAACTCCAGTTCCAAGAGATCTGGGGGCCTCTTCTGGCTCAGTAAGCACTGCACATATGTAATACACATACATACATGCAGGCAGAACACCCATATGTATAAAATAATACATTTAAATATATTTTCTTTTCCTTTTTTCTTTTTTTTCTTTAATTTAACATGATTTCTTCATTGAATCTTTGGGAATCTCACATCATGCACCTCAATTCCACTCACCTCCCAGTCTCCATATTGCTCCTCCCTGCAGCAACCCCACCAAACAAAAATTTAAAAAAAAAAAAAAAAACAGAAACAAAAAAACAAAACAAGCAAGCAGACAAACAAAAAGAAAAACAAGTCAGAAGGAAACCTCTTTGCCCCTCCGTCTTTCCTGCCTCTCTAACACATCCTGGGAGCTGCAGTGTGTCACACAGTCTACCCTTTTGTCCCATCAGCCCTGCTTGCAAATCTTCATTACAGTGAGTCACTGGTCTGGTTCAAGGCCTGCAGTTTCTGGCACACCATCATTACTGGATCCTCACCGAAACTCCTCTCGGATATCCCACAGCTGCCACGAGTCATGGAAAGCCTGTGGTTATGGTTCCACAGGACCAGTCCCTTCACGAGCTCCAGCAGGACTTAGAGTAGATGTTAGCTCCGGCCACCCCAGGTCTGGATGTGGGCCTGGGTGGTAGGTGAGCTTGTTAGTCTAAGCCACTGGGGCCGCCCCCCTCAGGCAAGGGGTGGAGCCAGCTCCCCTACATCCATGCCATCAGGGTCAGCTCCCCTCCTCCATGGTGAGGGGTGGGGCCATCTCTCCTGAGTATGTGTGTGTGTGTGGGGGGACGGACCAGTATGGCTTTCTTGCTACAGCATCCAGTGAAGGGCAGGGCTGGCTCAGCATGAACCTGATCCCATCACACTTTGCTCCCATGGCCCTCTGAGGTGACACCAGCCACAGATATGCAGCTGCAGCAGGATGACATCTTGGCTCCAGGTAGAGGCACAGGCCACTCAGATCAGGATGGCTCTGGTGGTGGCATGTTCCCTGTACAGGCCATGTCAGTGCCCAAGGGCCCCGTTGCCACCGGGGCCATGCCAATTTGAGTGGCTTGCACTGCCACCTGGGGCAGTGGTGACATTGTCTGGGTCCGTGGTCCCACCGCAGCCAGGGTCTGTACTGCCACCAAAGGTTACACAGAAGCCTGGGGTCAGGGGCCAAAACCTATGGATTTTTTTTTTTAAGATTATTTTTAGCTGGCCACTGTGGCCCACACCTTTAATCCTAGCACTCAGGAAACTGAGGCAGGTATATCTCTGAGTTTGAGGCCAACCTGGTGTATATATTAAGACCCTGTTTCAAAAAAGAAAAAATAGTTTATTTTTAATTGTATATGTATGACACCTGTGTGTGGATTCCCTCCGGGGCAAAAGAGGGCATCGGATCCCCTGGAGGTAGAGCTAAAGGCTGTTCTGAGCTGCCAGACGTGTTGTGTTCTGGGAGCTGGTCCTCTGGAAGGTCAGCAGGTGCTCTTTTGTGTTTTCTTAGACAGTCTTTCTATGTAGGCTTCACTGACCTGGAACTCACTCTGTGGACCAGATTGGACTCGGACTCACAGAGATCCGCCTGTCTCTCCCTTCGGAGCACTGGGAATAAAGGCCAGCACCACCGTGCCTGAAAGCAAGTGTTCTGAACCACTAAGCCCTCTCTTCAGCCCCAGTTCCCCAGACCTTTGTCTTGTCGAGGCAGGATCTCACTGTGTAGCTTGTGTAGCTGGACTGGTCTCCAGCTTGTAGGCCTCCTGCCTCTGCTTCACAAGTGCTGGAATTTTAAGCATGTCTTAAGAGCACTTAACACATCCCAAGCACTTCTTCGAGCCGGCCACTAGCATCTTGCGTGGACAGCTTCGGAGCCTCACCAAACTAGGGAGAGGACAGGGCCCTTCCACACGGCCTTCTTGGCGGGGGAGGGGGGACTGATAGGAAGTGGTCTATGGAGAGCCAGATAGTCTCTAGGTGAGGGAGTGGGCTGGGTAATGGTTAAGCAGCTTGCTCTGGTTACCAGCAGGTGGCCCTCCTTATAAAAGAGTTTACAAAAGTTAGGCCAGCCGACACAAATCAGTCAAGACACAGCCTGAGTTGAGGGCTTCGAGGGAATGAGAGACAGTAGAACATGAAAAACTATGGACAAACTTAATTGGACTGAGAAGTGTCTCCTGGACCAGAACCCAAGAATCTCTGAGCCAAGAGAGGAGGCTGTCCCACCCTGTCCAGCTAGCACCCAGCTCCAGGAGAATGCCCCTGCCCTGAACTGTCCATTAAACTGAGCAAGCCCCTTTTGGTCACTCCACTGCTGCCTGGAAAGCGATGCCCAAGTGCTCTGATCCAGAGGAGGCCTCAACCCTGCCAACCAGTCATTTCCGGCTGCAGGACCCCTTTCCATGATAGGCTACCCAAAATTATTCCATTGATTTGTTCACTGGTTTATTATTGTTCCTACCGTCTCATTGCCCTGCCCCCGGTTCTGCATTATAAATCCTAGAAGGGAAGGGCACTGTCCATCTCTGCCCCTGGCCAACCTCTGGAGAGCCGAGTAGTCCTTGACTTCATGACCTTCCTACCTTGACGCCACTCCAGGCCCTGATAGTAGCCAGCCGGTTGTTCTAGGTGCTCAAAGCCTGAGAGGTAACCTGGGTGGAGTTAGGGTATTTGTGAAGGGTTCCATGAAGATAGGGGAAGCACTTTAGATATTACCACACACATGCCCACGCCCACCCAATTCCTTGCCAAAGCCAGGAGGAGGCAGTGGAACTCCCAGGCATCCTGGTGTCGTCACCACGTCAGGGACCAGTTGACTCTGACGTGGCAAACCAGGATATAACCTAAGACTGGTGGGCATCCTTGCCATCGCCACCCACATTCCCACCCCGGATCACGGCCACCTAGTCGGAAACATGAGAACACCAGAGCCCTTGGCTGAGCCCGCCCTGCCAGACCTGGCGTCCCCAGAGCCCCCTGGAGCCCTACACACCCTTGTCTTGGCCACCGGCGGTGCAGGGGGCTCCTGGCCGCGCTGCATCCTGCCCTTCGGCGCCCTGGCGGTGCTGGCCGGTGCAGCTGGCACCGGCATCACCTTCTCGCTGTGCGGGCCCTGCCTGGATCTGGTCCAGAGCATGTCGTTAGCTGCTCTTGGCGCGGGCCTCGGGCTCCTGACCGCCACCTTTCTGTGCTGGCGCACTCGGCGGCAGCGGAGGGCTGGGCTTGTGGAACAGCGAGAGCTGGGGGCACCCTGAGCCTGTGTGCGGGGCCACCTCCCAGCAAGGTCTGGGCGAGGAAGGTCCTGCACTTCAGTGTAGGCAGGACACAGAAGACCCCTCCCTAAACTTTATTTCCAAACCTTCATGAGGTAGGGAGGGCTACCAGCCTTTGCCCTTCCTCCTCCCGCTCTGCCCTTTCCTCTCACACCCTCCCTCCACCAACCGGCGCTTCTGAGCACAGAGAGCTGACTGCTGTGGTAGAGCTGGTCTGACAGTGTGGAAGGGAGGGGGTTTGCAAAAAGGTCTGTGGGGGTGGGGGGTTGTAGGGTGCAAGGAGTGTGTGGAGCTGCCTGCCTTCCTAACCGTCCGGGCCGCTGGAGGCATAATAGGCACTCAATAAATGTTTGTACAAGGCGAGAACAAGTGAGGGCAAGTGTCTGAAGGGGACAGTTGGTCCTGGGCTGGGCAGGGGGGTATTTGGGAGGTCAGCAGCTCCCTGCGGCCTGAAACTGTCAAACTCTATCATCCCCTGTCCCCTCAAAGCCAGCTGCTGTGACTGAATTGGGGTGAGTGTGCAGGGCTTGAGCACTTGCAGGTGTGAGGCAGGGGCGCGGAACCTCTTTGTTGCAGACAGTGCCTGGAGGGGGTGGGGACCAGTGAGATGGGAGGCCTAAGAGGCCTCAGTCAGGGGCTGGGACAGGTGGCTGGGTCCACAGAGACTTATAAGCCTCTCTTGGAGACTGGAGAAAGCTATTCCAATGCCCAGCACGCCATCTGCAAGAGTAGCCCTGGGGCCAGAGAGTATGTGCAGAGGGCAATTGTAGAGACGAAGCCCACAGCCGCCTCCCTGAAGAGCTGGTGATGCAATGGTGATTTGAGCCTGTCCTGCCCCCTCCCAATCCCCCAGGACCTGATCAAAGCTGAGCCCAACATCAGCTTCCACCCACATCAGAATCCATCACATGGTCTGCAGACCCCAGCAGCCACAACTCACAGGGAGGCTGGGCTGTAGACAAAGCTCACTTCACTGTTAGGGTGAAAGACTGTCACCCTGTCCTACCTCTATAGTTGGCTGACAGTCTGGGGACTCTAGCAGGGGTCTTGAAGTTCTTAGGACAGCTGGGGTTTCCCTTGAGGCTTTTCTCAAGCATAAGCTACTCTCCATTTCTCCCATCCCCCACCAGGGCTCCTCCCATCCCTAGGGGGAGGGAGTGTAGAAGGACCTAGAACAGACCCCCATTTCAAGGGGTCACCTAAGACCAAAAGGGAAAACAGATTATTTACATTGAAATTCATAACAGTAGCAAAATTAGTTATGAAGTAGCAATGAAAATAATTTTATGGTTGGGAGTCAGCACAACCTGAGGAACTGTATTAAAGGGTCGCAGCATTAGGAAGGTTGAGAGCCACTGGTCTAGGAGAAGGTGGTAGGAAAGGGCTAATTCTGAACTTGACCTACCGAAGAGCGTAGCTTCAGCCCATGACTCCTTGTTGTAAAGGGCACATTCTGGTTCACTTAGGAAGCTGAGAGGCAGGGCTCTGTGGCCGGCAAGGTGAAGAGAGAGGCCAATAGCCCCTCTCGAATGTCTGTTCCTCCACCACCCATTCCTGCATGTGTGGACAGCAGGCCTGGGGGACTGCCTAGGGTCCGAGTCAGTTGTTCTACAGGGCAAACCACGTGTCCCTCAAACTGTCCTCCTGCTTCTTCAAGTGTCTACCTTGGCTGCAACCTTGGTTTGTCCTGGGACGATTCCAGCATCCTTGCTTCACTGTTCCTTTCCTGAAAAGCAGAGCGCTTCTGTTTCTCTCCTTTTCTCTTGTCAGGAACACTCAGTAGCTCTGAGTACACAGGCATCCGCCATATGGCCTCGTCTACCACTTGCAGAGACTGTGGTCAGCCTCCCTTCTGAAACTAGGTCTTTGGGTGTCAGGACTGCCCCCAAGATGGGACACTATTCCTGCCCACTCTTCGTGGAGTCAACCCCAGCTCTGCCTGGTCTGTCGAGGACAAAGGCAGTAAAGAAAAGAATCTTGGTTCCTCTTGGCAAGAACCTCGCCGCTGTAACTGCTCCTCTCCAGCTTGTGCCCTGGCAACTCATCTGGGGCATAGGCCTGTTTCCTCATCCAAATTTGCTAGGATGTAGACTGTCAGGCTCAGGGATTCTGACTCTGATTTATTTGTGACCAGCCCTTCTCCTTACCTTTCCATGGGGGACCTCAACAGGTGGCCGGACCCTGAACCTCAAGGGGCCATCAAATAGGCTGTACTCTCTGCCCACTTTCCAAACTTTCAAGTCCTTCTGCACAGTGGGGTCATCGTATGACACAACTATTCACTGAGACCTGGGAATGCTTTAGGTTAAGAGATTGGCCTGATCCCACTGAGGAACAGTGACCTTAGCACTTAGCAGAACCCGGGTACTCCCCAGTGGAACTGCTAGTTTAGGATGGTTTCTATGTTGGCTCATCAAATCATCCCAGCAACTCCACCAAGCCTGGCGAACAATGGGCATTTTGGTTGATGAGGAAACTGAGAAACTCAGTCAGGCCTCACAGCCAGAAATCCAAACAGCATGGATTTAAAGTCAGACCTGCGTTTCTTTCTGCTAGAACAGACTACTTACTGCCTTGGGGATACCCTACAAGTACGCCAGCCCTGACTGCGTTCCCCTATTCTGGGTAGCGTCCAAGACTTCAAGCTTCAGACCTAAGGTTGTGCCTGCATGATGGGCCTCTGGGAGGAGTGGCCCAGACCCCGGCCCAGCACGTGGCACCATCCCAGGAGCAGCCAAAGCCTGGCTTCAGGCCGAGGACCCTGCTGGGTGGTCCCTCACGGGCTGCAAGGCTGGGCTGCCCCCCTCCCGTCGGCGCATTCCTGGCTCTCCAGCCCCTCCCCCGGCTCTCGGGCCTCCCAGCCCCCTCCCGCGCTGGCCCAGCCTGTGTCTGAATCTGCTTCTGATTCTGGCTGTCGGGACAGGGCCCCCTCCCCTCCTTCCTTCCCGGCCCGAGCAGCTCCGCCCCCGGCTAGGACCAGGCTCGCGCCTGCTGAGCCCCCCACCCACTTCTGGCACAGCTCCTCCGCCCTTGCAGCAGCCAGGAGGAGGCGGCAGCCCCGGCGCCCCAGGCCCCGCCCGCCCAGGGCCCTTCCCGGGAGGCCGGGAGACCTGCTCCTCCTGGCCCTCCGTGGGTGAGTGCTGGCGGCCGGCGGCGGGTGGGGCCTCCGCGGGCGGAGGTACCGGGAGCGGGGGCGACGCCTGTCAACGCTCCAGGCCTAGCAGGAGGACTCGCCAACATCCCTGCTGCTGTGCTCGGCCCCGGGCGTGCCCGTGGCTGCTCCCACTTCTGGGCCTGTGCTGGGGCCGCCCGGGGGCTCTGCTATCTTGGCACTGCAGACCCGGCAGGCAGAGTCTCGGACTAGGCTCTCTGTCCTCGAGGGCAGAATCGTGGGGCGGAAGCTGGCTGGTTGACCCACAGCGGCCACGGCCATGCCCACCTGGCCCTGGGGGCTGCTGCTGACCGCGGGCACGCTCTCCGCTGCACTGAGCCCAGGGCTGCCGGCCATCGCCGACCCCTGCTATGATGAGGCGGGTGAGCCCCGCTGTTGTATACCAGGCCTAGTGAACGCTGCTCTGGGCCGAGAGGTGCTGGCGTCCAGCACGTGCGGGAGTCCGGCCAATCGCGTCTGCGATTCCTCGGACCCGCAGCGGGCACACTCTGCAGACCTCCTGACCTCTGCTCCGGGCACTGCAAGTCCTCTCTGTTGGCGCTCCGATTTGCTGCAACGGGCACCCTTCAACGTAACCCTCACGGTGCCCCTGGGGAAGGCTTTTGAGCTGGTCTTCGTGAGCCTTCGCTTCTGCTCAGCTCCCCCTACCTCCGTGGCTCTGCTTAAGTCGCAGGACCATGGCCGCAGCTGGGTCCCCCTGGGCTTCTTCTCCTCCAGCTGTAGCCTGGACTATGGCCGTCCGCCTGCTCCTGCTGATGGCCCTGCTGGTCCAGGGCCAGAAGCCCTCTGCTTCCCAGCCCCCCAGGCCCAGTCTGATGGTGGAGGCCTCCTGGCCTTCAGTGTGCAGGATGGCAGCCCACAAGGCCTGGATCTGGACAACAGTCCTGTGCTCCAAGACTGGGTGACTGCCACAGATATTCGCATATTACTCACAAGGCCTGCCACACTGGGGGACATGAGGGACCGGGAAGTCACAGTCCCTTACTCCTACTCAGCCACTGAGCTCCAGGTGGGAGGTCGATGCAAGTGCAATGGGCATGCCTCACGGTGCCTGTTGGATAGCCATGGCCACCTGATCTGCGACTGCCAGCATGGTACAGAGGGCCCCGATTGCAGCCGCTGCAAGCCCTTCTACTGCGACAGGCCATGGCAGCGGGCTACAGGGCAGGAAGCCCACGCTTGCCTTGGTGAGGCCTTGGAGGGTAGCCTGGGGGCTTCTGACCAGGCAGGGCTGCCCCTGACTCATCCCTCCCTGCAGCTTGCTCCTGCAATGGCCATGCCCGAAGATGCCGCTTCAACATGGAGCTGTACCGACTGTCCGGCCGCCGCAGTGGGGGGGTGTGCCTCAATTGCCGGCACAACACGGCGGGTCGCCACTGCCACTACTGCCGGGAGGGCTTCTACCGTGACCCCGGCCGGGTCCTGAGTGACCGCCGTGCTTGCAGAGGTGAGCCTACACCTGCATGCCTTCATGTTCTGCTTCCCCAGAACCCTGACGCGCCTCTGAACGAGCCCCTCACTGTTCTCAGCTTGTGACTGCCATCCAGTTGGTGCTGCTGGCAAAACCTGTAACCAGACCACAGGCCAGTGTCCCTGTAAGGATGGTGTCACCGGCCTCACCTGTAACCGCTGTGCCCCAGGGTTTCAGCAGAGCCGGTCTCCTGTGGCGCCCTGTGTTAGTGAGTAGCGACCCTGCCCTGTCTCAGTCACCTCAGCCAAAGACATCAGCTACTACTGTTGTCTGTCTGTCCCCTGAGCCCTTCAGATAACCCTGCCTCCCCATCATAGACTATTCTCCCACACTCCTTAGAGACCCCTGTCCCTGGACCCACTGAAGAAAGCAGTCCTGTGGAGCCACGGGGTGAGTGGACACCGGAGTCTCAGACTGGTATGACCCTGGAGAAGGGGGCTATAGCTAAAACAGACCAGTGTGGGGGAGAGGCATGGGACTCTGCTAGCCTCCACTCTTGCCCCCTAGACTGTGAGTCACATTGCAGACCTGCGCGTGGCAACTACCGAATCAGCCTGAAGAAGTTCTGTCGTAAGGACTATGGTAGGCTGCCTCGCCCCAGCCCTTCCATCTCACCCCCAACTCCTTTGAATACCTTGACCTTGGCTGTACTTCAAGCCTCATCCTCTCCTGGGGTTTCTTACTGATGCTGGCTCCGCCCACTCAGCAGCTCGGTCTTCAATGTACCTCCCTCTAGTGGGTGGCCTCTTTATGTCCTTCCTAAGCCGGGTGGGCACTCTGTGCTTCTCCACACAGCCCCTTCCGGCCCTGCCCCTCCTGGCCCGATCGCTTTCTCACACCCTCCCTCCCCCGCAGCGGTGCAGGTGTCAGTGGGTGCGCGGGGCGAGGCCCGCGGCGCGTGGACACGCTTTCCGGTAGCAGTGCTTGCTGTGTTCCGCAGCGGCGAGGAGCGCGCTCGGCGCGGGAGCAACGCGCTGTGGGTACCGACCCTAGACGCGGCCTGCGGTTGCCCGCGCCTCCTACCCGGCCGGCGTTACTTGCTGCTGGGGGGCGGGCCCGGGGCTGCAGCTGGAAGCACAGCGGGCCGGGGACCCGGGCTCAGCGCCGCCCGTGGGAGCCTCGTGCTGCCTTGGAGAGACGCCTGGACTCGGCGCCTGCGGCGGCTGCAGAGGCGCGAGCGGCGGGGGCGCTGCGGGACCGCATGAACCTGCGAGCTGGGCGTGGACTGGGCGGGCACTGCTCTTATCACTGGGCGTGTTCATCAGTGCCTTAGCCTGCTGGAAGTGTCACGTGCGTCGCCATCTAATTTCCCCCTCCTTCTCCATCCTTGCTTTTAACTTCTTTGGCGACACCCCACCCCCAACAACAGACGAGTGTGAAGGCCCCTAAGAGCTACCTGGAGGCTCCGAGGGTAGTCGTCACCCTCAGAGGACCCTGATCTCATCACCCTGGCTGCCTTCTACAAGGGGTATCCTGATATCCAACATCTCTTAATGGTTGTGAACCGCCCCACTCCCAGGGGATGCTAGGATCCTTCTGGGGTTTGAGCACATCCCACGGGTCACTGATTCATTAACTCTCCGATGCTGTGATACCTTAGAGTCCTCCGACCTCCCCAAAGTCACTGTTGCCACCATAGACTCCCTGTACACCGCTGTGGGGGTCGTGGTCCAACCGCACAGCCACGACAGCGACTTCTCCGCCTCCAACCAGGATCTGCAAAGAGTACTGTGGGCTCCTCCCGTATAAGGATGACTGCCTCTGTCCAACACCGTGGATCTTGTCCCCATGTCCATTCTAGCCTGCCTCAGCCGGTCGCGCATTTGTACCCCCGTCCGCAGCTGCATCTCTGCCTGTTTCCCACCTCTTTCTTGTCCCGTTGTCCCCATCTCTGGGGTCTGTCCAGTTGTCACCCTCTGCATCATTTCCTAGTCTTGGCCTCTAAGCTCCTTGGCACAGGTCCCGCCCCTAGCTAGGAGCCCTACGTTCTACCCGCTCAAGACTGGACGTCACGAACGGGCAGTTCGGGTCCACATGTAACCGGGTCAGATGGCGACTTCCACGGGCAGCCATCGGGGTTCCAGATGACCACGACTTTGCCTTACACCAGGCGCTAGAGCCCCCACGTCCTTAGGCGAGCCCCCGCCCCCGAGCGCGGGAACCGCTGTTTGGCTAGCCCCATGCTTCCGACTTGGCGTCCGCCCGGCGCGAGCGCGCATGCCCAGAGCCGGCCGCGCTGAGACGCGGGGCGCTCGGGGTGGGCAGCCCGCAAGCGCGTGCTTGTGGGGCGGGGCCGCCTACGCGCGTGCGCAGAAAGGCCAGCGCGGTCCAGCGCAGAGCTGGAGGGAGCGGTGCGGTGCGGGGCGCCGAGGTGGGTGCGCGGCAGGGGCGTGGCGGCTGGATGCGGGGTGTGGGGGGTGTCGCTGCCACCGTGCGCTGACCGGCGGCACGGACATACTGAGAGAGGGGGACACGGCGGTACTTGGTGTCTTGGTCGCAGCAGGTTAGGGGGCTCCGGAGGCTGGTGCTCCGGAGGCTGGTGCGTGACGCGGGCCCGGGTGTCAGATCCCTTTGGGCAGGCCGGGCCTTCTTCGGTCGTCGCTGCCTCCTCTCGGCTTTTGTCGTGGGAAAGACCTGCCTGTGTGTCAACCTTCCCTTGGGGCACTTTCCGTCTCTGCGGAATAGGAAATCCTCTTTCTGTATTTGCTCAAAATTGCAACAGTTCATATACCTTTGCCCTCGGAGACCTGCAACAGTTCGAACCCTTCACTTGCCAAAGATGACACAGCTGCCCCCCTGGCGCTAAGGTACTTTCCCAGCCAGAGAGCCCTATCCAGCTAGTGTCCCTGACCTGTCTGGGTCACCTGTGCCTTAGCTTGGCCCTGGGCTTCTGGAGTCTTGAATAACGTAGCCGGAGGGCAGAGCTGGCACCATATGGGGTGGGCTCCACGTGACAGAAGTCAGTCTATCAGGGATGCTGGCGGCCTGGCCACAGTTTTCCTTGACAAACCTGGTTCAGTTCAGAAACAGTTGTGCTCAGGTCTTGGATTAAGGCTTACTGAGCTAACCTTAAGCGCCAAAGGTTGCCTAAACCAACTGGCTCATAGGCAGGTATAGGTTGGCTTTTATGGCAGTGGTGTTACCGTCTTTCCAAAGTGGGTAGAGGCTCAAAATGATTTTCCTCATTTCACCATGTTCTGTTGGAAGACCAGCAGGTGACTTCCAGGCAATTTGTACAGCTGCTCCATAATTTGACACATTTGCCATTTCATCTACTTGGGGTCAAGGACTCCATTCTCATTTTTACCCCCCACCCCCCAAACCCCCATAGGCACCTGTAAATGTTCACTGAGTTGTAGAAATGAGTGTGCTCATGCTCTCTCAAGCTCTCGCTCTGCTGGTGTGAATTCTGTGTAGCCTAGGTTGGTGTCAGGATCAACCCAGATGACAAGTGATCAAGACATTTCAGATATTTGATAGTGACCATTCCTATTGAGTGCTGTGACCCCTACAAGTACTTCCTTTAATTCTGAGGATTAATCCTCACCTAATCTCCTCAGCACTCAGATAAAGACTTTATGGGATGTACTGAGTAGTGACAGGTGTATTTAGAATCTGGTCTTTATGTGAATAGGCCACATTGGTTCCACTTGTGGCTCCCCCGTGGCCTGGCATTCCTTGGGCCACGCACTCTCTTAAGTGCTTGTTGGAGGGAATAAAGATGCCATTTTCTGAGTGACAGATGTCAACTAGTGAACTAGCCATGTAATGGCTTTCAACTGGATTAAGGGTGACCTTTCGGGTTACAGAAGTAATCTAGTGATCTAGCCAGGGTTTTCATAACAACAATCAAATTCACCTCCCTGGGCCTGCAAGTTCACCTGCATGTGTACCTTGCTAGCTCTGACTAACCACACCTGCCAGGACTGTCCAGCAAGTCTCAGTGACCTTGGGTACACAGTGTTGCTCCTAATCCTCATTAGAGACTGAGCCAACCTCAGAAGACATAGTAAAGTGTTTGCCTTTGCATGGTTTCTAGTTTAAAGTACACAGGACGATGGAATGGGTTGTAGAAAACAGTTAACATTTGCCCCGTTCAGTGTTTTACCTGTTTGAGCATACCTTCTCTGTTTTGACAACTCTAAATAGAAGAAAACAAACCTTTACAAACAGCTGTTTCTGTGGCTGTTTGCAGCCATCACCTTCTAAATGCAGATAATAGTTTTTTAAGAAGCCCTCAGGCCTTTTACTGAGAACAAGCCTGAATTTCATTATATGGGAATTTTCACTCCCCTTTCGACATGTGTTTATTGAATTCATACTTCAACAGTGCTTACCGAGTATATGTGAGGCCCTGTGTTCAATGCCCAGGCCCTGGGGGTGGGGTGGGAATGAGCTGGGTGTGGTCGCATGCAATTATAGTCTCAGTAGGGAGACTGAGGCAAAAGGACCAAATTTTAGGCCAGCCTGGGCTGCAGAGCAGGACTGTGTTTCAAAACAACGACAGAAAGGGCTGGGAACATGCTCAGTAATAGGATTCTTATCTAGAGTGCACAAGGCCCTAGGCTCAATCCCCAGTGCTAAAGGGAAAAAAGAAAGAAAATGCTCTGTGTGTGTGTGTGTGTGTGTATGTGCGTGCACACACTGTGGACACAGTGTTGAGTGAGATTTGGAAGCTTCTGAGAGAGTGTGGCTTGTGAGGGACTTGGTCAGATGAATGTGTTCTGAAGCTGTAGGGCCACTGTGCTGAGTGTGGGGACTGTTGAGGTCCCATGAGACAGTCATAAAACAGAAGGGCGGGACTGAGACAAGCGGCGGCCAGGGTGGCAGGAACCAGGGCGGAAGGGGGCTCTTGGGGGTGCCTGGCAGCCAGAGGCCACAATGCATGGAGTACAGAAAGAGACAGGCTTGGGAAGGACTCAGGCTTTGAGTTTGGAGAGGTGCCAGGCAGTGGGTAAAGTGTCTTCTGATCTGGAGCTCGAGAGTGGGAAACGTTCCTGTGTGGCGTTTAAGCTGGGGAGTGAGTGGGCTGTACATACAGACTCCTGATACTATGTCCTTAAGTCACTAAATAAGGGCGAGGACTGGTTTGTAGGCTGCTGCTTTGTAGGTGGAGTAAGGGATGAGCTTTGTGTTTCTGTGAGAGACCAGGTTTTCTCTGGAGTAAAAGGGGGTGCTGAAGGCCAAAGGAACAGCCTTCCCTGGCCTTGTTGCCTTCCAGGGACTTTTCCTGTCTGCCTTTTGGGGAACTTCTAGACTGGGTGCTACTTATCTCAAAAGACCCCACTTTCCTCTCGGGTTGGACCTCTCAGTGTATTCTCACAGTTAGAACTCACAGTTAGAGAATGCCTTGCCTTCCTCCCAGGCCTCCAGCTTCTGTGCGGTCAGCCTTAGAGACAGGCAGGACTTAGGGCAGAACTGAGCGAGGCCAAGCATGTGGTGTCCACTCCATAGTCTTTCTTCCACACTGTGGGGGCCACATGGATAAGGGAAAACTGGTTCTGTCACAGAAGCCCCTGTCTGCCACAGCCTCAGAGCACTTGTCTGTGGGCTGTGCAAGCTGTTCTGTCCCCTCTAGCCTGGCATGTTTTCCTGCAAGTGACGGACCACCGCACTGTGTCTGAAACTCTGTCCTGCCTGATTTTTCACCTGTTTGTTTTGTGGTACTAGGAACTGAACCTAGGACTTCTGCCTAGTGGTAGGCAAGTGTTCTAACCACCAAACTCTATCTCCAAACTTGGTTTTGATTTTTTGAAACATGCTCTCACTGTGTAGCCTAGGCTGACCTCAAACTCATGATCCTCCTGTGTCAGCCTCCTGAGTGTTGGGATCACAGGTATGTGACTGTCTCCCAGCTTGTTACACAGTTTAATTGGTTTCTACCCACTCTCAGAGACTCTGGTGAGTCTATTATGAATAAAAACTGGTTTGCTGTTCTAAGTGTAACTCATTGTCTGGGTCTCACCGAAGGCTGCCCTTCCCTTCACCAGCCTGGCCTAGAATCACTTTGTTCCTACTCTGTAGCTACCTTCCATCTTTTCCAGCAAAGCCCTTCAGGCATTCCTGTCTTGGAAGCTTGTGGACTCTTAGAAGAATTGAGTTATGGGACATATTCCTGCCCTGGAGTATTTTTCTCTCTTCCTGGGTTCCTTCAGCCTTTCCTAGCACAACACACAAGGACACGTTCCTTTGTTAGCAGCTCAGTAAATCCCAGGCTTTTAGGCTTCTTGGAACCTGTGAGCTGGACTATAAATGTCTTTGTTTTCCCCCTTTGTGGGTGTGTGTGTATATGTGTATGTGAGTTCCTGTGTGTGGAGGCCAGAGGTCGACATTTGATGTCTCACTCAACTGCTCTCCACCTTATCTTTTGAGATAGTCTCTCTCACGGGGACCTGGGGCTTGCCAATTCAGCTAAACTGGCCAGTGAGCCCCACTGACCTCCTCTCTCTACCTCCCCAGTGTTGGTATTATAGGTATGTACCTGCTACATCCAGCCTTGTATGTGGTGGATTCTGGGGGGTTGGACACTTACATCCTCATGCTTCAATAACAAGCACTTTACCAACTGAGTCATTCTCCACCCTTAGACTGCCTTTTGATCTGAACCATAAAGATACTCACTGGCCTATGCCCTCGTTCCAGACAGTACCTAGACTCAGAAGGATCTCTGTGCTCGGTGGCTTTGTCCTTTGCTCATGTTTTCTGTGCCGCTGCCTGGGGCTAAGGCTTCCTCACCCTTCAGGACCCAGCTGAGGCAGACACTCCAGGAAGCTGTTTCTGGGCCCTGTTTCCTTGTGGGCAGAGGGCTCTGATGCCCTGTGTTTCCAGTGGTAATGCCTGTACCTTCGAGTGCTTGGTCAGTATTCTGTCCTGATCATGGCTTCCTGAGATGAGGGCTGAGGAATGCCTCACGTCTTTGCCCTCCGGCACTTGGCACCTTGGCATGCAGGAAGCATGTCTTGAATGCCTATTAAAATGATTAAGCCTTCATGACTCCCAAGCAGCTGTCTTACTTGGTCTGAAGATGTTTGCTGAGAACCTGCCATGTGCCTAGCCTTGTAAGGCACACCTGTCTCGGACACCTAACTTGGAACTCAGATCTGGAAATTCTACTGCTGCTGTCATTTGGCTGATTTTTTTCCCTCAGATTCTCATTCTGTACAAACTGAGGGGCTCTTTTCCTGGCCTGCTGTGGGAAGAAAAGAGCCCTATAGAGATCCAGCCCCTGCCTGTGTCTAGAATGGCTAGCCAAGCTTGGGTCTCAGAGTCCCACATATGATCTTAGGCACCTCTAGGAAGACCTGCATTTGAACTTCCAGCCGGCAAGCAGTCCAGCTGGCCCATGGTGCTGTGACTCAAGCCTCATTACTGGTTACATCCCTTTTGTACCTGGCACGTGCCTGCCATTGTGTGCCACCAGCAAAAGGCCCACTATCAAGTTCCCTGTAACCAGCTTCTCAGGGAGTCAGCTGTGAGCGCCAGTCACTATTAATACTTGAGAAATTCCTATGCTGTGCTTCAGGGCTGAGGCAGCATACAGCCTGCCTTCTGGGGTCACTGCATAGGACAAGTTTGTTAAGGCTTCCTACTGCTCTTCAGCCTTCAAAATTAACCTGTCTCCTTCTCTGGTTTCTTCCTTCCCAGGCACACAGAGTGTAATGTGACATTTGGGTACAGAAGCTGTAAGCTAGTGGAAGAATAGGACAATGCCTCAGTGTGCTGAAAGGGGTGGAAACTGACTTAGATAAGGGGGCACTGGCCTGGAAGGTCACTGGAGGGACCCTGAAGGAGATTTAATTAGAATGAGCTAAGAAAGGAAGGGGGGACAAATATGTCCTGCCTCTCCTCCTTCATGTCCCTTTAGAAGGAACATGCCTTCTGATTGTATCATGGGAACTGTAGTTTGCACTGTGTGACCAGGGCTCCTGAAGCTGCTGTGGGAGGGGCAGGAAGGGTGGAGGACAAGAAGGATCTCAGATTAGATGTTGTGACAAGCCAATCTCTGGACGTGGCTACGATTTGAGCTGAGTTGCAGTGGAGCATGAAGGTCATGAGATGTGGGGGATGCCTAGGAAGCAGCTGGAGGTAAGGGACCAGAGCTCACATGCATAGGTTGAGAAGAAGCTGGTATCTACAGCGGTGACATTGAGGAGACATCCACAAGAGAGCAGCCCAGGGAGTGACATCACACATGAGTGCTTTAGGGAGATAAGGGCCTGGAGTATCTGTTATGTATAGCGGCTGGGTAGTGATGTCCTAAAGGACAGAGTCTGATGCAGCCCTGCTGTCACCAACTCTTTGACGCTGAGGGCATTTAAAAGAAGAGGCAGGGCTAAAATAGGACCTTGGTGAGGGCCCAGGGAAATGAGATCAGAACCTTGGAGGGGGCCTGTCCTTGGGCCATGGCAGCAAGTGTGGATCCAGATTAAGGAAGCTCCTGCCTGACAACCTGCCCTTCTCAGAGGGCAGGGCAAGGCTGTGAGCCAACGCCTGGGAACAGGAGAGGGGCTGGAGGCAAGCCGAGAAGGCCTGCCAGGCAGCACCCAGAGCCCAACGTGATCGAGTCCCGTTAACAGATGGTTTGGTTCCCTCTCCAGCTCTGATGTGGGTGTAGAGAAGCGTGCTTCAGCTTGGCCGCCCCCCACATGGCAGCTGAGACAAGGGGACAAGGCAAGCGGGAGCTGAGGTTTGGTGTGGCTGGTCTAGGCTTAGCTGCAAAGGAGCAGAGTGAAGGGGCTGGCAGATGGGGACCAGTGCTCCAGGGGAGAAGGAGCACTGGGTATGCTAAGGCATAAGAAACGGGTTCTAGGCCTGGCGTGGTGGCACACACCTTTAATCCCAGAACTAGAGAGACAGAGACAGGCAGATCGCTGTAAGTTTGAGGCTAGCTGGTCTACAGGTGAGTTGCAGCTCTACATGGTGAGAATCTATCTGGGGCTGGGGGAGAGGAGAGAGACACAGACAGACAGACAGACACTATTTATGAATATTTGGCCTCTGGGTGGAATGAGGTTGGATGACCTGGGTATATATAATGAAGTAGAAATGTATAAATGTTTGTAATGGTGTGTGTGTGTGTGTGTGTGTGTGTGTGTGTGTGTGTGTGTGTGTGTGTGTGTGTGTGTGAGCACCAGGGGCCTGAGGCAGGGCTGCTCCACCCACCCTTCTAGTGATAACAGCACAGAGAACAAGGCTCTGGGCTGGAGGCAGGGGGCCAGAGACCTAGAGAAGAGAGGTGGCAGGGATTCCTCCAGAGAGGGGAGGTGTGTGTGGTGGTGATGGGGGTGCCATAGGCTAGTTCAGAAATAAGAAGAGAGAGAAGGAGGGTCCTGGGGGAGGAAGGTAAGAAGGAGGAGTAGGGGCTGAACAGCCTGAAGCCCAGAGTGAGTCTCATCACCCTGGCCATTGGCACCGCTCTACCCTTGAGATTCTCTTAGGTAGTGGGGCTCAGAGGAGGCTCAGAGTGGGTCTCCAAGGGAATAGTCTGGAAGCATGTCTATGTAGAACCTCTCCCATCATGACATTATGCCTGTGAAGGCCCAGGGTGGCTTGTACCCTAAATGCAACACACCCTGGGTGGTCAGCCTGCCTTCAGTCACGTCTAACAGTGATTCTGACGGCGGCGGGGCTGCTGTACCCACTTTCCTGGCAACAGACAGACCTCTCGAGAATGAAAGCCCATACTTCCTCATCTCGGTGCCTTTCAAGTCTCCTGAACACAGAAAGCTTTCCCTACTGCCGTGTGTTCTGGTCCTTTCCATGGAATGCCACTGTACCTTATCTGCCCTCCAACTGGAGTCTCCTCCAAGAAGGGTTCTACCACCCTAAGTATGTCCTAATTATCAGTGTGTCTACAAATCCACTTCCTGCCGGTGCTGCAGATATCTTGTCTTTGTATCTGCTATACCCATCTAGGTACAAGAGACCTGGGAGATATATGAAAGAAAGTTCTGAAAAGACTGGATGTGGGATGGGTGGATTAAGCTAGTGGCCCCTTACTGTCAAGGTTTCTTCTGTGCTATCCTGTGCCAGGGCTGAGGTCTAAGGAGACGATGGGCATCCAGTACTCTAGTGCCCAGGATTCCTGACAACTCCCTGAGGTCTTGTATGTCCAGCAGGTTCTTAAGAGAATGGCACATCCTTGGAGATGCGTCCCTGGTGGGTAGGAGGAGAGCTCATGCACCAAGAGGGTGTAATTGTCGCTTCTTCTTGCTTGCTAGTTGTTACCTCTGTTCTTGTCTCTGCCTTGGTCCAGATCTGCTCTTAGGCCCAGCACCCCTGCCCTGGCCCCGAAGCTGTCTAATGTGTTCCTCTCCCCTCCCCTCCTCCCTGTCTCAGTAGTATACCTCTGGGTTACCCCCACACACACCTCTCCCAGTATCTGCCCCGTGCTTACCATTTCAGATGCCCGTTCAGGTTCCCTACATGCTGGCATCTCTATTCTGAGCCACTAAACACCCCTCCCACACATTCACCACTGGGCCAGGTGCTCAGGACATGTTGGCACTCTGAGCATCTTACCAGACAGCAAACCATCACTGTCACAATAGTCATAGCCGTGCCTCCCCCGCCCCAGACATCATAGCCTGTGGCCCTCCCCCGGCCCAGGCATGGCCAGTGCCAAGTAGATGTCGAGGTTTGCTGTGTCCTTTAGTGGATGCGTATTGCACCTCCCCTGGACTGATGGGCTCTTTTTTCCCCCCATGTCCCTGTTGTTAAGATTGAAGGTCAAGCATGGGCATGCCCTGAATTATGCTAGTGTGACCTGTGTGGGAGGAACGTATGCTTGTCTGTCACATGGAAATGCCCACAGTGCCTCACTGCCCCCTTCTGTTATTCAGTGTTATCTATGATGCCTACTAGGCATCAGGTTTCCCATATGCTCAGCCTTGGGGTCCAGCCTCTCCATTCTTTATTTCTGTCCAGTGTCCCACTTCCGGTCTCCAGGAAAGCATATGGAGATTGCTAAGACTGGGGAGGAAAAGCTGAGCACTGCTGGCATGTGGCATGGTGACTAAGGTTCAGTCAGGCAGGGGCCTGGGTCATAGTCAGCTTGTTCCCGTGGCTGGAGAAGCATGGTCAGGCTAAGGCTGCACAGGGGCATAGGACTCCC
This sequence comes from Peromyscus eremicus, assembly GCF_949786415.1. Classification (NCBI taxonomy): domain Eukaryota; kingdom Metazoa; phylum Chordata; class Mammalia; order Rodentia; family Cricetidae; genus Peromyscus; species Peromyscus eremicus. The sequence continues at coordinate 12,352,775 of NC_081423.1, read as the reverse complement.
TTAGGACAGTCTGTCTGCGTTTGGTGGCTGTGTGGACGTGGCTGTGGATACCTTCCCTGTACCACCAGCATTGGAGGAAACTCATGGGTGTGCTGGACTCTGCCCCTAAGCTGTTTCTGGGGGGCCACTCCATCTGGACCTTCCATGGCCCACCCACTAGCCCTTTTCTCCGCTTTCTCCACTGGACTAGACCCTCCTTTCTCCCTGACTCTTCTACCGCAGACATCAGGGTGGCTTTCTGACTGGAGATCTGGGATGTCACATATTAACTTCTGCTTCTCATCTCACACCAGTTTCTCAGTACTGCCCACTGAAGACCCCCAACTTAGTGGTGTCTCCCCCACCTTCCTTCCTGCAATGCTATCCCTCATTACCCAACTTCACCCACCCCAACCAGCTCCCCATGTCTATAGACTTGAGGTAACATCGTTGTGTGCATTTATGGTTGTGGGTCCCTTCTGGAGCCCTGTACTGTTTTATCCCCAGGGTCCAGCCTGAGGCAGGCAGGGAGGAGCAACTAACTAAGAGTTTGTGGAACGAATAAAAGTTTGGAGCAAAGGGGAGCTGTGATTGTTGTTGGCTTATCCATTCCCTGTGACAAGGACAAGTAGCTAGGAAGGGAGGCCCAGTGTCCAGGTGTTACAATGTAAACCTCAGGGCACAGTCCGTATGTCACATGCTAAGGAGTTTGTTTTCAAATCCACCTGTTTGGGAAAAGAGGTGAGAAATCAGTCTCATGACTAGAGCAGTGTTTTGGGACAGCCTCATGGTGTTGAAAAGGGAGTCCTGACCTTGCTGAGGAAGGAGCTAGGGCAGAGCTAACTGTGAAGAGGCCTACACCTCAGGGAGGGCAGTGATAGTGTGGAAGGCTCACGGGCCTTAGGATTTCAGCAGACTGGGTGTTCCTCCTGTGCAGGGACTCTCCAGCACCTCTCTCCCACTGCCTTCATCTCTAAAGTGCAGTAAATCCTGGGCCGTCAGGCTAGCCTTGGGACTGAGCGGGGTGGACTGTGCAGCCACATCTGTGGCTGAAGATGACCAGCTGGGGACCAAGTAGTCAAATGTGAGTTTATAGGGCCTGTTCTTACTCACACCACCCAGCCCTACCTCCTGGCCAGAGACCCGCCTGAAGGGATGATGGAACAGTCAAGCCAGTGTCAGTGACCATGGTTTCCTCTCAGCCCAGTCCCAGTCACCTTCCTCCTCTGTGTAATCAAAGGGCAAAACAAAGGCTTACTATAGATGGAGGTGTTGACTCCTGAGTTTCCCTGGGGCATTTGTGGTAGAAATACCTTACAGGAGCCGGGCAGCAGTGGCGCACGCCTTCAATCCCAGCACTCAGGAGGCAGAGCCGGGCGGATCTCTGTGAGTTCAAGGCCAGCCTGGTCTACAGAGTGAGATCCAGGACAGCCACCAAAACTACACAGAGAAACCCTGTCTCGAAAACCAAAAAAAAAAAAAAAAAAAAGAAAGAAAGAAAAAGAAGGAGGTATCTTGCAGGAATGCCTCTCCTCGGAGAAGACTGGCCTTGCCATGTGGCTGAGCCTGCAGCCACCTATGGCTCCTCTGAGCCTTCGATCTTATCCTTGGCAAACCCAGGGCAACACTGTGGGCAGAGGACACATTCCTATGACAGGTTGCAGGTATCCCCTGTAACATGTCATCCAATCCAGCAACATAACATTTGGGGGAACTGGAAAGCATTTCTTTCCATATACATTTTTTGTTTTAAAAAAGACATACTCTCTTCCTGTCTTCAGTAACTTGAACTTTCAAATAGTCACCATACTGGTAGAGAAAAGGCTGTAAAAGTTAGGGGAAGCCTGTGAAGTGGAGAAAGATGCAGCTCAGGGCAGGGAAGTAAAACTGTTGAAAGAGGCAGTTGGGGGCTACCACCAGAACTCAAGCTCTGGCCTCACTGCCTGTGGAAGAACTGCACCTTATTGCCACTGCAATAGTCCTCCCAGGCTCCTGAGTATCAAGTGCAGCCTCGAAAGAAAAATGCTGGGACATCTGAGCTGTCCTGGCATGTCATGCTGATGGAGTACTGTCTATAAACAGTCTCGGTTTAACCCTTGCACCAGAAATCTCTATCAGTTCGTGCCCTTCTCCATTTCCCACTGTTGTTAGCGTAAAACCCAGGCAGGCGGCACCTTCTCTGTGTGCATGTTTCGGCTCCTGCCCTGCTGGCCTCGCTGCTCCTGGTGTTGACTGTGCCTTCTAGCCACACCGCTTGCTCTTCTGAGGGGCTTTGTCCCCTTTTCACATTGTCCCCAACACTGCTGAGCTCTTCTCCCAGCTGTGGCAATTTCATTACTCCAGGTCACATGTCATCTCGTGGGAGATGTCACAGCATGGACCCTCAGTAAAGTATCTGTCACCCTGCAGACCCACTGTGTGGAGTCCCTGCTGTCTGAAACATCACCAGCTGTTGCTCCATGAGTCCACAGGGGTCAAGTGGCATTTTTCCTGCTTCCTTGGAATTGCTGGTGAGGCCCAGGGCTGAGGGCACAGGCTATAGAGTGTTTCCATCCAAGCACTTGGAACTGTAGGAGAGGGGCCAGCCAAAGATGCCACTGAGAGGACCAGCTGAGGGTGCAGAGAGGCACTTTGGGGCAATGCAGTGTTTGTGGTGACAAATCACAACCCTCAACCCTCAGGCTGAGGGAAAGTGGCTTCTTGAGCACTGCTCACAGTGGCAGCACCCGTGCAGGGTTTATGCTACTGTGTGGCCAGTCCACATTGCCCAAGCAGCAGACTAAGATGTCCTGTGTGTGCTGTGTCACCCTACGTAGTGACACGGGGCTATGCCAGGGCTACATAGAGAGAACCTGTCCCAAAACACCAAAAAAAAAAAAAAAAAAAAAAAAAAAAAAAAAAGTAAAAGAATGACTTTAATCCCAGCACTCAGGAGGTAGAGGCAGGCGGGTTTTTTGAGTTCAAAGCCAGCCTGGTCTATAGAGCGAGTTCCAGGACAGCCAGGGCTACACAGAGAAACCCTGTCTCAGAAACAAAACAAAAACAATGAATGAATAAATAAACAATTTAATTCTCCAAAGTGTGAGTATAGAAGCCTGGTTTATTTTATGTTTTTAATGAATTTCCTGCCTTCCTTACTTCCCCATCTCAATGACCAGTCTATAAAAGATATGGCTCAATTGTACTGTGTGTGTGCAAATGTAATAAAAGGTTTTGAGGGCCATACACCAAAGCAATAGTGGTAGAAACCTTTTCAGTTGAAGAGAGCTAGGACTCAAGCGATGATTTGAACAGTACTCACAAGTTTTGCTCTGTAATTTGGTCTTATCTGACCTTTTGTGATTATGCCTTCTTTTTTAATTATGTAGTTTTAATTTTTTTGTGTGTATGAGTGTTTTGCCTGCATGTATATCTGTGAACCACCCATGGCTTCTGATGCCCTGGAACTGGAGTTACAGGTGGCTGTGAGCGGCACCATGTGGGTGCTGGGAACCAAACCCCAGTCCTCTAGAAGAACAGCCGGTGCTCCCAACCTCTAAGCCATCTCTCCAGCCCGATTATGTACTCCTTTATCACATGATAAAAGCATCCTGAGCCCATCTTTTAAAAGATTTTTGAGTTTTGCTTTATTTTATAATTATGAGTGTTTTGCCTGCATGTACATATATGCACCATATGCATGCCTATTGACCTTAGAGGTCAAAAGAAGGCGTCAGACCCTCTGAAATTACAAGGTAGCTGAGCTTATTTTATAGATGCCTGGAGAAAACCTCATGTGCCTAGCCCCAGTAACATATGGTTCCCTTTGAGTGGAATGTGAGGAGGAGAGACCATTGGGATGCATTGTCTCAGTGTTCCTCCAGCTCCAGCTCATTCCATAACCTCTTGTAAGAAAGCAGCACTCTGTGCCTGGTCCTTCCTGAAGGAATTCTTTGAACAGTAGCTCCATCACTTTTGGAGGCTTCAGTTTAATGTTCAACCTGGAATGGGTTGGTGTGCTCTGCTCAACTCCTGTTCTATTTATAAATGTTTTTATTCCACTCAGGGGAAACAGGTCCTTGTCACCACAAAGAATGGGCCTGTGGTGGCTCTGTAGGTGGGAAATGGTGCAGCATGGCCTGGGCATGGCTGAGGGGAAGCAGGCAGGCGGGCCTACTGCTTTCTGAGACATACAAGAGGGATTCCCCACCCTGCCAGTCAGCCACAGGACTGGTCCTGCTCTAAGCAAGGCTGTCCCACTGGGACACATTAACATCTATCTAATATGGTTACAGTGCTGGCAGCAATTTTGGGTTCTGTGTGTGGTGCCAGACACTAAACTCCAGGCCTCAGTCATGGCTAAGTACTGTACCACTTAGCTACACCCTCAGCCCCAGAAAACCTTGTTTTAATTAATGATTAATTGAAGGAAGCCCCTAAGACTTATCAGTAGGGGCTGAAGAGATGGCTTAGTGATTAAGAGGATGTGGATTCAGTCTCAGCACCCACATGATGCCTCAAGGCTGGCTGCCATTCCAGTTCCAGGGGATCCAATGCCTTTTTCTGGCATGCACGTGAACACTCATGCACATAAAATAAAAAGAATCAACTCTTTTCTTCTCTTTTACTTTTTTTGAGGTAGTGTCTCACTGTGTAGCTCTGACTGTCCTGGAATTCCCTATGTAGACCAGGCTAGCCATGAACTCACTGAGATCTGCCTGCCTCTGCTTCTCAAATGCTGGGATTAAAGGCGTTTACCACCACACCTCGCCCTTTTTCTTTTTTTAAGTGGAAGGAATTCTGGACCAGGGTATGGTGATGCACAGCTGTAATTTCACAACTTAGAAGGCCATGGCAGGATGATCACAGCTTCAAGGTTAGTGTGTGATACATAGTAAGACTATCATTTTAAGAAAAAAAAAATGTGCTGGGCAGTGGTGGTGGTGCACACCTTTAATCCCAAGCACTCAGGAGGCAGAGGCAGGCAGATCTCTGTGAGGCCAGCCTAGTCTACAGAGAATAATTCTAGGACAGCCAAGGCTACACAAAGAAACCTGTCTGGAAAAAACAAATAACAAATAAAATTCTTTTTAACTCAGTAGCATTGTCTTTCTCTGTTCATTTTCTACTTGAATTTTCTAGATACAAGAGACATCAGAGTGGTGTGGATATTTACCTAAACGCACTGAAGACAACTCCCGTGACGTTGTTGGATGCTCTACCATCCAGATCAGGAAGGTCAGCCCAGTGTGCATGAGTGACTATTGGGCTTGTGTGCTTGGGACAGCAGTCTTTGGTGGAAGCTTTAGAACCCAAACCAATGGGCTGTTATAGCTCACTGTGCATGGCCTCTTAGTATATCTCACCCTTTGCCTTTCCCCTCAACTGTCCTCTCCTCTCCCTTCCCCTCCCTTCCACTGCCCTCTCTCCTCCTCTCCCTTCTTCTCTCTCTTGTTTTCTGGGTGGGAGGCCAAACCTTAGGCCTCTCGCACACTAGACAGGTGCTCAGGTGCTCTACAGCTGAGCTCCATTCAGCCCTTACTTTTTTTTTTAATTTTATGTGTATGAGTGTTTTACCTCCACATATCTATATTTGCACCACATAATGCCTTTATTTTAGGTTTATTTTTTAATAATAATTTTCTCATTTTTGAAATTATAATGTAATTACATCATTTCCCCTTGGCCTCTTTTTCTTTGTTACACACACATACACACACTTCTAAATATGTAGACATGACCTGTTTAGTCCATGTAATGTTTACTTGTATAGATATGATTTCAAGACTGACCACTTGGCCTTTAATGACCGACTGGGGGCTCTTCCACAGGGAAGACTGTTTCTCCCACTCTCAGTGCTCCTTAGTTGCATGTACTGCTCTGTCTAAGGCTAAGATGTTTGTTTAGACAGGGTCTCACTGGGTAGCCCTGTCTGGCTCAGAACTCACTGTTAGGTGACCAGATTAGCCTTGAACTCACAAAGAGTCCCTGTCTGCCAAGCACTGGGATTAAAGGCATGCAACACTTTGCTCTGCAAGATTTATTTTTACTTTATTTATTTATTTTTTATTGGTTTTTAGAGACAGGGTTCCTCTGTGTAATAGACCTGGTTGTCCTGGAACTTACTCTGTAGACCAGACTGGCCTCGAACTCACAGAGATCCACCTGCCTCTGTCTCCCAAATGCTGGGAATAAAGGTGTGCATTATTTTTTTAATGTATTTTACTTTATGTGTAGGAGTGCTTGGCCTGTATGTATATATGTGCACCATGTGGTGCCTGGTGCCTATGGAAGCCAGAAGAGGGTGTCCTGGAACTGGAGTTGTGAGCCACCATTGTTGTAGAATATTCCTTTACACTGTGTGAAGACGTGTCACTGTGATTGGTTTAATAAAAACTAAACGGCCAATAGCTAGGCAGGAGGTATAGGTGGGACTTCTGGACAGAGAGAGCTCTGGGAAGAAGAAGGGCAGAGTCGCCAGCCAGATGCAGAGTAACCATTCACACAATGGTACGCAGATACAGATGCACATGTAGGCAAAACACCCATACAGGTAAATAAGATTAATTTTAAATGTGTTTTGTTTTTGGAGACAGGGTTTCTCTGTGTAACAGCCCTAGCTGTCCTGGAACTCACTTTGTAGACCAGGCTGGCCTCAAACTCCCAGAGATCCGCCTATCTCTGCCTCCCGAGTGCTAGGATTAAAGGCATGCATCGCCACCACTTGGCTTAAATTTTAAATGTTTTTTTTTTATAATTTATTTTTATTTTTTGTGCATTGGTGTTTTGCCTGCATATATGTCTGTGTAAGGATGCCAGATCCCCTTGAAACTGGAGTTACAGACAGTTGTAAGCCACCATGTGAGTGCCAGGAATTGAACCCCAGTCCTCTGGAAGAGTAGCCAGTGCTCTTAACCACTGAGCCATCTCTTCAGACCCTCTTAAATGTTTTTTAAAAAGAAGATTTATGCCTGGCAGTTGTGGTCCACGTCTTTAATCCCAGCACTCTGGAGGCAGAACTCTATGAGACCAACCTGGTCTACAGAGCAAGTTCCAGGACAGCCAAGGCTACACAGAGAAACCCTGTCTTCAAAAACCAAAAAAAAAAAAAAAAAAAAAAAAAAGCCGGGCGGTGGTGGTGCCCGCCTTTAATCCCAGCACTTGGGAGGCAGAGATAGGCGGATCTCTGTGAGTTCGAGGCCAGCCTGGGCTACAGTGTGAGTTCCAGGACAGGCTCCAAAGCTACACAGAGAAACCCTGTCTTGGGGAAAAAAAAAAAAAAAAGGAAGATTTATTTTGTTGTTTTATGTATGATCATTTCTCTGCATTTGTTTATATGCCCCACATGTGTGCTTTGCCTGCAGAGGACAGAAGAGGATGTTGGATCCCTTAGAACTGGAGTTACAGACAGTTTTAAACTCCCTGAACTGGTTGCTGGGAATTGAACTCAGGTCCTCTGGAAGAGAAGTAAGCACTCTTAGCCATGCAGCCATCTCTTGGGCCCACAGAGTCAGGCTTTCAAAGCATTACTGGGAACCTGTCCCTAGCTTTTCGTTACTTGGAACACATGGCCTGTTCTGGTAACAAATAAATTCTGTGAAAAGAAGTTGTTCTCCAGAGTTAGTGATGACTTCTCAGAGCAATTATTTATCTTCCTGGTCCTTTTTAGACGAATAAAAACAAAGCAAAGTTCTTTAAAATGTGAACTTTCAGTGCATGTACTGAAACTGCTTTCAATCCTGCAGGCTGTGTGGGATGACTGACTGGTTGACGGAAAGCCCCCAAGGACGGGGCTGCAAGATTTAGCTGCTCTTAGTTCCCTTCCTGGCAGCCTGGGAACTACCTCCCAGGCACCTCAGGCACCATGGACTCCCCAGGGTACAACTGCTTTGTGGACAGGGACAAGATGGACGCATCCATCCAGGACCTGGGGCCAAAGGAACTGAACTGCACAGAGCTGCAGGAGTTGAAGCAGCTGGCACGACAGGGCTACTGGGCTCAGAGCCACGCCCTGCGGGGGAAAGTGTACCAGCGCCTGATCCGGGACATCCCCTGCCGCACGGTCACACCTGACGCCAGCGTGTACAGTGATATTGTGGGCAAGATTGTGGGCAAGCACAGCAGCAGTAGCTTGCCCTTGCCTGAGTTTGTGGACAACACTCAGGTGCCCACCTACTGCCTGAACACACGGGGTGAGGGGGCTGTGCGCAAGATTCTCCTGTGTATCGCCAATCAGTTCCCCGACATCTCCTTCTGCCCTGCCCTGCCTGCTGTGGTGGCCCTGCTGCTGCACTACAGCATTGACGAGGCTGAGTGTTTTGAAAAGGCCTGCCGCATCTTAGCTTGCAATGACCCCAGCAAGAAGCTCATTGACCAGAGCTTCCTGGCCTTCGAGTCCTCCTGCATGACATTTGGGGACCTGGTGAACAAGTACTGCCAGGCGGCCCACAAACTGATGGTGGCTGTATCAGAGGACGTCCTGCAGGTCTACTCTGACTGGCAGCGATGGCTGTTTGGGGAGCTGCCCCTCAATTATTTTGCTCGTGTTTTTGATGTCTTCCTTGTAGAAGGCTACAAGGTATTGTACCGTGTCGCTCTGGCCATCCTCAAGTTCTTCCACAAGGTGAGAGCAGGACAGCCCATCGAGTCCGACAATGTAAAGCAAGACATCCGCATATTTGTCAAGGACATTGCCAAGACAGTGTCCCCTGAGAAACTACTAGAGAAGGCTTTTGCCATCCGCCTGTTTTCCCGAAAGGAGATCCAGCTCTTGCAAATGGCCAATGAGAAAGCACTAAAGCAGAAGGGCATTACTGTCAAACAGAAGAGGTAGGTGGGCCCCAGGATCATGTGCATGCGTGCTCATGCCTCTGGGGTGTGGGGTGGGGGTGTGGGGGTGTGGGGGTGCGGGGGTGTGTGCGGTAAGCATATTGCATCTGTGGAATGGGGAGCTTTAGTGGAATGCATCCTCAAGATCTGAGCATGAGCTTGTCCTGCCAGCCATTGGTCTGCTTCTAGTCTTCTGTCTGTCTACCTGCTCACAAGTGGACAGAAAGACACTAGAAACCAGGAAACTCTGTAGTTATGGCCTTAAGACAAGGAAGCTGATGCTGCCAGGTGGTCAGAAGGTCCAGCAGTTGCCAGGCTGGCCTCCTAGGGGTCACATGAGAACAGCTCCTGCTCTGCCCTTCCAGCTCCAAGCTTCATGACTGGCATTCCTCTGAATGCTGGTTCTGGGCTCCCTGTCCCTGGGGTACAGGGTTGGGAGAGTCATGGTGTCTGACACCTGACACTATAGACTGCTGTAGGCATGGCAGCTGGTGTGGAGTTCACTTTCTCCTAGGCCCAAAGGAAGGCATACCTGGGATCCATGCCCACCACTAACCTCACCTTGTCTGTTTTATTTTTCTTCTTCTCCGTGTCCGTTGCTTCCTCCTGTTTCTCAGTGTCTCACTTTCTAAAAGGTAGGTCTGAAACCACACCTTGAACGAAGCTTGGCCTCTCTGCCCTGCCTCTCTTCAGCCAGCTCTGGCTTGGCTGCTCACTGTCTCCCAAGCCCACCTGGCTCTCCTGGGTGGCTTCTGCTTGCTGCTTTAGCCTGATTGATACAGGCACTATCTGTCTGTCTGTCTGTCCATCTTTCTGCCTCACTTGTGAGATCTGCTGGTGCTTGGCTGGCTCTGCAGCCTTACCTTGCTGGAGGCTTACTTCATTTGTCCTGGTTTCTTAAAGAAAAGGGCTTTTGTCCCCCACACCCCTAGGCTGGGCACTCTCCCATGTATCAGGTGGGAGGTGGGGCTTCTAGGAATTATTTCACCCCATTTCCAGCTGGCACCTAGAGCCAGACTGCAAACCTGGCTGAGTAGGTGAGAGATCCTCTCCAGGCTATGTACCAAAATGAAACCGTGGTGCCTGAGGGTAGGGGTACAGTCAGGACTGGTCACTGTGGCGCCTCAGGGTAGGGGTACAGTCAGGACTGGTCACTGTGGCGCCTCAGGGTAGGGGTACAGTCAGGACTGGTCACTGTGGCGCCTCAGGGTAGGGGTACAGTCAGGACTGGTCACTGTGGGCTCTCACCCTTCCCCACTTTTCCCAGGCAGTTTGTGCACTTGGCTGTCCATGCAGAAAACTTCCGCTCAGAGATCGTCAGCGTGAAGGAGATGAGAGACATCTGGTCCTGGATCCCCGAGCGTTTTGCCCTCTGCCAACCCCTCTTACTTTTCTCCTCGCTGCAGCACGGGTACAGCCTAACCAGGTGAGGCGCCCCAAGACTTTGAGACCACATCCTGTGCTCCACGAAGTCATGGGGTGGCTGGAAGTGAGCCTTTGAACCTAAGATCCTGATAAGGTCTTGCCTCATCCTCTGAGGCCTGAGAATCAGGAGCATCTTTCCCTGGCCCTCCATCATTCCCAGGCTTTGGAGACTTTGGAAGTTGTTGCTGTGTGCACCACACCTGAGGGCACTATGTGGGTATCATAAAGACACAAAAATCAAAGTTCCCGTCTTAGGAGCTCAGAATTACTAGGGAGATGTCACCTGAACAGCTGGCCCTGGTCTCCCTGCTACCCTCACCCACTGTGTCCATCACAAGCCTGGGCCAGGTACCCCTTTTTGAGGCTCTGACTGTCTGTGTAAGCACCTGTACTCTAGTAGGGACGCACTGCCCTCCAAGCTAGATCGGTTGGGTCCAGTTAGTATTCAAATCTCAAATGACAGTTCACAAACTCTGGCCCACCCTCCCCCAGCCACAGGTCCCCTGCCTGCAACCACACAAGCATTTCACCTTAGTTAAGAGTCACTTCTCAACAGGTGGTGGTGGCGCACACCTTTAATCCCAGAACTCAGAGGCAGAGGCAGGCAGCCTCTGAGTTCCAGGATAGCCAAGGCTACACAGAGGAACCCCCCCATCCCCATCGCCCTCCACCCCCATCTTCTCCCAGCCCCAGGGACACCTGAGCATCACAGTGGCAAGCCTCTCACCTTCCTCACATGTCCAGGGCTGAGCTTTCCTGTTTCTCTGGTTCCTGCTTCCCTGTTGCTTTCAGCACTCAGATTTGCCTGAGGGGGAATGCACTGTGACTCTCCTTCATACCAGGGCAGCCTGGCCTGGCCAAAGTGACATTGCAAGGTCCGTAGCTACTGTGGACAGAGGTGATGGGAAAAGAGCATAGTCCCTAGGCCTCTCTACCCTAGACCTTGGGACTAACAGTTAGCGGTGCTAACAAGAGGTGCCAGGGAGGACATGCAAGGTAGCACGTGTGGTCTCTGCCCCCAGGTTCTATTTCCAGTGTGAAGGACATGAGCCTACCCTCCTGCTCATCAAGACCACGCAAAAGGAGGTGAGGAGCCTGGTTTCCAGGGCTGATGCCAATACCTGAGTGTGAGATATGGTCCCAGCATGGAGCTTGTTCTCATGCTTGAGAGCCACAGGGGAAGACAAAATGACCCAGAGGGTACACTTCCCTAAACTCAGTCCTCTCCCACAACCTTTTGCCCTCAGTGGTGGGAAAATGCAATATAGAACACCCCTAAGCTGGGACTTGGTCACTCAGCATGCCTGAACGAGAGGACGTTCCTGAGGACAGGAAGCTACCCCAGAAGGTCTCACTCAGCCTTCCTCCCTAGGTTTGTGGTGCCTACCTGTCAACAGACTGGAGCGAAAGAAATAAGTTTGGAGGCAAACTGAGCTTCTTTGGAACCGGAGAATGCTTTGTTTTTAGGGTGAGTTGGGCTGACTGTGGGGTCCCTCTGCCTACTCCTTCCTTCCTCAGCTATTCCTGTCTCTTCAGACATTCTGAGCACTTCATCGGCCCTCCAAGACTGAGAGTAGGTCTAGCATCTGTCCTGGGCCAGGGTATTGTCTGACCCCTGGCTGTCACAGAGGCTGTCTGGAGGGCTTCAGAAATCACCAGGCCATGTACCTGGGCACCCCAGCACAAGAGCCTTGGTTCATTTTCATTGTAGCAAATATCCTAAAACATACTCTTTATTTACTTCTGGATTTTGCTGGGTAGACTATGAGCACCCCAAGAGCTAGCAGGGCCTCATCTGCTAATGTGTGCCATTGCCACAGTCCCTCACTTAGGGACTCACCTCACAGCAGATTCTCCACCCGCAGGATGGAGATGGGCTGTAGCTTTGGAGCAGGAAGGCCCAGTGAGGTGCCACATGCCAGTTACTCTGACTGCCACCCATTCATCCCCAGCTGCAGCCAGAGGTGCAGCGTTACGAGTGGGTGGTCATCAAGCATCCAGAGCTGACTAGGCCGACATCCTTCAAGTCCTCAGAGGCTGCAGCCACTCCTTCCCTCCTTAGCCACTCCATCTCTTCAGACCCTGCTGATCGGCTCTCACCTTTCCTGGCTGCCCGGCACTTCAACCTGCCCTCCAAGACTGAATCCATGTTCATGGCTGGGGGCAATGACTGCCTCATCATTGGTAGGCACCTGTTCCCTTCAGTCTGGGAGGAGGACATGGGGGATCGAGGGTAGCTGAAAATGGGAGATAAGGGCTAGCAAACAAGCATGAGCCAGGCCAGCCAGGCCCAGGGAAACTTGTAGTCCAAAGATCTCTTTACTGAGATTGCTATTTAACAGACCCTTCAGGGACAGAGATGATGGGGTGTCTAGGCATGGGGTGGTGGTTAGAGCAGAATGTCATCTGTTCCCTTGTATACCCCACAGGGGGAGGAGGTGGCCAAGCACTCTACATTGACGGGGATCTGAACCGCGGCCGCACTGGACACTGCGACACCTTCAACAACCAACCCCTCTGCTCCGAGAACTTCCTCATCTCAGCTGTGGAGGCCTGGGGCTTCCAAGACCCTGACACCCAGTGATGGGTCTGCGTTGATGGTGACTGAGCCACGTTGTGGAGTGATGGGGCGGAGGCCAAGCTGCCTCTTGAGGGAGCAGGGAGTGAGTGAGACACCACCCCTATGAAGCAGTCAGGCTTGGTGCGCAGTGGGGACGTCACTGTCACGAGCCAAGCCTGGCTGCTGCTTGGACTGGCTGCCCCTCTGCCTTGGACTTGTTAGGCTAGGACCCTGAACCCTCCTACTTCTGAGCTTGAGGGGCTGTTATACTCCCAATGCTGTCCAGTGTCTGCCCTCACCCAGGGTCCTGGCTCTGCGTGGAGGGGTCCTGTGCCCAAGATTGCCCAGGCCTACCTTGCTCTGCCCCTGGGCCTCAGCCCTTTGTAGGGAAAGGGCAAAGGAATCTTCTTGCCAAATGTGGGTCTGTGGTGCCCCCTGCTGGTTCTTTGGCTCTGTAGCGCCTCAGGCCTCTGACCCTCTGAGGCTTCTCTGAGCTACATTTGCTGCTCCAGGATAGGATGGGGAGGGCAGTATTGTGCAGGGCTCTGCAGCTTCTCCTGTCCTAGAAGGATGAGGGCTGGAGAGCTGTCTTTTGTCTTTGTGTGTCTGCAGAGCCGGAAGCTCTTGCTGCACCTCACTGCAAGTCCACACCTGAAGGTGGCCTCTGGAGAGACTTTCTTTGACCAACCTGGCCAGTCAGCTCCCTTTCCAGGGTTCTCCTCAGAGATAACTGGGCTCAGTGAGGCTTTTGCCCTCCTGCTGTACATCCCTGTAGCCCCCTCGAACTCCTGTAGTCTTGGTGACTCCTGTGTTTTCTTTCCTTGTCACTGTAGTGACTGAGGCCCAGGGTCACCCGAACCCTAGCATGGCATGCTTGTCTCAGTTCACCCTTCTGCCTTCCCCTCAGGCCTGTGGTTCCCTGTTCGCACAGCATTTGATAAACCAGTGTGACTTTCAGATCCCTGTGCTGTCACGATGGCTAGCCACATGCCATGTTTTCTGTGTGCTACCCCTTCTACCTTCCAGTCTCTGGATGTCTGTGCTTCTTGAGCCCTGTACTGGCCTGGCACACAGGAGATGCCAAGGGAAGTACCACCTCCGAGAGGACTGCAGCAAGCTCCATTTCCCCAGGACCTTCCTCCCACCCTGTGACCTCCCTCAGCTGGTCCTGAGGGTCTAGGCACCACAGAGGAAGAGAGAAGAAGCAGTGGCCCAAATGGCTGTGCTGGGGCCACAGAAGTCTGGATCATACGGACAGTTGCCCGGTTCCCCCATGACTATGTCTGCCATGCCTCATCAGCACTGGTTCCCACATGACTGTGTCTGGCATATCTCAGTCAGCATGTGTCACACCAATGCTCGTCTCCGTGATGATACTCTTGCTGTGGGAGGTTTATCCTTCCCTGGCACAAGAAGCAGGGCAGGGAGGAGCCCTCTGAAATTTTGGGCCATCTGGTAAACCTGAATAGAACTTTGGATTCTGCACAGTGGACCGCTTCTCCCACCATGCTGGCTTCTGGGACAGGTTGATCTGACTCTCTAGAGGGAAGATGTACTGGGAGGAACTGTTGTTGCTCACCTCCACAGAGGGTTGTAGCCCCTACCACCCATTCCTTGAGCCCATGGTCCCAGGCCTGTAATCCCAACTTTGGTGTTCACTTAACACCGTCTTGGTTTTTGTTATTGTTGTTTCTGGCAAGATCTTACTAGGTAACCTATTTGGTCTAGAACTCCCTATGTAGCCCAGGCTAGCCTGGAAATCCCTATGTAGCCTAGGTTGGCCTCAAAATCATGACCTGCCTCAGCCTCCTAAGTGCCAGGCTCAGAGGCATTAAGCTCAGCACTTTCCTCTTGCATTAACTCTGAGGCCCCCCAGGACTTTTCCAGGCTGTGCCATCATGATGCTCACCCATGCGTTGCCACTGGGACTCGGGTGCCTGTCAGAACCAGATTAAGTTGACTGGGCAGTGTGCGCAGGGCCCTGCAAGGTTCCTGACTGGGTAGTAGATTTCTTGTTTTGTGTGGCCCCCACTGGCCTTCCTGGGGGTCCAGCCCAAGAAGACTGGTCGATACTTAGTCATGATTACATCATAAGCAAAGTTCTTAGCTTTTACCCACAGCATACTCAGTTCTTTAAATTTAATATCTCCTTTTTTCTGACTTTTCTACCAAAAGGCCTGTGTCATTCTCTTTATATTTTTATTCTTATCTGATACTGAGTGTTTCTACTTAGTATTTATTAATATTTTCTATTATTTATTAGCTTTTGATGTTAAAAACAAGCCAAAACTTGATGGCATTGTATAAGAAGTTATATTTTATCAGCATTTAAATATTTGTTTTTAAAACAAATATTGAACTTAATGTAAGCCAGTTCGTTAAACTAACTTTGTTAATATACACCGTATGCCTTGGGGACCTCAGAAAACCAGTTTGTACTTTGGTTTTGTTTGTGACAAGAGCAGTGTCATGTAGCTTGGGCTAGCCTTGAACTCTCTCTGTGCTCCCACACCCCACATGTTCGGATCACAGGTGTACCACTTTGCGTGGTAATGATCAGCTCATTTTAAAAATAATTTATGATACAACAGTGGGTGTTGGCATTTTAAGAATTTCTCTATTGTAATTATTGAACTAAATTACTATTTTAGTTTTTCTTATGTTTGTGAGCTGCCATGTGGGTGCTGGGCATTGAACCCGGGTCCTCTGGAAGAGCAGCCAGTGCTCCTAACCGCTGAGCCATCTCTCCAGCCCCACAGTTTTTCCTATTTTTGTCATCTGCTTGCTTTTATTTTTCCAGTTCTTCCAGCACTTTGTTTTAGAGCACTCTGGATTTCACATTTTCAAGTTTCTCTTACTCATTTCCGGAGTCATTTCCTAGAGCTTTTCTGGTCTCCTTTAGGTTTGTACTCATTTTTTTTAAGATGCTGAGGATTGAACCTAGGACCCTATACATGCTAGGCAAATTCTCTAAAATGTCCTCAGCCCTACATTTGTGTCTTGAACTGGTTTTCAGTTTACATCAGAATTGCTGAGATGGAAGTTTTTGTAGATCCTCATCCACTTGTCCACTGTAAATATCAAAACAATTGACCAAGTGACATGCCTCAATCCCAGCAATCAGAAGGTAGAGGCAGGTGGATCTCTGTGAGTTTGAGCCCAGCCTGTTCCAGACCAGCCAAGACTACATAATGAGACCCTGTCTTAAAAAATATTGGAGAGAGGGGTTGTTTGGAGGGAAGGCTCAGCATTTAGAGCACTGGCTGCTCTTCCAGAAGATCCGGGTTCGATTCCCAGCACCTACATGGCAGCTCACAATCATCTATAAATCCAGTTCCCAGGGATCCAGGCCCTTTCTGGCCTCTGTGGGCATTGTACCAGTGTGGTACATAGACATATATATAGACAAACCACTCATACACATAAAATAAAAGTAAAGGAAAAAATAAAACAGAAATTAGCATAGATGCAGCCCCTGACTAAACCACAAGCCTGTTTTTCCACTTGACAGGAATAAATGCAGTTTTTACAGATACCTGCTTTCTCACATTTTCACTGAATCTACAAAATTGTCCAACTCAAAAGACTGTACTAGGTTTTGGGGTTGTTTGTTTGTTTTGTTTTTTAAGCCACCAATCAGGATGTAGTTCTCTATAGAACTATGTACTACCTCCAAGGTAGCTAGCTCCTCAGTCGCTCTCCAGGTTTATGTGGCAAAATTATTATGTCAAGCATGATGTCAAGCAGGCCTTAGAGTTCTTTCCCACAGTATTTACATCAGGCCAGAAAGCATGTGAAGTGGAAAAGATCATTTTGGTATGAAGATTCTTTTTTTTTTTTTTTTTTCCCCGAGACAAGGTTTCTCTGTGTAGCTTTGCGCCTTTCCTGGAACTCGCTTTGGAGACCAGGCTGGCCTCGAACTCACAGAGATCCGCCTGGCTCTGCCTCCCAAGTGCTGGGATTAAAGGCGTGCGCCACCACCGCCCGGCCTCTGGTATGAAGATTCTTATCTGGGCCCGGTGTGTGTCAAACCCCAGCACATGGAAAGTGGAGGCAGGTAGAGCAGGTCATCCTTAGTTACATACTGAGTTCAAGGCTAGCTTTGGCTACAAGAGACCTTGTCTAAAACAAAACAAAACAAAAAAACAAAAAAAGGAACGTTTTTTATGACCTCCCTCATTACCTCAGTTTCTGATTGTGCTGTTTGTATTGGGTGCAGTCATGTGGTACATTACTACAGACAAAATGATTGCTGTGTGCAGGCTCAGTCATTTTCTTGAACTGCATGGAATTTGTGAACATTGTATCTAGGACTAAGGGAGCAGTCAGTGGACATATGGACCCACTGACCTGTGACATGGCAGGAACCAACCAACCAAAACAGTTCCATGTAGACTGTATCCACTGGTGTGCCACTTGGTTGCTCTGCAGCTGCTGTCTGTTTGTTGTCCTACATGAAGAGACTGGAGCACCTCTGCTGTGTATTGTATCACAGCATTTGACATGTGGTCAGAAGCTTGTAAGCTGGAGTGGAGAGATGGCTTATCCATTAAGACGCCAGCTGGGCGAGGTGGTGCCCGCCTTTAGTCCCAGCACTCAGGAAGCAGAGGCAAATGGATCTCTGAGTTCGAGGTCAACCAGGGCTACACAGAGGAACCCTGTCTTGGGGCAGGGGGAGCACTGTTGCTCTTCCAGAGAACCCAGGCCTCTGGGCACTGCATACATGTGATGCACAGACATACATGTAGGCAAAAACAACCATGCACATAAAAATAAATAAAGCTTAAAAGGTTTGTAAGCTGAGGACTGAAGGGGAAGAATTTCCAAGCATAATTTTACCTTTTGAATCTTGTCATTATGGGCTTTGACAAGTGGTCACCAATTAGGAGTGCACACCTATAATCTCAGCACTCATGAGACTGAGGCCGGAGGATTGCAAGCATGAAGCTAATCTGACTTAACTGAGTTTCAGGCCAGCCTAGCTTACATAGTAAGACCTTATCTTAAAAACAAAGAAACAACAAAAAACCACGTGGTCCCTGGCTGACCCTGTGGAGCATCTGAATGAGTGTACTACACATACTCATACTTACAGAACAAAAGTGTGGATTTGCAGCAAAATATAATTTTGTAATGTGAAAATAAGTGATTTGGTGATGTTTGGTTAGTGTTAATAAAAGTCCTGAATAAAATTGATAACTGATGAAGAGGCATCTGTGTATGTGCCATGAGAGTACAGGATAGGAAGTCCCTAGCACTGTTCTCCCGGATATACTGTCCATCTCTTGAGGAGAAAGCGTAGACGAAGGAGCCGTTGCCCTCTTCAAGTAGAGGGGAAGCCTGCACCAGCCCATCATAGCCGTGACAAGGAGACCCACAGAGACAGGTACATATTCTGCTACGTTTGCCATTGCCAGCAGTGGTAACCTGCTTCCTGACCTTGCTTCTTCTGCCTTTTGGCCCTCAGTGTTTGGCATTTGGAGTAAATGAAGAATGGAGAAGAACCACTGTGAGGATTATCAGATGTTTCCAGTCATCTTGGTTCCTGTGAAACGTAAAATTCAACATCAAAAGCAAACTCATGGCTGGAGAGATGGCTCAGGGGTTAAGGCTGCTCATCCAGAGGACCCTGGTTCAATTCCCAGCAACCACATGGCAGTTCACAACTGTCTGTAACTCCAGTTCCAGTGGATCTGACACCCTCACACTAATGCACATAAAAGAAATCATTTTTTTTTAAAAGCATCAGGGCGGTGGTACATACACCTTTAACCCCAGCACTTGGGAGGCAGAGACAGGCAAATCTCTGTGAGTTGGAACCTAGCCTGGTCTACAGAGTGAGTTCCAGGACAGCCAGGACTGTTGCACAGAAAAACCTTGTCCCAAATTAAAAAAAAAAAAAAAATCAAACTCAAACTCACATTTCTCATTCAAAATGAGACTGTTACTTGGACATTTGCATAAGTTAATATTAACATCTTTCCTAATGCCTTCTACTTTTTTTATGTTGTGATACTGAGAATTTTTTGGTTTTTCGAGACAGGGTTCCTCTGTGTAGTTTTGGTGCCAGTCCTGGATCTCACTCCGTAGACCAGGCTGGCCTCGAGCTCACCAATATCGGCCTGGCTCTGCTTCCCAAGTGCTGGGACTAAAGGCGTGTGCCACCACTGCCTGGCCAATACTGAGAATTTGATGTAGTGTCTTACACATACCACTGAGTTATATCCCCAGACTTTTTTTTTTTTTAACTTTTTTGCTTGAGACATGGTGTCCTAAGGTGCCCAGGCTATCCTTCAACTCACTCTGTAGCCTAGACAGGCCTTGAACTTGTCGTCTTCTTCCTCAGCCTCCCAGGTAGGTGAGATTACAGGCCTGCACCACCAGGCCTAGCAGAACATTTTTCTTTGAACGATGCAGAAATGCTCACTTCCTGTCTAGTTCCTTGCTGTGAGGCCTCTGGGCACGGTTCCTGCCCTGTGCCTGAAGCCTGAAGCTGCTCTGGGACCCCGTTTGCTTCTCCATGAAATAGTGGCTGTCCTCTTCTTCCCTAGTCCTCTTTCCCATATTGGCTACGAGGGTGGACATGGCCTGTGGTCTTCCCCTGTGCTGCCTCTTAACTCCAGGCTTTCCTGCTGTATCCGAGATTTCTCCAGAGGATGCTGGGAGGCCTGGCCCACTTAGAGAAGGAAGGCCCTGTCTACTAGGCCAGGAGGTACTTGATCCCAGGGCTTCCCCAGCATAGCTACAGTGAGCACTGGTTTTCTGCAGTTCCTCAGATGGATCCAGAACCTCTGTTAGGAAGCTTTGTAGCTCTTAAGAAAACTCTGCTGTTCTGATGTCCACTGTAGACTGTCAGCCCTCCAGGGCAGGAGTGCAGCTAACTGCAGAATTAACAACTGCTGCATAGCTGGTGCAGGTCCATTCCCAAGGTTTGTCCTGCACCCCCAGAATTCCCTAAAATAGCTCTTTCCTCTTACTGCCAGCGCTCAGAACCATGATTGGCACCAAAACACAGACAGATGAACCACACTTGTAATCTTAAGATTTGAGAGTTAAAAGCCAGAGGATCGGGTTCAAGACCACCCTAGGGAGGCTGGGGAGATGGCTCAGTGGTTAATAGCACTGATTGCTCTTCCAGTGGTCCTGCGTTCATTTCCCAGCAACCACATGATACCTCACAACTACCTATAATGAGATCTGGTGCCCTCTTCTGGCCTACAAAGACACATGCAGGCAGAACACTATACATAATAAATAAATACATCTTAAAAACAACAACAACAAGAAAACCACCACATAAGGTCCTTCCACACACACACAAACAATAAAAACTGGATTTGTCTTCTTCCTGTCCTAAAACCTTTTCATATTTTAAGACTTAATTTAGAGACCAGCTTTTCCTAGGACCCCGGGATGGAGGGAGCCCCCAACCACTCCTCCATCTGTACCCACCCCTACATCTAGCAACTCCATTTCTGGCTTAGTCTTAGAGATTTGTTCAGGGACATGTTTGCTCCCACAATAGTCTCCCGGCTCATCTTTGCTTTCCAGATACTCAATGTGTTCCAGTTATCGAGTGGGGAGACATAGGGTCAAAGGCAGATGGGAGAGGGGGGTGGGGGGGGCACAAAAACTGAGGCTTTATTCAGCACCTGACAGGCTGCTTCCATAGCCAAGCTTACAGTAAACTGGCTTTATTCTGAGAGCCTCACACTGCCCCCTGGCAGCAGAACTGCCTCTGCCTGCCTGTTCACCTTCAGAGAGGAAGAACCAGTCAGGCCCCTTGTACCAACTCTTGAAGTTCGGAATTTTTCTAGAAGTGAGAGGTTGCCCTGTCTTTGGGACCGTTCTAGCTGCCTGCCTTGTAAATACGTATCTATTGTCTCTCTTGTGGTCTTATATGTAGATTTGCAAACCACCCTTGCTATTCAAATTGTCCAGGAGCCAAGCAGCAAGAGGCAGATCCTGTGTTTATAGGACTTTATTCATTCATTCATTCATTCATTCATTTTATCTATTTTTATTTTTAGACAAGGTCTCCATATGTAGCTTTGGTTGTCCTGGAACTGGCTGTGAAGACCAGGCTGGCCTTGAACTCATAGAGATCCTCTTGCCCCTGCCTCCTAAGTGCTGGGGTTAAATGAGTGTGCCATGAGTAGCAAGGGTCTTATTTTGCTGTTTTTTTTTTTTTAATTTTTGTGGGCGTTTTGCCTGCATGTATGCATGTGCACCAGGAGACCAGAAGATGACGTCGGAGGATCCCTTAGAACAGGAGTTAGAACTGCGAGGTGTTTTGTGGATACTTGGCACGGAACCCCGGCCCTCTGCCAGAGCAGCCAGTGCTCTTAACCACTGAGCCATCTCTCCAGCCCTGTTTTTATTTCTTTGATCCTTATTCTGCAAGGTATTTATTTCTTGTGCTCAGGATTAAATTCAGGACCCCACGCATGCTAAACACGCACACTACCATCAAGTCACACCCCCTCCCCCACCAGCCTTATCTAATGTTTTTGGATAAGATCTGCCTATATAGCACAGGGGTTACAGATGTGCACTACCATGCATGGCTCAACTATTTTTGAGTTAAAAAAAAATAGCTGCCTTGAATCATGTTCCATTCCCCAAAATAGTGCAATTATCTATGCTTCTTTTGTTTCCACCAGCCATGTCTGGGCCACACGTGGTTCTCTGTCACCGGGGTCAGAGAGCACGGTGCCATGATGCCATCTCTTTATAGTCTTGTCTGTCCCATGTCCTTGTGTTCCTCTCTCCCCAGCCCCAGGCCTCCGTGGTGCCTTGGAAGGAGGCTGCTGGCAAGGTTCCTCCTGAGACACACAGTTCTCGATGTTCCTGAAAGGCTGCTGCTTCTCCTTTCCCCTGCTTCCTGCCCTCCTCTTCCTCTTCTTCCTATTTTTCTCTTCTCCTCCTTCCCCCCCACGCCCCTTTTCCTTTTGTTTGTTTGTTTTGCGACAGTACTGTGTAATCCAGGCTGGCGTTGAATTTACACTATTTCTGCCTCAATCCAAAGTGCTGAATGACAGCTGTGGACTACCAAACCTGGTCTTGCCTTCCTTGGAATAGCTTCCCCGGAGTAAGTCCATCTTTCCAGGTTAAGGCTGTTTGGGATGTCATTAACTTTCTTTGCCTCCTTTTCTGGGATTTCTGGAAAGAGCCATGGGCTGAGGGTCCCACCTTCCATCTCTGTTCCTCTCTAGGCTCTCCAACATGCATTTCCAAATCCCCTCTCTCTCAGTGTCTGGAAATCCCCACTGACAGTGACAGGAGAACTCATGACCTATGATTTCATGCCAAGGGGGAAGTAACAGTGAGGGAGAAGGCAGGGATGCCCCTACAGTTTCTTTCCTAGAGTCCACTCAAAGTAAGGACCCTGAACAGTGCCTGGAGATCCAGGTGGGAAGTATGAGATGGAATCAAGTGAAAGATGGTGGCTGAACTGGCAGTTTAGCCCACAAGCCCAGACCCTAAATCAGAATTCTAATCCCATCACTTGCTAGTTGGTGACTAGAGTGAGGCTCTTAACCTTCCTAGGTTTGTGTCCCTACTGAATAAATAAGAGTAGGTGTAGCAATGGCCTCAGATGCCTCAGCACATAGGTGCTCTTAGTTAGCTGTGTTTCCTAAATCGGCTGGACACCCTGCTGCTGTCTGGAATACAAAAGCTAAAGGTCAAACAACCTTCACTGAAAGCAAGAAGGGGGTGTGAGGAGGACATTAGAGAAGGGCAAGAGAAACAGGAGGGGTGGCAGGAGGGCTTTCGGAGGAAACGGGCTCTGAGTAATAAGTGAGGAGAAGAGGGAATTGGTGCTGGAGGATAAGAGACTGAAAGGCAGAACACACCAAGAAGTGTCTAGCATGTGACCAAGCACCAAAGAGTTGTAGGATAGTCAGTAATGACTAGAAAAACAAAACAAAACTGTAAGAGCTGGAGCAATGGCTCAGTGGTTAAGAGCGCTGTCTGCTCTTGCAGAGGACCTGGGTTCAATTCCCAGCACCCACATGACATCTCACAACCATCTGTAACTCCAGTTCCAGGAGATCTGGCACCCTCTCTGACTTCCTCCAGCACTAAACACACAGGAAAAAGAGCAGGGAGAGGGAGGAAGCATTGGAGACAGCCAGTACAGAGGCCCAGTCAGCATAACTAGTGGCTCAGCTTGGAGGAGAAATAACAGTCAGTGTGACTTTGGCAAGGGCCAGAAGCTGGAGAGGGAGGGGTGAAGTGGTGGAGACCCTGGTGGAGGGAGCCCTAGGAACTGCTCTCTGTAGCCGCTTCTCTGAAACAAAAACAGACCTCTTCCATGGGCAAGTTTAAAGAGTGGTAGACCCAGCTCCGCTAAGTGGGGCAAGAGTGTAGCAGGAGGGTCAGGATGGGAAGGTGTCTCCATTGCCTCCATGGGAAAGCTGAGGTACTAGCACACAAACCACTTGGACAGCCCCGGTCTTGGAAGGTGCGCTTGAGCCTCAAGGGAAGGAGAAAGGAAAAGAGGCAGCCGGAGTTGACAGGTAGGGGGAAGGCAGGTAGCTGGGGTGCCTAGGCTGCTGCAGGGGTATCAGTAGGGCAAAGGCAGCCTCAGCCACTCCATTGCTAGGGAAACCAGTCCTCCATCAGCAGTCCAGAAAGGAGGCCCCGCAGGTGTGGGCCTTGCATGGGTGCTAGAAGGACAAGCAGACCTTTCTGAGACTTTCAGAATGCTGACATGCCGTCAAAAAAAAAAAAAAAAAAAAAAAAAGCACTCAAGAGGCAGAAGCAGACAGGCCTGGTCTACATGGCAAATTCCAGGTTAGCCAGAGCTACACAGTGAGACCCTGTTTCAAAAATAAAACAGTACTGGCTGCTCTTCCAGAGGTCCTGAGTTTAATTCCCGGCAACCACATGGTGGCTCACAACCATCTAATGCCCTCTTCTGTCATGCAGGCATTCATGCAAATAGAGCACTCATATACATAAAATACATAAATAAATAAATCTATTAAAAAAATAAAATAATAGCCTGGTGATGGCACATGCCTTTAATCGCAGCACTCGGAAGGCAGAGACAGGTGGATCTCTGTGAGCTCGAGGCCAGCCTGGTTTACAGAGCAAGTTCCACGACAGCCAGGCCATGCAGAGAAACGCTGTCTCGAAAAACAAAAACAACAAATAAATAAAATAAAACAGAAAAAAAAATAAAACCAGTCATGCCTACATCTTAATGGGCAGACACCTCTCAACTGATGTCAGGGTCCCTAGTGCAAGAGGAGGGGGAGGGGACAGGTAGGGATTCTTTTTTTTTTCTTCCACCCCCTGGAATCAAAGGGAAGACGTGGGCCTGGATGTGCAGGAGCCTGGGTATGGAATAGGAGGTGAACACCTAGGGTTGTTGCACTTTAAACCCGGCGGGGTGGGGCGTGGCATTCCTGGGAGCTGGGGGAGAGAGCGAAGCCCCACACTAGGGATTTCCTCTTTTATGGGATTCTGTAGTGCCATTACTTTAATCTAGCTCTCCGGGCAGAGTGAGAACCTGAGCCCTGTACAGAAGTGCCTAGGACTCTTGGGCAGGGAACGCAGGGAAAACGCAACCGGGTACTCGAACACCAGCACGCGCCGCGCAGCCGCAGAGAAGGCGGGCTAGCATAGGCTCCACCTTGTATGCTAATACGGCGAGCTACGGCCCCGCCCCGAGGACCGGTGGGCACTACACGGTAGGGTCTGGGAAGACGTTGGCACGGAGCAGGGAGCCTGCGAAGACCCAGGCAAGGCCGAGCGTTGGGCCCCGGGCCCAGCGAGCGGGTGGCAGGGCCCAGACGCTGTCCAAGGGCTCGCCGGCGAGCCTGGAACCTCGCCCCCGCACCGGCGCAGAGTGGTACAACCCATAGGGGCGGAGCCCGGATCATGTGACGCGAGCGCGGCCGCCATCTTGCTCTGCGGTGCTGGTATTTAGAGCGCAGCGGCTGACTGGCGGCGTCGCCTTCGCGGAGCCGCCTCGAGAGTCTGCGCTCGCTTGCCCGCTCGCTCTCCCGCCGTCCTACCCCCGCCGCCGGCCGAGCTCGCCCTCTCCCCGCTTGCAGACATGGCTGACATCAAGAACAGCCCCGAATATGCCGCGTTTTTCGCTGTCGTAGGCGCCTCGGCCGCCATGGTCTTTAGCGGTGAGCATCGCAGCAGGAGGAGCAGGGGGTGCCGAAGCGGTGCGGGGCTCAAGCCCGCTGCTCGCTGGGGGCTGGGCGTGACGTCACCGTGACGTCATCCCCGGCCCCGTGGGTGTCGGGCCTTGCGGGTGGGGGTCTGCCCCATGGCGGCGGGGGACGGTGGAATGTGCGGGGCACAGGGCTTGCGGGCGTGATCGGGGTGCGGGTTCTACCAGCCTGCCAGCCAAGCCTCGGTTGTGCGGGGGCGGGGCGGTGGTGTGGCTGCCATTTTAGCCCCGGGAAGTAGGCAGGAGGGTGGGGTGGGGGCGCGGGGGGCGGCGCACGATCCGGGGCTGGCTCCTGCGCCTGCTCCGCATCCCGCATTCTGCGGGCAGGTGTGACATCACATCTTGAAAGGCGCCAGTTCGTAGGCTGCGGCGGGCCCTGTACGGGAGTCCTTGGCCTCTTGACCATAGGAGCCTATGTCCCCGCTAAGGCCCCAAAACCCTGCTTTTATGGCGGCCGAGCAGCTGGGGGTCAGGTGGGTCTGTACCCTGGGTGAGGCAGGTGTTTCCGGTTGGGACTTGTCTTGGTTTCCCAATAGTTCTGTCATCGGTGTGGGTTGGTTGGGAAAACTGGGCTGAGGGGTTGGTCCTGGGAACCTGCAAGGATTCACATTAGAGCCTGTGGAAGTGGGGTTCGTCTAGGAAGGAGCGCCTGAGTGGATGCTTGCTTGAGTGGATGCTTGCTGAGAGTGTGTTTTGAGGTAGGTGAAATGGTGGCATTAGAGTTCAGCATTTATGTGGTTAGGTCTTTGATCTTCAGTCCTGGCCCTAATGAATGGATGAGTGAATGAATGACCTTCCTCTTCTAGGGGGGTGAGGGGCTGGAACTGGTAGATGCTGCCTTGCTCAGAGAAGGAAGAGCCTGGCAAGGTTCTTGATGGCACTTTGCTTTTGAAGTTGGGCCTTGACAGTTCTACGGTGTCAAATTTAGTGAAAATTGGCCTTCCTGGGAGAAAAGCCTTGGGCCAGACCCAAGAATGTGGGATTGAGGGAGGTAAGTCACAGCCCCCAGGGACTGGTCTGGCCTGGTCTGGACCTCCTCTGGAAGGTCTGGTCTTTGGCTTAAATGACCTCGCCCTGCCGCACCCTATCTGGCAGATGGAGAGGCTGGCCCTCTGTGCAGGTACATGGAGAGTTTGAACTCCAAACAGTGTCTGTTGACTGTAAACACCTGTAGGGTGCAGATTGGGGTGGCAGATTGTCTGTCTTGGTGACCTCCCCTGCCTGGGCCTGTCAGGTGCTGCTGAGAGGGCCTTGCTCTTCCCACGTCAGTGGCTTAAGGGATCATTTGTGGTGGGAGATGTGGTCTGGACTTCTCCTTTCCTCCTCCAGACCATGCCTGTTTTCCCCACACTTGAGGGCTCCTTAGAGAAGGTTGTCAAGCATTTCCTTCTGCCCTTTGCCCCAGAGTATGTCCATAGGTTCCCCCAATTTGGCCACCTGTGATTGCTTTTTGTGGTTGTCACTCATTCATACATTAATTCAGCAAATCTTTCTTGAGTTCTTACTGTGTCCCAGATACTGGGGGAACATCAGTGAACGAAACAATATCCCTGACCTGTGGAGCTCACGATGTCTAGCTCTCACGATGGCTCCTGCAACTCCAAATTTGTCCAGAGTTCTTTTCTGCACCCAGCTTCTTGAACCTGTTCTATCATTTATTTGCATGTGCCAGATCTGGCCAACAGGTGTCTCTGCACTGTTGAAACTGGGTATTGCTGGGCTAGGCTTTCCTTCCTGACCCTAGCTTCTGGGCACTGAAACCTACATGCTGTCAGTACCGTCCCTTCAAACAAGCCTCTCTCAGACCTGTGGAGGTTAGCCTCTTACTTGGCCAGTAGAATCACCTTCATTTTTTCCTTCCAAGCTTGCTATTCTATAGCGTGTCTTTGTCCTACCACTACCTAAAGAAATCTCTGGCCTCTGGTGTTGCTGCTGGGGGACTCACTCGAAGCTTAGTCTCAGTGACTGGCCCCATGGCCTCTCAGGCTTAACTAACCAAGTTTAAAGACCATTGTTCTTTAACTAAATGAAGTCTGCACACATTTTTGAGGCCTCCATTCCCTGCTCACATTTTAGCTTCCCTTTTTTTCTCATGACAAATATCCTGTTGGTTCTTTCTTCATCATGTTCTCCATGAAACTGCCAGTTGCTTCTTTTCTATGACTCTCCTCCCCCGCCCCGTATTTGCTCGGTTTCCTGCAAATGCCTCCAGACCCTGTTCTCTCTGCCCCGTTGCATTGGTCTTGTCAGAAGCTCTCCCTTCTGCAGTCTGTCAGGCTTAGCCTTCTGGGTACCTGCTACTGTCGGGGCCTAGGCTAGTTTTATCTCCTATTGCCTTGGTCTCTGGTGGCGTCCCTGTTTCTTATCTCCTCTCTTCTTGCCACCCATTCTTCGGCCCCATGATGTACCTACGTACTCTGGGGAAGGACTAACTCAGCTCCTTGCCTTTTTCAGAGTCCTACCTTTTGGGGTGCAGAATTCATTGTGTTCGGTCCCCACCTTCACAGTACCCCATGGCAACCTGTATTCTCAATGTTTAGTACCGTGTCCTCAGGAGTGGGAGCCCTTGGGGCACTCACCTTTTGCACTGTGATGAAGCTGAGTGTGAACTTGGCTTGCACTAGGAGCCTAAGAAATGCATTGTGACCAGGACAGTTCCAGGAAGTATCTTCTGAAATGGACCCAGGACTTGAAACCTAAGGTGATGCAAGTCTTTGTCGGGCAGTGTCTGGGCATCGAAAGGTGCTCTAGAAGGGACAGGCTGTCTGTCCTAGTCCCTGCCTCTTCCAGGTGATCTCATCTAGCACTGTCTTGCTTGGTGCCTGAATGTGCTGTCAAGAGTCTTGCCCTCTGCCCCTCTGCCTGGTTTTCCTTTGCTCTGCCGCTTAACCTTGTCTCCTCACTCTATGATCCTCTCTCAGACCCTTCTCCCCTTGGGGGAGCTCCCCTACTCCGTTTTCTCCCCTTCCTGGATATGTTAATGTGTTGACTCACTGTCTGCTTGCTGGTCCCTGAGCTCTGAGGACGGAGAGCCCTCCTGACCTTTGCCCTACTCAGCACTGGGCACACAGTAGGAGTATTTGTGGTCCATCGAGATCAACGGATTATGGAGTGACTGGGGCTGTTGATATCCTTTTTACCTCTGGCCTGTGTTTCTGTGCACGGGGTTATAGACTGCTCCCAGAATGGCCATGGCATGGGCGCCCTGGACAGACACTGTGGAGACTGCCTGTGTCACCTGTATAAGTAGTTGAATAGTTCTTATAGGGTCTGGAGAACAAGGCCTGGAGACAGGAGAGGGGAAAAGTCCTGAAAGGAAGGCAGCATCTCCTGGGGCAGTTGGAGTGGGGGAACCCCTTCCGAGGAGACAGGTCACCCTGTTGCCCTGTAGTGGAAGGCTTGAAGGCCTCACTGCAGGCAGGGACTGACTGCCCCTAGATTGGCCGCTAAGGCAGCTGAGCGGTCGTCCTCCTATGCTTGAAGTGCCTGCAGCTTAGGGTGAGACAGATGCTCAGAGTCTCAGGCAAGGCTTTCATTGGCCCATCTGCCTCTTCCTTGTGACTGTGTTGCCAGAGGTCACAAGCTAGAGAAGGGGAATGCGAGGGAACAAAGGCTGGTTTCACAGCAAACCTGGAGCCCTGGTGACCACAAGAACTATTGCAGGCAGAAGTGGACTCGGAGGCTGGGGCTATGGCTCTGCTAGTGGAGAGGAAAGTGGCTGAGGTGGTAGTGATTCTCTCAAGGGGGCTCCTGCCTGGATGCCTGTCTTCAGTTCCCCCGGTGGGTGGTAACTTGGGGAGCCTTCCCATCGTGCTTCCGTCTGCTCTGGGCTCACTCCATCTCTGCTCCACAGCCATGGGAGCCGCCTATGGCACAGCCAAGAGTGGCACCGGCATCGCAGCCATGTCGGTCATGAGGCCAGAGCTGATCATGAAGTCCATCATCCCAGTGGTTATGGCGGGGATCATCGCCATCTACGGCCTGGTGGTGGCAGTACTTATCGCCAACTCCCTGACTGACGGCATCACCCTCTACAGGTGAGTGCAGGCCTGTACTGTCAGGCGCAGGGCATCGTTTCCCTGTGGACGGGCAGATTGCTGACAACCTGTATTTGTCTCTTCTCTTCCCAGGAGTTTTCTTCAGCTGGGTGCTGGCCTGAGTGTGGGGCTGAGTGGCCTGGCTGCTGGCTTTGCCATTGGCATCGTGGGGGATGCCGGTGTTCGGGGCACTGCCCAGCAGCCACGACTGTTCGTGGGCATGATCCTGATCCTCATCTTCGCGGAGGTGCTCGGCCTCTACGGTCTCATCGTGGCCCTAATCCTTTCCACAAAGTAGCCCTTTCCCACCACCGGTCACAGGATAGGATGTAAAGACCCCTCCTCATTCCAGAACGAACAGCCTGACACACACGCACGGGCAGCTGCCCCCTCAGTAGTTGGTCTTGTAAATGCGCAGTGTCCTAGTGCCCATTGTCTGTTGCCCCGCCTGGCCCCTGCCGCCCCGTGCTGTGGACATCTGGGCCCACTCATCTCCCATCCAGGCCCCTGACCAGTGAGGATGTCAGCCTCTGGCTCCCCCACCCATCGCCCTAGAGTGCTCTGTGTATAAGGATAAATTAGAGTTGTCATTTTTCTCTTCACTGGATGTTTATTTATAAAAGATTTGACCTATTCATGCGTCTGTGGAGCAGCCCTGTCTCCCAACTATATAGTAATCATTAGTAAAGTGTTGCCTTGTGGGGTTCCTGTTGCTGAGACTCCTTGGATGGAGCCACCCTCCCCCCAGCCCTGGACAGCCAGGGTGGAGGGTAGAGTGTTACCGCTCATCAGGGCTGGCTCCCAGCTGTGTCCAATAAAACTTCTTGGATGTGACTGGCTTGTGTTCTGGCGCCTCTGTGGGCTGAGTGGGCGGGTTGCTGTATCATGTGGTCTGTCGTCACGTGGGTGCGGATCCCACGTGATAGCCTTTCTGTTGAGAGTCACGTGGTGCGGCCTGTCCCTGCTTCCGATTTCCAGTGCACCGGGGACTGCGGGCTTTCGCCCAAAGCCTGCTGGGTTCGGCACGACTCAGAATGCGTTGCGGCCAATTTGCAGCGGTGGCCCCGGTGCGCCAGTTCACCAACTGCCGCATCCTGCGCGGCGGCACGCTGCTCAGGTCTGGGCTGCGGGGTTTGGCCCGGTGTAGGACTGGTGGAACCGCAGCGTGGGGTTCAGGGATGGGGCGGAGTGTAGGGCCTGAGAGCGTTAGGGCTGGGTCGGGTGTGGGAACCAGGAATGTGGAGGGCAGGACTAACCTGGGAGTGTGGCTGGGGACCAAGTAGAAGAGGGTGCAGGGACAAGCTGGGAGCGAGATAGAGCTAAGGGTTGGTTCCAGCGCCTGGTGGTGACCCGGGTGCCGACTGCTCTGCCCTCAGGGAGGATCTGTGGGTGCGCGGGGGCCGCATCCTGGACCCAGAGAAGCTGTTTTTTGAGGAGAGGCGCATGGCTGATGAGCAGCGGGACTGCGGAGGCCACATCCTGGCTCCCGGCTTTATCGATGTGCAGATGAACGGTGCGGCCTGGCTTGGGCCAGGGAACCCAGGGGAGGAGCTCTGAGCATTGTGCTACCCCTTGTTTTCTGTGGCCACAGGTGGATTTGGTGTTGACTTCTCCAGGGACACGGAGGACGTGGGTTCTGGGATCGCCCTAGTGGCCCAGAGGATCCTGTCCCACGGTGTCACCTCCTTCTGTCCCACCCTGGTCACTTCCCCACCAGAGATTTATCACAAGGTGAGATGGTGAGATGAGGCTGCTCTGCAGGGACCCCTCCCTCCAGGGGCAGCAGCATTTCCTTCTGAATCAGGCCTAGGCTCTGGCCTCGCTCCACTTGGTTGTGAGGGGACCCTCCTCCCTCCCTCCCTCTCCTCTCTCTCTCTCTCTCTCTCTCTCTCTCTCTCTCTCTCTCTCTCTCTCTCTCTGTCTGTCTCTTTCTCTCTCTGTCTGTGTCTGTCTGTCTGTCTGTCTGTCTCTCTCTCTCTCTCTCTCTCTCTCTCTGTCTCTTTCTCTCTCTGCCTGTGTCTGTCTGTCCCCTCCCCCCCTCTCCTGTTGTGCCCTGCCTGGTCTCTGCAGCTGGCCTCTCACTGTCCTGCCTGCCACACCCTCCCAACGCCCTGGAGGCAGCCTCTGGACCTCCTGGAATTCTGCCACAGCCATTGTCTCTAGTCAGGCTCTTCCTCCCTAACCTGCCTGTATTATGTGACTCACATGAAGAAGCTGCTCTTCCTATGTACTGCCTGCTGTCCTGCATCCCTCAGCCCTCCGCCTCCTCTCCAGAGGGCTGTTGTCTTTAGTCCAGTGTTCCTGTGAAGGCTTTCCCACGTTTCCCAGTCTTACCTTGTTTAGCGTGTTGTCTCAGCGCCGTTCAAGAGCAGTTGGTGTGCGTTCTGCCCATTTATCCCTCAGTCCTGAACTCCTGCTGAAAGTGTGGCGTTCTCCTCTGCAGTGTGGCGCAGCTGATGAGTTTAGTAAATGAATGCTGTTAACCATACCTGAATGGGCTCTTTGTTCCTGCTCTCAGCTGTCTCAGCTAGCTGTTCTTTCAGTACAGGGTCCATTATGGGGTCAGGAGGTGTGTGACTGCCTGTGGTTCCCCTTCTGGGTACGTAGACACAGAATCGGAGTAGGAAGCCATGATTTACTGACTGTGGGCTGTGTTTTTCCTTCCATAGGCTTTACTCTGGCCTCTTGACTTGCAACCCTTGGAAGACTTGGGACAACCTTACTCACTTCTGAGCCTCAATTTCATTAAACCTAGAGTGAGAACAGTCAGTGGGTGCTTGACACATACTAAGCTGAGCATTCCTTGAATGTTAACTACAGAGGTCTTTCTGGAAGTTCCCCACAGCTCTCCCACCCTGCTGTCAAAAGTGCAACCTGTTGTCTTACTGCAGATAGGCACTTGGTTCTGTCTGCTGACCTCACAGACTCTGGGTCTTGCCAGAGTAACCTTTTTTTTTTTTTCTTTCTTTCTTTTTTTTTTTTTGGTTTTTTGAGATAGGGTTTCTCTGTGTAGCTTTGGAGCCTGTCCTGGAACTCACTCTGTAGCCCAGGCTGGCCTTGAACTCACAGAGATCCACCTGCCTCTGCCTCCTGAGTGCTGGGATTAAAGGCATGCGCCACCACTGCCCGGCCAGAGTAACCTTTCAAGGTGATAGGTACCAGGATGGTCCCCCTTCACCACCACATTCCCTTCCTGCCAGTCAAGCTGCTTCTCTCTCCCCCAGGCACATGTCAGCAGCCTCAGGCATCCCCTCTCCTCCCCAGCTCTTCCAGGAAGGCCTCGTTCTCCTGTTAGCCCCACCCCCATGCTCCTTCACACCACCGAGCTTCCCTCTTCCCAGGTTTGGCTGGCACGTGGTGCAAGGCAGTGGCTCTCCCTCAGTAGGAGTAGTGGCTAACGTTCCTAAAGTTTTCTTTCTGGCACCCCACTGTAGACCTCGGAAAACACTTTCAGGATGAAGGCCTTGGGAGGCAGGTAGGAAGTGATGGCAGAGAGTGGGCAGCTTTGAGTATAAAAACATAATGCCCATTGTATTAGAAACCAGGAGACTACCCTCAACCACCCCCCACCCCCCACCCCCACCCCCGTGTTCCCTAACTTCCTCCAAGCCCCCTTCTCACCAAGGGGCTTGTCCACTTGTCTAGGTATTCCTTGGGTATCTCCATCAAGGTCTGGTTCATTGAAAGTACCCCCTCTTTTCCTGAGGTTTACTCTTCTAGTTATGCTTCAAGAAGGCAGATATGGAGCTGGAGAGATGGCTCAATGTTTAAGATCACTAGGTGTTCTTCCAGAGGTCCTGAGTTCAATTCCAGCAATCACGTGGTGGCTCACAACCATCTGTAATGAGATCTGGCGCCCTCTTCTGGCCTGCATGCATGCATGCAGACAGAACACTGTATACATAACAAATAAATAAATCTTAAAAAAAAGAGAGAGAGAGCCGGGGGTGTTGGCGCACGCCTTTAATCCCAGCACTTGGGAGGCAGAGGCAGGCGGATCTCTGTGAGTTCGAGGCCAGCCTGGGCTACAGAGTGAGTTCCAGGAAAGGCGCAAAGCTACACAGAGAAACCCTGTCTTGAAAAACCAAAAACAAACAAACAAACAAAAAAAGAAGGCAGATCTGAGGCCATTGTTTTAGCTGATGAAGGTCAGGCACCTCGGGCAGGGATGTCTGCCACCCTGCCTACCCCTGCATTCCTCTCATTCTCTTCCGCTCCAGCCTCTGCCTCTGTTTACCCTGTCCTCTCTGATGTGCTCTCTTTGTCTTTCCAAGTGCTTTTCTAGAAGATAGTGGGTGTCTATGTACGTGTGCCGGCATTCACGCACTCCATGGTATGCAAGCAGAAGTCAGAACAACTTACGGCAATCGATGCTCTCCTTCCATCATGTGGACCCTGGCAGCTGAACTCAGGTCATCAGGTGGCTCAGCAGCAAGTGCCTTTACCCTCTGGGCCATTTGCCATTTCACCTTTCCTTTTTTTTTTTGAGCCAAGGACTTAATGTATTCTAGAATGAATTCACTTTGTAGTTGAGGCTCAGACCCACATCATGCCTAGCTGTTTCCTTATTTTTTAAGCTGCTAAGTTACCTGCAGGTGGTGGCAGCAGCTGCTGCTGCTTCTTTGAAGATTTATCATTTTCAATTATGGGCAGATATGTATGTCTGCATGTGAGTGTGTGACTACAGGTGCCCTCGGAGACTAGAGGGGTCAGATTCCCCTGGGGCTGGAGTTACAGATAGTTGAGACCCCCGATGTGGGCCCTGAGAACCGAACCTAGTCCTCTCCTGCAGAGTGGTACACGCTCGTAAACGCTGAGCCGTGTTCCATCCCTAACTTTGTTCTCTTTTGTCTGTTTCTGAGACAGTCTCTCTGGGTCGTCCTGGCTGTCCTGGAACTCACTATGTAGACCAGGCTGGCCTGGAACCCAGAGATCAGCCTGCTTCCATCTCCTAGTGCAGGGATTAAAGGCGTCTGGCTGTACCTGTATTCCCCTGGTCCATGGTTTTGGTTAGAGGTTTAGGAAGAAAATTTGTGTTTGGGGCTGGCAAATATCGAAGTACACTTACTTGGTCTTGCAGAGGATTTAGGTTTGGTTCCTAACACCCATATAACGTGGCTCATAACTACTCTGTAATTCCAGTTCCAGGGGATTTGTCGCTCCCTTTGGCCTCTACAGGCACCAGGAGGACATGCATGTAGCTTGCAAGCATATATATATATGCTTGGAAGCTACATGCATATATATATATGCTTGGAAGAGCAGACAGTGCTCTTAACCGCTGAGCCATCTCTCTAGCCCAACCCTTTTTGTTTTGATGGGGGGGGGGGGAATCTTGCAATGTTGTATACAGGTCTCAAACTCTTGGACTCAATTGATCTTCTGAGTATGGAGACAACAAATAGCATTGCACCAGCTTCTCTAGAACGTTAAAAGCAGTGCTGTGTCTACTGTCTTGTTTGTTTTAAGACAAGGTCTCTCTGTGGTCCTGTTGGTCCTGGAACTCCACATAGACCAAGCTAACCTTGAACTCACAGAGAGCTGCCTGGGACTGAAGTGCTAGGACTGAAGGAGTGTGACATGCCTGGCCTGTGTCTACTGTCTTTAGACTTCTCATATTGTAGCTAAGAAGTAGGAAGACATCTGTTTGTTCCTTGATCCTTTGTGAGGACTACTCTGTCTCTTTAGAAGCTTATAAGATGTCACCCTAGACCTGACATTTCATGGTGTCATGCCATGGGGTTGAGGTGTCTGTCACATTTTGCTGCCTGTTGGACATAATGGGAAGTTTTGCTTGAGGCTTTTTTTTTTAAAGATTTATTTATTTGGTTTTTCAAGACAGGGTTTCTCTGTGAAGCTTTGCGCCTTTCCTGGGACTCACTTGGTAGCCCAGGCTGGCCTCGAACTCACAGAGATCCGCCTGGCTCTGCCTCCCGAGTGCTGGGATTAAAGGCGTGCGCCACCACCGCCCGGCAAGATTTATTTATTTATTATGTACACAGTGTTCTGCCTGAAGAGGGCACCAGATCTCGTTTAGATGGTTGTGAGACACCATGTAGGTACTGAGAATTGAACTCAGGACCTCTGGAAGAGCAGCCAGTGCTCCTAACAGCTGAGACATCTCTCTGGCCCCCCAGCTTGAGGCTTTCTAAGCTTCTGTTGAATTGTTTCCTTGGTGACTGTTTTCCCATTTCACTGTCCTTCTGTGGGAGACCGAGTCTACTGTTGGACTTTCTAGGTCTGTTCTCATTTCTCCTCACCTTCTTTCTTCTTGGCTCTACTTTCTAGACATTTCCTCAGCTTCTCTCTTGAGTTCATCCCATGGGATTCTTGCACACCTTTGAGTTAGGATGAGCGGATGTTGCTCTCTGACATCCTGTTCTGGCTATTCATGGCTATAAGACCTCATTGCCTGAGGGTATCAGGGTTGGCTTTTTCCTGTGTCCTGTCTTGGCATCTTCTCTCTGCTGGCTTGGTCATCTTGGTGTTCCTTCCTCTGCGCCTTGGGGAACTCAGTGTGGGCTGTTTAGTGGCTAGCACTACCAGGCCACAAGGAACACCTGCCCTTGAGGGGAGCTTTGTGAGGTACTCTTGGTTTGGCTGCCAAGGTCCTGTCTCTGGGACTTGTGAGATTCCCTGGGAAGAGTCTTGTTTTGTTCAGAGGGAGCTATTATGAGACCCTTTTAGGACATAAACCTCAATATTTATGTTCCACCTCACTTGCCTCTACTGAGGCCCCCTTTCCAGGCCTGCCCCCAGCCCGTTTTTCATGGTACCAGTTCTGTGAGTTCTGAATTTCCTGAGTCCTCTCCAGCCAAGATGTGTCCAGAGTCCACCTGTTTGTTTCTCAGAGTCTGACTGACTGCCCTTCTCTCATTCCTTGTCTCAGATTTAAGTGTGGGTTTGGTTTTGGTTAATTTGAGACAGGGTATCATGTATCCTAGGCTGGCCATGAACTTATACATAGCTGACACTGTCCTGCTGTCCTGCCTCTACCTGCCAAGTGCTTGGGATTGTAGATGTGCACTACCATACCCAGCTTAAGGGTCTTAAATGTCCTTTATTTCTCTTGGGAATGAGTAATTCTAAGGGAGGGTATCACTTTTGTCTGGGGACTTCCATAGCTGAAGGGTCTGGAGGAAGGGTTATGGCTATACTTGGTCGTCTCCAAGACCAAGTGAGTGCTGGTCACTCTTTCCTGAGACTGAGCTTCCTGATCAGAATGGGCTGGGCTGTGGTGCTGATGCTGTCCCCACCTGCACTGAGTTCCCCAGGCTCCAGCCCTCGGCTTCTGCCCTGCCTTCCTCCTGCTGCCCCATCCCGGCTTCTGTGTCCTACAGCTTAGGGAGGCTGTAGTCATTTTTTCAGGGCTTTGACCACTGTATCCTGGCTGCTTGGCAGAAGTCACTTTGAAGACCAGAGCAGGTTGGAGCAGCCCTTGGTGCTTCTGTGGCCTGGGGATGCTTTCACCTCCTGGTCCTCAGGGTAGGTTATCAAGTATTCCCTGTTGTCATTTCTTCCTGCTCCTGACCACTGGGGCGTGGGGGGGCTTCATCCTTCTCCCAGCCCCAGTGGGGAAGTAAGGCTGGGCTGGGCTGGGCTGCCGCAGCCAGGGGCTTAAACCCTGACCTGAAGATCTGACCTTGGTTTAGCTGTGGCTTCTGGGTGCTGAGTTGTGGGGGGCAGAGCTTTAACAGATGGTTCCCCCTAGGTCCTTCCTCAGATCCCTGTGAAGAGTGGA
The DNA here is from genome assembly GCF_949786415.1 of Peromyscus eremicus. Lineage (NCBI taxonomy): Eukaryota > Metazoa > Chordata > Mammalia > Rodentia > Cricetidae > Peromyscus > Peromyscus eremicus. The sequence goes on along the minus strand of NC_081423.1, from coordinate 12,316,029 downwards.
GGTCCCCATGGGGCAGGGGTCCTCGGTGAGTGGTTACCATCCTTCAAAATGTCCAGTTGGGAAGGGAGGGCAGGTTGAGAGGGACTGGGGTGGGACTGCTAGGTGGGACTGCCTGCTAGGACCACCCTTGTCCCTTCCCTCAGGGGTGCATTTGGAGGGCCCCTTCATCAGCCGGGAGAAGCGGGGTGCACACCCTGAGGCCTACCTCCGCTCCTTTGAAGCCAATGCTTTTCATGATGTGCTGGCCACATATGGGTCCCTGGACAACGTCCGCATTGTGACACTTGCCCCTGAATTAGACCGGAGCCTTGAAGTGATCCAGGCATTGACAGCCCAAGGCATCTGTGTGTCTTTAGGTGAGAGGCCACTTGTCAGGGTTGCCTGCTCAAGGTTCTCAGCTGCTGCAGAAGCTGATCTTAGGTCCCCCATGCAGGGCATTCAGTGGCTGACCTGGGGGCTGCAGAAGTAGCAGTGCAGAATGGGGCCACCTTCATCACCCACCTCTTCAATGCCATGTTGCCTGTGAGTGTCACCCTGACTTGTGGACGGAAGGGGACTCAGTGGCCACTACCATCACTCAGTTATTCCCTCCTGCCCTACTTAGTTCCACCACCGTGACCCAGGCATAGTGGGGCTTCTCACCAGTGACCAGCTGCCCCCAGGCCACTGCATCTTCTATGGGATGATTGCTGATGGCATACACACTAACCCTGCAGCTCTGCGCATTGCTCACCGGGCTCATCCCCAGGGTGAGTAGCTGGGCAGGGTAGGGCAAGGAGGATAACAGCAGCCGGCCAGGTCCTGAGCCACCTCCTCCCCCAGGGCTGGTGCTGGTCACTGACGCTGTCCCTGCCCTGGGCTTGGGCAATGGCCGCCATACACTGGGACAGCAGGAGGTGGAGGTAGATGGGCTAATAGCCCACATTGCAGGTGAGTGACTCCTGTACTCACGTACGTAGAGTCTCTTGGCTCTTCCCTGGAGTGGGGCAGAACTTGGGTTTGCCCTGTTTGTCCACTGGGCTACCAGGCCCACAGAAACTCCCTCCTCCAATCCTGGCCTTTCTGCTCTCAAGGCACCAAGACACTATGTGGCAGCATAGCCCCCATGGATGTCTGCATCCGGCATTTCCTGCAGGCCACAGGTCAGTAGGCTGCTGTTCCTAGGTGTCTGAGGGCAGAGGCTATATCTGGGGAAAACTAGAAGGGAGGTAGAGAGATTGGAGTTCTGTGCTGACATCCTCTAACTGCCTATAAACTAGGAGCTGGGGAGCTGTGATGTCTGGCAGATGGAAATGACCATAGTCACTCCCAAATAGAGCTCAGGCTATGGAAGAATGGTGAACAGCCAGTCACTAGGACCAGGATGATGAACAGTGTGAAGCTGTGACCTCATGGAGGAGCAGGGTCACATTGATCATAGAAGGACCAAGGCCTAGGCCCGTGGGATAGTGGAAAGCTGCAGGGGCAGTATCCATGGGGTGGAGTGAAAGTGGTATTCTGGGGCCTGGAGCAGGTTCTGCCCCCAAATATCTGTCAGCATGTCAAGGTTGAGTGTCATTCTAAATGCGGGAAATGTTAGAGCAAATAGGCTGGAGATGGCCTGGGACAAAGGAGATAACTGGATCCTGGCAAGAAGTGATACAGTAAAGTGAATATGGTCACTGGGCCTCAGGTTAGGCCCTGCTCAGAGTACAGGGTCCCATTTGGCATCTGGATTGGTGACATGGTGACTCGGGTATGACTTTTTTGCTAGAAGTAGGCAGGAGAGTCTAGGACCACACAACAGTGAACTCACTCTAACGCCCCATGTCTAGTCTGTTGAGAAAATAGGTTCCCTGTAGAGCTGGGATGATGAGTGGGCTGGGAAGAGAGTGGTGGGCAGTGTCCTAAGGCTAGGGGAGTGAGGGTCCTTCTTAAGCTGCTGCAGAGTCCAAGGCCATTCCTGGAGTTGCTTATAGGAGTTGCTTATAGGAAGTGTGTTCCTGAGCAGGCTGTAGTGTGGAGTCGGCTCTGGAAGCTGCATCCCTCCACCCTGCCCAGCTGCTAGGGCTGGAGAAGACCAAGGGGAACCTGGACTTTGGTGCTGATGCAGGTGAGGCCCCTTATAGGGCTCAAGGGGGTGGGTCTTTGCCCCTGCTCCTCAGGGGCGGTTCCCACCATAGACTTTTACCTTTGTTTTTGTGTGTATCAGCACTCACTTGTAAGGTCAGAGGACAGCTTGCTATAGTTGGTTCTCTCCTACCACGTGAGTGCCAGGGTTCAAACACAAGTCAGCCTTGGAGGCAAGTCCCTTTACCCACTCAGTCATCTCCCAGCTGGCTCGGGTTTGTTTTCTTTTGAGACAGGGTCTTATGTAGCCCTGGCTGGCCTGCAACCCACTGTGTAGACTAGACTAGCTTCAAATTCATGGTAATCCTCCTGCCTCAGCCTCCTGAGTTCTCGGATTATCAGCATGTGCTATCACACATTGGCTTCTGGCATCTAAGATCAGGCTAGGTGAGGTTTCAGGGATCACTTGTGCCCAGCTGTGACAAGTTGATGCTCTTGGCTCCAGCTCCTCTACAAATCCAAATCCTGTTCTTGGGCCTCAGTTTCCCCACTCAGTTATAAGGGATGACCACAGTAGGGGTATGGGTGGTCCTACTATGTCTCCCCTCACCTTCTGGTTCTGCCGCAGACTTTGTGGTGCTCGACGACTCCCTCCATGTCCAAGCCACTTACATCTCGGGTGAACTGGTGTGGCAGGCAGAGGAAGCTGGGCCGTGACTGAGGATCTTGGCTGGAAAGGACACGTGGCTCCAGCTGGACACTGACAGCCCAGGCAGTCCAGGGAGCTGGTTTCCAGCGAGCAAGCTGGGAGCCATGCCCCAGGTCTCACGCACAACCTCATCACTCCACGGAGGCATAAATACAGACAGAAGGACTTGACTTGTCTGAGTTGTGCTTTGAGTTATATTTAATGTTCAGCAGGGCTGCTGATGTTAACTGTTGCCCTGGGACCTTCTGGGATGGGATTTAGCTTGGGACCAGGAAGGGTTGGATATACTATATGGGACCTCCTCTGTAGGCCAGATCTGTTTTGAGGCCTGTAGACCCCCAGGAAGATGTTAGGGTTGGAAGTGAGTGGAGTGAGTTTGGAGGGAAGCCACTGGGAGAGACTGGAGACAGACCCTGAGCTGGATGGGCAAAATGGAAGCCATAGCTCCAGGTACTCTGCTGCAACATTAGGAGAGTGTCCCCATGCTGGCCTTGGGGCCTAGGTTTACTTAGCAGGAATGGGTGCCTGCAGGGCCTCCCATTTGAGCCTAGGACTCCACCCACTGTTCCCTGACCTGTCAGACCTGCCTAGCACCTTCTTGGATAATCAAAAGTTCCATTCCCTGTGGTATCTTTCAAAGACCCCAACAACTGACAAATCCTCCCTCATTTCCATGTTTGGTGGCTGTGACATACCCTGCCTGGTGCTGGTGGGCAGTTCTGGGCCTTGTGGCTCTGTTTGCTCTGTTGAACTGTTAGTACCACCTGGGCAGGGCATACAAGAGTTCCCCAGCCTTCCTCTCTCCTAGGGAATGTGGTTCATCGGGCTCCCCGGAAACATCACTGCACAGGCTTTCTCTGGGGGTTGCTTTGACTTTAAGGATGGCTGTGATGTAGGAGTATGTGCCAGAGGTTGGAGGTCAGGTCTTGGAATTTGGGTTCTTGGCATTTGGGTTCTTGGGGTAGGTGACCCCCTGTCATGTGATACTTTATTCCTTGGGATAGGAAGTTGCAAACATGTCTCGGGTCACTTATAGATACCATTGAAGGAACTGTTTTCAAGGCCAATGTTTGAAAAATATTTAAGGAAAGAGAAAAAGAAAATGAGGCAATCAAAATAAAATGCTCTTAGATCTTCTACTGTTGGAGAGCAATAGCCTGAAGAGAATAGCTGGTGGGCAGGGGCACATCCCACTTGTCACTTGGATGCTGTCGACCCAAGAAAGCCATCATGAGGGATCCCAGCCTCTATGGGGAGAAAGGCAAGCAAGGGTGCCTGGACCTGCCCCATCACCACACCCCTCCATATGACAAAGGACAGGGCTAGCATGAGTCACATGGGGCCAGTCCATCAGGACTTACCAGCTAGCTGTCTGTGGAAATCTCCCTCTGCTGGTGGGAGACCTCACTCCCAAACTCCGTGAAGTGTTGACTCATCCCACCCATCTACCAGAAACCCAATGGTAGGCCTGCCTGTCTGGCACCTTCATTTCTCACATGAGGGAACCAGAAACTGAGTTATGTTGCTGCACAGTCCTGGGGACCGGGACTCAGCCTGGAGGCTAAAGGTGCAATTCAGTAGTAGAGAGCTTACCTGACTTGCATAGAAGGTCCTGAGTTCCATTTCTAGTACAGAACTGGCCCTGACCTGCCCAGATCCAGCTTCACTGGATTCGTGCTGCTGCCCTGGGTGGACATCTGGGGGGCTCAGATGAGTGAGCTGTGTGTTTGGGGCTACCCAGAAATGATGGGAACTAGCCCTGGGAAGGTGTGGAAGTAGAGGACAGGCAGGCAGGTTCTCGTGTTAGAACACAGCTGGGAGAGGAGTCCCTGGCTCTGAAGCTGCTGGAGGGATTTGGATTATTATTAGGGTTTTTTTTGGGGGGAGGGTGTTGAGACAGGGTTTCTCAGTCCTGGAACTCACTCTGTAGACCAGGCTGGCCTTGAACTCACAGAGATCTTTCTGCCTCTGTTGGATTAAAGGCATACACCTCCACCACCTGGCTGAATTATTTTTTATTAAAAAACAAAACAGGGCTAGAGAGATGGCTCCGTGTTTTAAGGGCCCTTACTGTTCTTCCAGAGGACCTGGGTTCTAGTCCCAGCGCCCTCGTCAGGTGGCTTGCAGCCACTTGTGACTAGCTGCAGGGGGATCTGACTCTTCTGGCCTGTGAGGGCATCCTGCACGTCTGTCCACACAGACATGCACACATACATATAATTATAAATAATAAAAACAAATTTTAAGCTGGGCGGTGGTGGCACATCCCTTTAATCCCAGCACTTGGGAGGCAGAGGCAGAAGGATCTCTGAGTTCGAGGCCAACCTGGTCTACAGAGCAAGTTCCAGGACAGTTAGGGCTGTTACACAGAGAGACTCTGTCTTGAAAACTATAAATAAGTAAATAATAAAAGTAAAAACAAGCTGGGCGGTAGTGGCGCATACCTTTAATCCCAGCACTTGGGAGACAGAGGCAGGCGGATCTTTGTTAATTCAGGGCCAGCCTGGTCTACAGAGTGAGATCCAGGAAAGGCTCAAAGCTATATGAGAAACCCTGTCTCAAAACAAACAAACAAACAAAAGTAAAAACAAATCCTGAAGTATGAAATTGCTCAGCTTGTAGTCATGTTTGTAATCCCCTGGAAGGTAGAGGCAGGAGGACCAGGAGTCCAAGGTCCTTGGCTGTGTATCAAGTTGGAGGCCAGCCAATGCTGCTTAATCTCAGCAAACTGGGAGATGGATCTTGTAGCCAAGGCTAGCCTCCAATTCTGTGTGTAGTTGAGAACCTGATCCTCTCTCCACCTTCTGAGGGCTGGATTTACAGCTACGCACCACACCTGGTGTCTTTGGTGCTGGAGGTTGAGCCCAACAACCAACTATATCCTTAGACCCAAAATTTATCACTTAAAATTTTTTAACGTTTTTTTTTTTTTTTTTTTTTTTTTTTTTTTTTTTTTTTTTTTTGGTTTTTTCGAGACAGGGTTTCTCTGTGTAGCTTTGCGCCTTTCCTGGAACTCACTTGGTAGTCCAGGCTGGCCTCGAACTCACAGAGATCCGCCTGGCTCTGCCTCCCGAGTGCTGGGATTAAAGGCGTGCGCCACCTTTTTAACGTTTTTAATCCCAGCACTTGGGAGGCAAAGGCAGGTGGGTCACTGAGTTTGAGGCCAACTGGGTCTACATAGTGAGTTCCAGGGCTGTGTAGAGAGACCTTGTCTCAATTTTTTTATTTTTATTTATGTGTGTTCATTTATGTGCATCAAGGTGTCCAAGAAGGCCAGGAGAGAATGTCAGACCCGCTGGAGCATAGGGTGGGTGCTGAGCACAGAACTAGGTCCAGTTGACCACCAAGCCATCTCTCTGGTCCCTTAGCTAATCAAAGTTCTCTTTACTTACATATACATGTGTATGTGTGTAGGTATGTGCACGTGTGTGCATGTGCCACTGGAGGATAGAAGCCTGGGAACTCCCGGGCGCTGTGGTTAAGGTGGTTGAGAACTGCCTGGTGCAGATGCTGGGAAGTGAACTCTGCTCCTTTACTAAAAGCAGTGCTTTTAACCTCTGGGCCGGTTCTCCAGCCAACTTTAACCACCATTCTTTCTTTTTCTTTTTTTTTTTTTTAAGATTTTATTTCATGTGTGTGGGTATTTTGCCTACATTCATGTCTGTGTACCACATAAGTACAGTGCCCAGGAAGGAATCGGATCCCCTGGGGGACTGGAGTTACATACAGGTCAGGTATTAACTGCCATGTGGGTGCTGGGAATTGAACCCAGGTTCTCTGGAAGAGCAGCCAGTGCTCTTAACCACCGAGCCAACTGCGCCCCCAGTTAACCACTCTTAAGTGTACATCTGTAACTGTAAGCACACTCATGTCGCTCAGTCTTCACCCCCATCACCTCAGGAACTATTACTTTCCAGACATACTCTGTCATTGGCGTTAGTCTCCTACCACAACCACACTGCCCTGGCTCAGAGCTGGAGGGCTATTCATAGAAAGGTGTGCCGGTTACTTCAGCCTGGGGCTTCCAGGGCACCAATGCCGCCCCGGCTGTTGGTAACAGTGGTGCCGCATCAGGCATGCCTGTGGTGTAGGTGTGGACTGGGAGACAGCCACTCCCTGAGGTCGGCTGAGTCACTGTAGTGGTAGAGTGCTGAACATGTTGGGAGCTAGTGCTCCGGAGACACCTGGCGGAGGTGGCCAGTTTTACCCAGTGTGCCCGGAAGGCAAACGTGAAGGGAGTACTTCGAAAAGCACGGGTGCCATCTGGCGGCCGGCACTGGGCAGCAGCCTGCGGGGCTCACGGGAACTCGGGTTCGAGTCCCGAGCCGGACGGCTTGGGTCCTTTTACCTCCGGTGTTGCGGCAAGATGATGTTCTCAAGGCCAGCTGGTGATTCGTGAAGAGGGGTCTTCCGTGACAGAGGTTACCCAGCTTGGAGTCGGGTGTGGCAGGCGACGTTAACCACTTGCAGGCACCAGCTGGCTGGAGGAGTGGCTCAGGTCAGCCGGTGGGTGCTGCAGGGTGCCGCGGCGGCCACGCCCACCGCTGGAGGGCTGCTTTTGCAAGGGACTGCAATCGCAATGTCCTTCACAGTCCAAGGCACGGAGCTGTAGGAGGCTTGGAACCCTTGAACCCAGCTAAAAGAGCGAACGTAGGCAGAATCCACACGCACGCTCTGTCAGCACGAGTGCAGCACCGAGCACGACCTGCGGCACCACTGAATCCTTTCCTCCCCTCAGGATCCCTTGGCTCGCCCCCTGGATTGCCTGGGTGGCTTTTGTAAGGAGTTCAGTGAAGGGCTCCAGGCGGACCTGTCTTTCCCCGTGTTCGCAGACAGGGTGCCGCGCTTGTTTTACTGAGCCAGATTGCACTTTTCTTTTAGTACTGTTTGGCAATTCTGTTGTCAAATTAGGGACCCCTTGTCTGAGGAGAGGAGCTGGCCTGGCAAGTGGACAGCTTCATGGGGTCGCCCATGTGGCAAGGAGCTGAGGTCCGCAGCCCACTGCGGTAGCAGTAAGTCTTTCAGCCCCACACAAGCTTTCAGACCTCTCAACTATGGCTGTGAGAATTTTGTTTTGTTTTGTTTGGGGGTTTGAGGGAGCAGTGATCAGGTAAAGTCTTATTTAGCACAGCCTAGCCTCAAGCTTGCTATGCATTGGAGGCTGGCCTTGAACTCTGATCCTCCTGCCTCTACCTCACAAGTGTTGGGATTAAAGACACAGGCTACCACACCCAGTTCCAGCAGCATCTTGGGGGCAGTCTGGAGAAACCAGAGCCTAACCGCAGGTCCAGGCCACTTCTGGGCTCCTAACTCCAAAACATCATGAAGTCATGTTTTAGGGGTAATATGTTACACAGCAGAAAGTATTTAACGGTCCAGATGGGGCCCGGTGATCAAAGTTTCTAGCCTCTGAACCGGTTTCCTCACTCACACCATGAGGGCTGGCTGAAGAGAGTAAAATAGCGTGAGCCATGTGCACACCAGACACCTCCCAGCCCCTTCTAAGATGGTTCTCACCATCCTCTTGCCCGTCCATGACCTCATAATGTCACCCCAAGCCACTACATACTTGGCTCAGGGATACTTTGCAGACACAAGAGATTCTGGGCACAGAAGGGACAGATAGTCCCTCTCCTTGGCCTTGGGTACGAATGAACTGGACTGTACCAGACCAGGTAAGACCATCTCCCCTCCTGTCCGTTGTCCTGAGGTGGGTAGCCAGACCTACCTACACAGGTGCCCTGTCTTTGCAGAAGTAAGAGGAGCTCACTGGCCAAGCCTGGCTTGAGTCTTGCCTGTTGGCTGCCATGAAGGTCCTAGAGACAGAACTTTCTGCTGCCCTTCCTCCCTTGCTCCTGTCACCTGCTCAGTTGCCTTTAAAACATTGTGTGTGTGTGTGTGTGTGTGTGTGTGTGTGTGTGTGTGTGTGTGAGTGCGCGCATGCACATGAGTCCAGGTACCCTCATAGGCCAAAAGTATCGGGTCTCCCTAAAGCTAGAGTTACAGGCAGTTGTGAGCAACCTGTTGTCAAATTAGGGACCCCTTGTCTGAGGAGAGGCAGCTGGCCTTGTTTTACTGTAGGAGGCTTTCTTGGATCACCAGCCCCCAAATCACAACATGGAGACTTATTATTAATTATGAATACTTGGCCTTAGCTTAGGCTTGTTTCTACCTAGTTTTTTTTTTTTAAACTTAAATCAACCCATTTCTATTGATCTATGTGCTGCCCTGAGGCACATTTACCTCATCTATGTACTGTCCATCCTGCTTTCCTGCTTCCTCCATGTCTGACTGGCTGGACCCTAGCTATTGGCCATTCAGCTTTTTTATTAGACCTATCAGGTGCCTTAGGCAGGCAAGGTGAAACAGCAACACATCTTTACATAGTTAAACAAATATTCCATAACATAAACAAATGCAACACATCTTTATATAGTTAAACAAATATTCTCTTCCACAGGTGCTGGGAACTGAACTTGGGTCTTCCGCAAGACTAGTAGATGCTCTTAACTGCTGAGCCATCTCCCCAGCCCAACACCTTTTTATTTCAACCAGCATACTACCATGCCCAACTTTTTTATGTGGACTCTGGGGAATCAACTTAGGTTCTTATGTTTGCAAGGCAATCATTTTACCAACTAAACCATTTCCTGGCTCATCTTAGGCTTTATTTTAATTTTAATTTTACATCAATTTATTGGGATCTGAACTTGTACTTCAGAGGTAGAGCATTTGCCTAGCATGTTCAAGTTCCTAAATTTGATTCCCAACACCAGGACATGCACAAAAAATACTTTATATACACTTAAAAAAATATTTTAACAGGCCTTACATGGTGGCTCAGGCCTTTAATCCCAACACTCAGGAAGCAAAGTCAGGCAGGTCTCTATGAGTTCAAGCCCAGCCTGGCCTACATAGTGAGTTCTAGGCTGACCAAGGCTAGATAGTCTTTACCAAAAAAAAAAATTATTTTGTGTATGTGTATGTGTTTGGGTACATGTGTGCCATGGTGCAAGTGTGGAGCTGAAAACCAGTAGCAAGCAGTTGGCTCTCTACTGTGTGTGGTTATCACACAGGTCATCACATAACTCAGGCTATCATGATTGGCAGCAGGTGTCTTTATACCAGCTCAGCCTTCTGTTGGCCAGTCACATACTTATAGCAGGAAAAATATCCACTGTATTTCCCCCACTTGTGGCAGGGGTTCACTCCATGACCAAGGCTGGCCTTGAACTTGAGATCCTCCTACCTGAGCCATCAGAATGCTAAAATTAAAGGAGTGTGCCAGCACATGTCATTTTTTGCCTCTACCAGAGAAGGAACCTTGGACTTCATGCACTCCGTCACTCTGACACTGCTTTCTATCTCCCGGCAGTACAGCTCACGTCCAACGGATCTTTAAACATTTTACAGTCTGTATGTGGTAGTTAGAGGACACCTTTTAGGAGTCAGTTCTCTCTTTCATCATGTGAGTCCCAGGGATTGAACTCAAGTCATCAGGTGACGTGCCTTTACCTGCTGAACCATCTTGCTGGCCATTGTTGGATTTTAAATTTTGTATTTTTTTTAAAATTTTTTTGAGACAGTGTTTCTCTGTGTAGCCCTGGCTGCCCTGGAACTCACTCTGCAGACCAGGCGAACCTCAAACTCAGAGATCAGCCTGTATATGTCTCCCGAGCGCTGTGATTAAAAGTGTGTGCCACTGCTGCCTTGCAATTTTTTTTTTATTCTTTAACTTGCTTCTTTTTTTTATTATTTTGAAAAACAATTTTGTTTAACTTTTTGAAAAGGGTTTCACCATGTGGCCCTGACTGGTCTAGAACTCACTTCATAGACCAGGCTGTCCTGAACTCAACAGAGATCTGCCAGTCTGCTTCCGGACTGCTCGAGTTAAAGGCCGGAACCACCACACCTGCTTTGGCTTCTTCATTAGCTTTACTCTTTCTGTTAGAACTTTGCTCTGTTCGTGTAATAAGTGCACACCAATCTCCAGGATCAACAGGAGGCTGTTGGTATGTGTGTGTGGTATGTGTATGCATGTGGAGGCCTGAAGTTGACATTGGGTGTCTCCCTTGAGGGCTCTCCACTTTTGTTATTGAGGCAGGCTCTCTCAAATGAACCCAGAGCTTACTGATAGGCTAGGACAGCTAGCTGCTTGCCCCAAGGATCTCCAGTCTCTGCCTCTTGAGTGTTGAGTACCTGCCTGACTACTAAGTAGGTTCAGGAGATCCAAACTCCAGTCCTCATGTTTGTGTGGCAAGGGCTGTATCCACTAAGCCATTTCCTCTCCCTGTTTGATCTCATTTTTATTTTAGTGCTACTGGGGATTAAACTCAGAGCCTCACACATACTAGGCAAGCACTCTCCCTTTGAACTACATCTCCAGCCCTTATCGTTTTTGTTGTTTTTTTTTTTTAAATTTATTTTCATGAGCATTGGTTGGTGTTTTGCTGGCATGGATGTCTGTGTGAGGGTGTCTGAGCCTCTGGAACTGCAGTTACAGACAGTTGTGAGCTGCCATGTGGGTGCTGGGAACTGACCTGGGTCCTCCGGAAGAGGAGCCAATGTTCTTAACCACTGAGCCATCTCTCCAGCCCTCCTCATTTATTTTACAATCCCTTGAAACAAATAAGACATTGCTTTTTTCTTTTTTTAAAATATTTTTTGGTTTGTCTCTCTGTCCTTCCTCCCTCCCTCCCTCCCTCCCTCCCTCCCTTTCTTCCTTCCTTCCTTCCTTTCTTCCCAAGACAGTATTTCCCTGTGTAGCCCTAGCTGTCCTGGAACTAACTCTGTAGACCAGGCTAGCCTTGAACTCAGGGATTCATCTACTTCCGCCTGCCAAATACTGGGATTAAAGGCTTGTGTCACAGCCACCACCACCTGGCTTTAAATATATATTTTAAAGACTATAATATAGGCACATAACTTCCCTCTTCCTTCTCCTCCCTCTCAGCCCTCCCTGTCCCTCACTCCTTGCTCCTTAAACTCATGGCCCCTTTCTCTCATTTGTGCTGTTGGGACTAAGGATACTGCTCAATGGTAGATTGTTTGCTTGGAAGGAGGGAGGCTGTGGCCGTAATGCTCAGCAACACAAAACATAGTAAGCTGTGAGGTCACAAATATATTTTGACCAGCTTTACATTCATTAGTGAGAAGTTCTGAACTGTGGTTGGTGATCCTCCTGCCTCAGACTCCTGAGTACTGGGATTACAGAAGTTAGTCCCCATGCCCAGCTCCATTTTATCAAATTTTATTTTTGTCAGTAGATAAAAGACCAAATAGTGGGCCTGGAGAGGTGACTCAGCAATCAAAAGCACTGTCTGCTTTTCTTGAGGACCAGGTTCAATTCCCAGAGCCACACGACAACTTAAACTGTCTTTAATTCGTTTCAGGGATGTTCTGCTCTCTTCTGACCTTCCTGGCACTGCACACAAATAATACTCAGACATCCATGCAGGCAAAACACCCATACACGTAACATTTTTTTAAAAAAGCCAAATAGCTCTGAAAAGGCTGTGATAAAATCGGTAACCTCCCTGTCTTCCTGCTTTTTATGTCCATCTTTATATCTTGAGTCATCATTTGTGGCTATATATTGCTCTTGTGCTGAATACCCTGCCACAGCTCCAGCCTCATGTCGAGAGTCTGATGATTCAGGGTTGAGTCAGTACCTGATCATGCCTGTAAATATCACACTCAGCAGGAGAGGCACTGAAGAGAGACTCACACTGTGGCCGGGCTGGCTCTCTAGTAGAGTTTTTGGATGTTGGGTTTATTTTTCCTAGGTTTTTTCATCTCTATGTCAGCTTCTCAACTCAACTTTCTGTGTGTTGAGAACCTAGCTTTTTAAGTATTTTTTTATGGATTACTCGGGAAGCCTGCTTACTAATGGTCTGGGTGCTTCCTGCGCACAGCTCTGATCTTGGATTTTCTCCACTTAAACTTTTACCTCCTCCCTGTGCACTTCTGCGACCCCATTGATAGGAGTTTCTTTCTCCCCAACAAGACTTTTTACCTTCTAATATGCTATAAAATTTGCTTATTAGGTTTCCTCTCTTCCTCCACTCCTGTATTAGTACCAGAATTCCACAGGAAACCTTTTTGTGTTTTGTTCACTGATGAATTTCCAAGCACAGTGCTTGGCACGGGGAGGCTCAATGATCGTTGAAAGGATACACAGGGCCTGGGTATACTCTATTCCTTTGTATTCTCATATCTTCTTTCTTTTTTTATTTAAAATTTTTTTCTCTTGAGCTGGAGAGATGGCTCAGCAGTTAAGAGCACTGGCTGCTCTTCCAGAGGTCCTGAGTTCAATTCCCAACAACCACATGGTGGCTCACAACCATCTGTAATGAGATCTGGTGCCCTCTTCTGGCCTGCAGGCATACATGCAAGCAGAACACTGTATACATAATAAATAAATAAATAAATAAATAAATAAATAAATAAATAAATAAATAAATCTTTAAAAAAAGAAAAAAGAAAGAAAAAATTCCTTTCCTTTTACATACCAACCCGTTCTGCCTCCCTCCCCTTCTCCCACTTCCCCCTACCTCCTCCCATCCCACCCCCATTCCCTCCTCATAGAGGGTAAGGCCTCCCTTGGGTAGTCAACATAGGCTGGCCATATCTTCTTTCTTGGTTTATTCCTTTACTTATTTTTGGTGGAACACATTCTTCAGTAACTTTCTGAGAAAGGGAGTATGATCTCTCTCTCTCTCTCTCTCTCTCTCTCTCTCTCTCTCTCTCTCACACACACAACACACACACACACACACACACACACACACACACTTGATTTTGAAACCTGCATTCTGTGACCTAACTCTAAGAGTGACCAGCACAGCCTCCATTCCTTCATGTTGATAGTGGGGATGATCGTGGGGCCATCAAGTGTCGAAAGCTGGCACTCTGCTCTTACGTGTGGCAGGACAGTGACGACGAAGTCTTCAAAAGTGTATGCTGGCAAGAGCTCCGTCCCCTCCGGCTTGTCTTTGTGTATTCTTAGGATGACAGTGTAGCCTTTGTGGGACATGGCAGGCAATTTTGCAGTAATGAACTGCACTTTGACCTACTAATTTCATAGACTACAAATTTATCCAAGAAAGCAAGTAAAGCTGTGTCTGGATTTTGGTGTAGGACCTGGTTCATGAGAACAAAACAAAACTGGGAACTATTTTGTTGTTATTTTTGTTTGTTTGTTTGAAACAGGGTTTCTTTGTGTAGCTTTGGCTGCCCTAGAACTAACTCTGTAGACCAGGCTGGCCTCGAACTCATAGAGATCCACCTGTTTCTGCCTCCTAAGTGCTGTGATTAAAGGTGTGGGCCACCACCACTCAGCCTGGGAACCATTTTAATGTTTGGTATGTTAGTAGAGATTTATCAATATATGGATCTCTAAATACCCATCTGTAAATGGAATGTTCCTCCAATGGAATCCTCTACAGCTGAGGCAGATGGCCACTAGGGGAAGGGCATACAGGACACAGGGTAACACAGTGTTTGGTGTCAAAGGAAGGATGGGTCACACCAAATGAGACTTGTGGGCACTGGGGGTTATAGTCACCTGCTGCTTTAAGTCAACCCACCCCATGTGTGTGTGAGTGCGGGCACATATATGGAGGTCAGAGGACAGCTTCATGTCTTAGTCCTTATCTGCCACCTTATTTGACACAACGTTTCTTTTTATTCATTTATTTTTAGTTTTTTGGTTTGAGACAGGATCTCACTATGTAACCTTGGCTGGCCTGAGACTCACCATGGAGGCCAAGGTGGCCTCAAACTCATAGAAACTTATTATAGGGCTGGAGAAATGGCAGAGGTTAAGGGCACATATTGCTCTTGTTCTGAGCACCCACCTGTTGATTACAACCATCTCCAGTTCCAGGGGATTCGATACCCTCTTCTGACCTCTGTGGGCACCAAGCACACATGTGGCGCACAGACAGATATACATGCAAGAAAAACATACAACATAAACATAAATAAATCTAATCAAACTTTAAGAAACTTACTGTATTGCGTGTGTGTGATGGGGGCATACACGTATCACAGCACATACATGGTGTCAGTTATCACCCATCTTGGCTTAGGTTGGGTTAAACTCAGGCTGTGAAGCTTGCACAGCAGTGTTTTACTGGCTGAGCCATGTCAGGTCTGTTGTTCAGGGTCTGGGATGACTGGCTCTCAAGCTTCTAGGGATTCTCTTTTCACAGGAATGCTGAGCTTATGGGATGAGCTTAATTGTGGATGGCTTTACATGGACTATGAGGATCCAAACTCAGGTTTTCATGCCTTTATAGCAAGTACTTTACCCACTGAGCCATCTCTTGGCGTTTTGTTTTGTTTTGAAACAGGGTTTCTTTGTGTAGCTTTGGCTGCCCTAACTCTGTAGACCAGGCTGGCCTTGAACTCATGGAAATCCACCTGCCTCTGTCTCCCGAGCGCTGGGATTAAAGCTGTGCACCACCACCACCACCACCACCACCACCACCACCACCACCGTCCCGTTTGTTGTTTTTAAGGCCTATAAATATACGGCAGACTGGAAGAATGGGTAGATATGGACTGTGTCTTTAGGGGTTGACATACAGGTTCTAGAATGTAGCTGCCTGGGTCCCCATTCTGGCACTGCAAACTGTGGAATTGCCACTCCTGTGCCTCAGTTTCCTCATCTGAAAATTGGGGCAACAATGTTAGGGATGCTTCAGAATAAATGAGATCTAGGATGAAAATTCCTCACTTTAGAGTCAATATGAAGTAGCTGTTAATGGCCATTAGTGCTTGTTTGGCAATTCATTCTGCCTGCATGGGATTATGAATTTATCCCATGAATGTTGGCTGCTCTATATCATCTAAATTTTTTTGAGACAAAGTCTTGCTATTTATTGCTCAGGTTGACTTTGAACTCCTGGACTCAATTGATTTGCCTCCCAGGTTAGAAGGCTCTACAGGTACATTCCACTTCATCTGACTTTAAACCATTTTTTGAGTGGGGCAGGCAGCAGTAGACTCTTTAGTAACCTACCTAGTTTGGTTAGTGCTGTGTGTGTATGAATGTGTGTGGGGTCATCCACTTGAGCGTGGACACACCATCCAGTGGCCACACCGTCACAGAAAAAAGGCTCTCCCCCAGCAGCCATCGGTTGCAGTGACTACTCAGATGGGTGTGCGGCCTTGTAAGACCCTCTCCTGTCCATGTTGGAGTTGTGACTGGCTTGATCTTGTGCAGGTAACCACAGCTGCGTTGAGTTCATCCGTACCACGGACATATATGTTCAGGGAACAACTTCTCAGCATTCCTCCCCATTTTACAGCTCTCACATTCTTTCCTTTCCCTCTTTCTCAATGTTCCCTAAGCCTTATTTGAAAGGGGAATGATATAGATGCTCCATTTATTTATTTTTGTTTGTTTTTGGGGACAGGGTTTCTCTGTGTAGTCCTAGCTGTCCTGGAATTCACTTTGTGGACCAGGATGGCCTCAAACTCACAGAGCTCCACCTGCCTCTGCCTCCCAAGTGCTGGGACTAAAAGTGTGCACTATTACCATCTGTCTCTAGATGCCCCATTTAAGGCTGAACACTCAGTCATTTTCAGCTGACTTTAAATTACTTTAAAAAATAACAACAGGTATCTGGAGAGGGTAGTGAATACCTGTAATCCAAGCACCTGGGAAGCTAGGGCAGGAAGTTCAAAAATTGAAGGCAAGCCTGGTCTACATGCTGAGACCCTGTCTCAAAACCACCACAAAAACAAAGGTGGTAAGAGGTAGGAGTGTATTTAGATATTTTAATTTAGAGAAACGTAACATGTGTGAGGTCCTGAGTTCAATTCCCAACGCTGAAATAAATGGGTAAGGGCGGGGGAGGTGGCTTAGTAAAGTGCCTGCCATGTAAACATGAAGTTCTGAGTTTGGATCCTCAGCACTCATGTAAAAGCTGCAGGTGGTGGGCATGTCTGTAATTTCACCCCTGGGAAAGTAGAGACAGGAGGATCACTGCATCTCAGTGGCCAGCCAGCCTAGAGGAATTAGCAAGCTCCAGGTGCAGAATGGTATTGAAGATACCGGGCATCCACACACAAGTGGACATACACATACATTATACACAAAGCACAAAAAGTTTTTTTCTTAAAGTAAAGATTGTAAAATTTGTATTCGTTTCACCACAATTAAAAAAAAAAAAACAACCAACAACAGCGTTGTCATTAATCAACTAAAGCAGGGTGTGGTGGCTCACACCCGTAATTTCAGCAGTTGGGAGGCTGAGACAGAAGGATTGCTGCAAGTATGAGGCCAGTCTGGGCTACATAGTGAGATCTTGTTGAGGGGAAAGGAAATAAAAATAATAAAAGCAAGCTCACAAAGACACCCAAAGAGAAAAACGACACCCACCAACATAGAGGCACAGTTTCCGACGCTGTCAGTGACAGGATGGCTTGTTTTCGGCTTCGAATAATAGGATAGCCCAATCTCTCTCCCGGATCACTCGTGAGCTGTGAATCAAAGCCATTCAAGTAGTCCGGGCAGCGGGTTCAAGCTCAGCCTTGCTGCTGCCCCAGGCAGCCTCAGTTTACCTGACAAGGAACGCGGATGACAGCTCGGCGCTCTAGACCCAGCCCCTCCCCGCCGCCTCGGATTGGCTCGCTCGGTCTCCCTCTACAGGCGCGTCTGGACCCAACCCGGAAATGCGGTTCCTGGGCGGGGGCGGGGCACTCACGGCCCGCGGCGAGTGATAGGTATACTGACCAATGGACATGGGCAGCGGCGGCTGCGTCGCGGAAGTCCCACCCAGCGTCGCGCGGGGGCGGGGTGGCGCTGGGGGCGGCAGGCAGCGGGGCGGGCGCAGGATGAGGGCGGCCATTGCTGGGGCTCCGCCGCGGGGAGGAGGACGCTGAGGAGGCGCCGAGCAGCGCAACGCTGCGGGGGAGGCGCCCGCGCCGACGCGGGGCTCATGGCCAGGACCACCAGCCAGCTGGTGAGCGCGCGGCGGCTACAGGGCGCGCCGGTCCGTTACCCGGGAGCGTGGCGGTCGCCCGGGTTCTGCTAGGCGAGGCGGGGCGGCCCGGTGCCGCGGGCCGGGCGGCGCCTCACCTGCGGCTGGGTGGCGGGCAGGACTGCTGGCGCCGTCCGAGGGTGCCTCTCGGCTGCGGCGGGGAACGCAGGCCCCGGCTGGGGCTGGCGGCGGCAGCCGGGGGCGCTGACAGGGCGCGGAGGGCGGGGGAGGCCGGGAGGTGTCACCCGGCCGGGCGGGGTGGAAGTGCCTGGAAAGTTTGTTTTCGGCTCCGCGCAGCCTGGAGCCGAGCCTCTGGGCTTACCTTGAGGGCTTCCCTGCGGAGGAGAAACCTCTGGCCTTTACCTAAAGGAGGATCTTGGGAAGCAGGAGATGCGAGTTTCTGCTTGTAGCACCTGATGCTGGCAGCTCCTTTCCAGATTCTTGGTCAGCGGGGCATTTCGGTGCTCCTCTTGCCTGTGGTTCTGCGCTCAGTGAGGTGGGAAGCTCTGGGAGGCCGGGCTGAGAGGCCCTAGTGAGGGCAGCCTAAGTTTGACAGGGAGGAGGGGTTTTAGGGGAAAAACAAAACAAAACCCAAAACCAAACCAACCACTTGTTGGGTGAAATGTTTCTGTTTTCTCTGTGTTGTTAAAAGTATCCATAGTTGTCTTGTATTTTCTGTTAAGTTTTAGAGTTCTTAGGATCAAGATAGATCAGCGTGTCTACCTTGTATGCGATATGAAGTGGGTGATGGAATGATGTCAGATGCCTAGCAAAATTTGGTTCAGAAGGCAGACCCCCTTGGGCTAGGGCTGTAGTTCAGTGGTGATCTGCCTGTCTCATAGGTTCAGGGCTCTTGGGTTCGATCTTTTACCCCTACCTTCTTTGTGGGTGGGGCGGGGCGGGAAGAGGGTTGTAGGTCCCTTTACTCGGGCAGACCCAAGAGACTCACTTGATCCAGTTTGGTCTAGGATGCGGCTGTGGTAGTGGTTTTTAGATGTTTTTGGAGAGTCATGAGCCCCTTTGAGAATCTGAAAGTATGGGCTCCCGTTGAGAAGCATGCACAGCTGCTCTGAATTTTGTTGCTACTGGAGGCTCTTGAGCCTTCTGCAGCTCATCTGTGGACTTCCAAGTTATAACCTTCCATTGTAGAGATGGGTGATAATTAATCCAAGTTCTAAAAGGAGGAGGACCTATCCAGTTGAGAAAAATGGTGAAAGGCAAAAGGGTGTTGCAACACTTGTGTCTTTACCCCGGGGTGCTTGGGCTAGCACGCAAAAACATGAATCGTGGAAGTCAGAGTGACAGTATTGTGGATGCTTATGAAGTGAACTTTTACACGGTGGTGCTGTTGCAGTGTGTAAGGTGTGTATCTGGTGGTGTCTGTGTGAAGAGGAAGAGTGTTTTCTCACATAGTCTTGACACTTCCATGATGGACATTTGATTAGCTGCAATTTTCTCGTCATCAGGCAGCTTTTTCAGTGAGCAGAAGAGAATTACAGAATAAATGGTAGACTGCTCTGTAAAGAAATGAGAAGAACTTAGTCATCGAGAGTCCCCCCCACATGTGGGAATATGCCTTGTTTCCTGTTAGGAATGACAGAGGTGGCTCCTGTGATGGATTTTCATCTGAGGACTGGAAGATTTGCATGGTTAAAGTGTATTTGCATTTGAACTTTAACCTGGCATACTGACACTGTCTCAATTAACTTTCCTCAAAGCCTTTCCCCTTTACACTTGTAAAGCCAGCAGTATGACCTGAGGCTGTGGAAATAGGTCTAGCTTAGTCTGCCGTTAAGGTGGGCCAGAGGTTTTAAGTACCATTTATTGAGCTCTTACTTCAAGGCAGATATTTAGATACATACTTCATTCATATTGTGTTGTGAGGTAGATATTGTTCCCATTTTATAGGTGAGGTCAAGTAATTGACTCATAACATTGGGTTTGACCAGAGAATCCAGTGTCACTTTTCTGTCATGTGAGGATCTCCCAAGGGGAGGCTCTGTGGGCATCTTAGGGAGTAAGGAAGTCCCCAATGCAACTGCCCAGGTTGTCTTCCTGGAGCTTGAGCCTCCTAAGTATTTTAACTGTGCCATATTGGAGGAAGAGGGACATTATATTTCTTTGTGTAGATGATCACATTCTTTGAAACAGGCCCTGGGGCTCATTTCAGTTGTGTCCTGTCAGAAAACACCCACTTGGAAGAAGCTGTGTGTGGTTTGACCTCATTGAGGACTGGTGCTCTGCTGGGGTGAGGCTTGGAGCCCCCCCCCATCCCCCTTTGGAAAAAAGAGATGTGGTTTGGTCAGAGGGAGACATGCGGACTTGAGAATTTAAGGTGCTTTAGATTTTCCAAAGGTGCTGCATCTGTCAGGGAAATTCAGAAAGCATGCAAAAAAGTGCCTTCAGATTATCAAATCATCGAAAAATAATTTTTTTTAAAGATAAGGATTTCGATATATAGTCCCTAGCTGGTCTGGAGCTTGCTATATAGACCAGGATGGCCTTGAACTCAGAGATCTACCTGCTTGTTTCCCTTGTGCTGGCATTAAAAGTGTGTGCCACAACCAGGCCTTGATACATTTCCTTCCTTCACTCCCACAGGGTTTCTTTGTATAGTGTTGGCTGACGTGGAATGCTTAGAGATCCACCTGCTTCTACATCGCAAGTGCTGGGATTAAAGATGTGTACCACCACCTGGCTTTTTTTAAGATGTATTTTTAGCTGGGCCATGGTGACACACGCCAGGGCTACGCAGAGAAACCCTGTCTGAAAAAACAAAATTATTTTTATTTTATGTGTATGAGTGCATGCTTATATGTACATCATGTGTGTGCAGTGCCCTTGGAGGCCAAAAGAGGGCATCAGATCCTCTGGAACTGTAGATGTAGATGGTTGTTAGCCACCTTGTGAGTGCTGGGAACCTGACCCCTGTCCTCTGCAAAAGAAAGAACTGCAGAGCTTAACTTCAGACTGTGCCACATTTCTTGAGTTGGTGCTTAGGTGCTCTGCCTGTCATGGAACAGGATGCATTTCAATCTCCAGTGATGCAGGCAAGGCAAGGTCCCCATAAGAGATGGAATCAGAGCTTGTTTCATGTTTCTTTTCGAAACATATTTATATGTGTGTGTGAGTAAATCCCATGTGTTCGTGGGTGCCCTCAGGCCAGGGGAGGGTCTCAGATCCCCTGGAGCTTGAGTTACAGGTGGTTAAAAGCCACCTGATAGATGTGCCAGGAACCAAATTTGGGTTCCAAGGAAAAGCAGGAAGTGCTCTTAACCTCTGAGCACTTTTTAAACAATCTTTCTGACATGGATTTTATGAGGAGGATATTATCTTAGCTAGCAGCTGTCTGTAGAGATATAGGGCTGAAGGTGGGTCTTGGCCTTCAGGCTGCTTTCAGTACAGTTTTGGGGAAGAGGAACATGTGTCTCCCTTTTCAGCCTGTGTCCTCATCTCTACTTGAGCTGGAGTTAAGGTACTCCTAGGTAGCTGATTGAACCTGGTAGGAGTCAGAGATGGGCATATAAGTGATGAGCTGGGAGTGCTGTAGAGATGAGGCTGTCTGAGGTGATGTGTTTGGAGAATAGTCCTTAGAATGTGTTTTCCTCTTTCCAAGTAGTGTCTCTGTGGAGTGGACAGGGAATCCCGTGTGGTTTTTCAGTTCTATGAGGAGAGCAAGTCATTGCAGAGGAACACTGGTACAGAAATGACTCCCTCAGCAGGTGCGAGTGTGCCCCAGGCCTGTCTGTGGGATGACAGGTGGCAATGGGGTATGCAGTGCAGTTGTTTTGAAGGCAGGTTCAAAGGGCAAGTCAATGGGGGAGGAAGTGTTGTGTGGAAACTGTAAGTTTGGGACATATATCAGTCAGATCTTCTCAGTCATGCATTCTTCTGTGACTGGATCATATTGTTCACTTGTTTGGTGCGATGCCAGACCTTTTTAAAGTTACTTGAATGTTGTGAACAGGTTGTATGTTCAGTCTCCAGCTGTTAGATCAGAGCAGTGAGCACTTTCTTAGAGTCATAGGGATGTGTTCTCTCTGTGATGAGAAAGGGCTTTTGGGATTGAGATAGCGGTTGGGTTCTGCTTTGGTACCTGACCTTTGTTTGCATTATATAGTCATAGAAAGTCTGTTTTTATTGTTAATCCAGGAAAATTTTTTGATATTAAAGTTGATTTTTTTTCACTCTAAGAAATTGCAAGTTGTTTTTAAATGTGTTAAGAAAGATACTTAAAAACTGGGTGGTAGCCAGGTGGTGGTGGTGCGCACCTTTAATCCCAGCACTCGGGGGGGGGGGGGGGGGGGCAGAGCCAGGTGGATCTCTGTGAGTTCAAGGCCAGCCTGGGCTACAGAGTGAGTTCCAGGAAAGGTGCAAAGCTACACAGAGAAACCCTGTCTTGGGGAGGAAAAAAAAGGAAAATAAATTTGCCAAGTATGCCGGTGCATACTTATTGTCCCAGCTACTTGGAAGGCTAAGGCAGGAGAATCCCTGAATTCACAAGTTTGAGGAAAACTTGGGCAACATAATGAGAGCTTGTCTTTTTTTTTTTTTTTTTTTTTTTTTGGGTTTTTCGAGACAGGGTTTCTCTGTGTAGCTTTGCGCCTTTCCTGGAACTCATTTGGTAGCCCAGGCCAGCCTCAAACTCACAGAGATCCGCCTGGCTCTGCCTCCTGAGTGCTGGGATTAAAGGCATGGGCCACCACCACCTGGCACGAGAGCTTGTCTTTTAAGAAACAAAAAACAGCTACTCAATTTGTTATAAAGGATTGGCTTTTAAAATATTTATTATCTATTGAGAAAGGGTTTCACTCTGCAGCCCTGGCTGGCTTGGAACTCACTATGTAGATCAGATTGTCCTAGAACTCACAGAGATGCACTCTGGATGCTGAGATTTAAAGGTGTGACCACTTCCCTTTTCCTTTTTAAAGATAGGATCTCATATAATGGGCTGGATTCAACATAGTATGTAGCTGACGATGACCTTGAACTTCTGGTCCTGCCTCCACTTTCCAAGTGCTGAGGTTACAGGTTTGTGCAGACCACACTGGGAAGCATTGACTCCTTATCAAGGGGCTTGATCCAGGGTTGTGTTTTTAGGTTGCTGGATTATACAGAAGCCACAAAAGCTAGAACAGCCA
Organism: Peromyscus eremicus; assembly: GCF_949786415.1. Lineage (NCBI taxonomy): Eukaryota > Metazoa > Chordata > Mammalia > Rodentia > Cricetidae > Peromyscus > Peromyscus eremicus. The sequence continues at coordinate 12,293,137 of NC_081423.1, read as the reverse complement.
GTGCTAAAAGGTTCTGCTCACTACTGAACATGAATATGTGGTTTCTGCCTGTAGTTTTGTCAAGAGGTCAGTTGAAGGTGGGCAAATGTTTTTTGTGTGGCCTGGTGATTTCCCTCATTTCACAGATAGATCAGTACCCTCTGTGCCAGTCTGTGTTTCAAGTCTTTCTGAAGGGAGTCATAGTACAGACCTTGTTTGAAGGTCTGTCTAGATGCCAAGGATGTTCCTTTTGGAGGTGTGTGTCTTGTGTGTGCCTGGAGAAACTACAGCTGGTCTTCCCATTTCAGAAGCCTCAGGTCTCAGCAGGTTTTGGTCAAAATGCACTCCACCAGAGACATAGCTTTTATAGCGAGATTGTTGTTAAAGCATCGTTCTCAACTGTTTCCTCTTTTGAAGTTTGAGTTTTTGCAGGAGGAAGGAGTTGGAGCTCTAAGTAGCAGCTGAGTATTGGATACTGTTAGAGAAGGCTAGTAAGATTTTCAGAGAAAATTATCTGAAAAGTCTCACCAAGTGCTTTGACCTGCAATAGAAATGTGAGAAGGAGCCGGATAGTGGTAGCACATGCTTTTAATCCCAGCACTTGGGAGGCAGAGGAAAGCAGATCTGTGTGAGTTCGAGACCAGCCTAGTTTACAGAGTCAGTTCCACGACAGCCAGGACTACAGGGAAACCCTGTCTTAAAAAGGAAAGAAAGAAAGAAATGTGAGAAAGGTCTTGAGCTAATTTTTAGTTTTTCCTTAGTGTTTTTGGGAGACCTAAACTGGGTATGAGGGGCAGAGCCTACAAGGCTATTTTGTCTTCTGTGGAGCCTTAGTTGTAGGTGTGGCTGGCACCTGTGCACCTTTCTCTGGATAGGAGGGAGTCTGGAGTTCACTCACGGTTGCTGTCCCTTGCATGTTATCATGCTTGTGGCTGGCCACTGCTGCTTTAGTGTTCTTACTGCCCTTTCCTGCTGGCTTCCTCTCCTGGTTCAGAGCACTCCAATGACTTGCTGGATAGGTCCTCAGGTGCCTCCTCCTCTTCTCTCCTGGTTTGTCCCAGGGTCTATGCCTCAGACACTGCATGCGTGTGTGTGTGTGTGTGTGTGTGTGTGTGTGTGTGTGTGTGTGTGTGTGTGTATACATACACACCTACACACCTACACTCCTACACTCATACACACCCATGCCCAGACAAATGTCCAGGATGTTTGTGCCTGTCAGGTTCTCAGTGGCCTCTTGTCTTTTTCATGTTCTTCCTCTTTGCCTGAAGAAATTCCCCTCTGTGGAAGGCCCCTCATAAACATTTCCCATAGCTGTACAGCCTTGTCTGACCAGTCTACTCCATGGTGGCTGCCCCTTCCCCAAGCCTTGGTTCTATACCACATCTGTTCTGTGTTCCATGTCTGCTTCTCTAAGGTAAACTCTATTGTACCCTTGGCTTTCAGAGCTTCCAGCCTCTAGGTGACTCATGTTGTTTTTTTCTCACTCAGTCCTCTTGGTTCTGATACCTGGGTTTATGTCCTGTGATAGCACTGGACACAGTCCTGCTCCTCCAGTCCCTCTCTTAAGACAGGACCTTGCCATGTATTTTAGGCTAACCTGGAACTCCAGATCCTCCTGCTTTAACTTTCCTAGTTCTAGAATTCTGGTATGCATCACACCTTGTTTTCTGTCTGTCTCTTTCTTCATGTGTGTGCGTGTGCGTGTGTACATGTGTGTGCGTGTGAGAATTCAACTCCTAGTATCATTTCTCTGAGTCACCCACCCTTGTATTTTGAGACAGTCTCTCACTTGGGGCTTACCAACTAGACTGACTGGCACAAGATCCATGTGTCTGTACTTCTGAGTGCTGAGATAAAGAGAGACTCGGGACCACACCCAGCTTTTTATGTGGATTCTGAGAATTGAACTCAGGTCCTTTGCATGACAAGCACTTTACTGATTTTTCATCTCCCCAGCCCATCTCTTTCTCTTCTTTCTCCTTTCCCTCCCTCTCCCTCTTTTTCCTCTCTCTTCCCTCTTCTCATTCCTCCTCTTTTTTACATGTGTATTTACATGTGTATGTGTATATGTGCCTAAGCATGGAACAGGAGGTTTGCTAGGTTCATTGTTTTGGTTAGATGACTGGCCAGTGCTGAGATTATTGGAATGCACTACTGTGCCTGGCATTTTACTTGGTTGCCAGGGATCTGATTCAGGTCCTCTCCTCATATAACAGCACCTTACCCTCTACCTTATTTTTGAGACAGGGTCTTTTCACTGAACCTGGAGCTCACCAGTTCAGCAAGACTGACTGACATGGTGTTGCACCTCACTTTTTACGTGGGTGCTATCGATCTGAACTCAGTACTTACTAACTAGACAATATGCTATACACCTCCCCACCCTGTTTGTTTTGTTTTGTTTTGTTTTTAAAGCACGGTCTTGCTATGTGGCTCAGACTAGACTACAGTTTACTATCTGCCTGTCTCAGCCTCCCAAGTATGGAGGAATCCCTAATTTTTACTTAATATCCTTTTTCTTTTCCCAGAGTCTTCTGTGGGCATATTCGCCCTTATGCCTCCTTAGGCTCTTTGGCTGTGACAGTTTCTCATATGTCATTGTTTTTGATGACCTTTGCAGTTTTTTTTTTTTTTTTTTGTTTTTTGTTTTTTGTGAGATGATCTCTCTATGTAGTTCTGATTGTCCTGGAACTCACTGTATAGACCAGGCTGGCCTTGAACTCTCAAAGATCTGCTTGCCTCTGCCTCCTCTGCATGCTCCACCACCTCCTGCTTACCTTAGTTTTGAAGAACAATGATCAGGTACTGTTGGATGCCCAATGTTGGTATATGTGTCCTTGTGATTAGACTGGGGTTATGGGTCTTGGGGAGAATACATGGGATTAAGTATCATTTTCATCCAATTACATCAAGGATGCATGCTGTCAAAGTCTTTTATCAGCTTTCTCTAGTGTGAAGTATCCCCCTTCCCCAATGTACAGCACACCTCTAGTGAATGGGGTATCAATTTGTTATTTTTTGTTTGTTTTTGTTTTTTTGAGACAGTGTTTCCCAAGCTCTGGCGTTGGAACTCACTATGTAGACCAGGCAGGCCTCAAACTCACAGAGATTCACCTGCCTCTGCCTCCTGAGTGCTGGGATTAAAGGAGTGTGCCACCACCACCACCTGGCCTGTTTGATTTTTTCTTTCAATATTTATTTTTATGTCATTTGCATTGGTGTTTTGCCTGCATGTATGTCTGTATGAGGTTGTTGGATCCTCTGGAACTGGAGTTACAGACAGTTGTGAGCTGCCATGTGGGTGCTGGGAATTGAACTTAGTTCCTCTGGAAGAGCAGTCAGTGCTCTTAACCATTCATTGAGCCATCTCTCCAGCCCCTCAACTCCCTCCACCTCCGGTTTGATATTTTTATACTCTGAAAATGTTTGCTAATCACAAATAACTTAGTTTCAGCACAAAGCTGTGGATGTGGTGGTATATGCCTCTAATCCCAGCATTCAGGAGGCTGGGGCAAGAGAACTGCTTTGCCTTCCAGGACTGCCAGACAACAACAGAGCAAAAATGAACTTCTAAATAGTGTTGGAATATAGATTCTTTATAGAGTTAGGGCATTTAAATTTTTTTGTGTACTTTGTATGTATGGTGTCTGTGCATAATGTGTGTGTTGGCATGTGTGAATGAGTACATGTGCATGTGTATGGAGGCTCTAAGTTGATGGGTGTCTTCTCACTCATTTATTGAGGCAGTGTCTCTTGCTGAACTTGCCACTTCCAGTTAGTTTAGGCAGCTTGCCCTGGAGGTCCCTTGTCTCTGCCTTCTGAGTGGTGGTATTACGTGTTTTCTACCACATCTGCTCAGCTTTTTATGTTGGTGCTGGGGATCCAAACTCTGGTTGGCAAGTGCTTTATCTACTTAGCCATCTCCCCAACCTGGTTAGGATTACTGAAGATCATAAATGAAGAAAAATGGTATTTTTAGCCTGTTTTTCAAGTTTCACCTTGGAAAAGAAAGATGACTAGGCATTTGCATAAATGACAGAACTTTTGGTTGTATTGAAGTTGAAAAGTAAGGTGATGGCAGGGTGATACCATGCACATGTCAGCACAGAGGGTTTGGGTTTTGGCTCCTTGATTATGTATGGGAGGTTAGCCTTGGGTCAGCTGCATCTGAGCAGAACTTTGGCTGCAGTGATACTAGGGTGCATGTCCTTGGTGGACAGTGCTTGACAGCCCAGCTCTGGGACTGAAAGGGATGTGTCTTCTGCTTAGAATATCAATGCAAACTTTGCCCCCAGACAGCTCTCTTGCTGGGTCATGTCCATATCAGTCTTTGTAGTTCCCTTCCTCAACATAAGAGTGTCCTGGACCTGTAGAGCAACACCCAAAGAACTAGATCTTAATTAAATCCAGAACTAATTTCTGAGCCACCAGATGACATGGTCATTTTAGTACCTTTCTATCATCTTGGTTGTTGTTTTTGTTTGTTTGTCCCCACCTCCCCACCAATTCCCTAACCCATGAAAAGTGGTATTTCAAAGAAAGCTATTGTTTACTTTGTACATTAAAGTTCTCCCTAGGAAGTTCTGACCATCAAATGTTAGATAAAAATCTATATTAGCTGATTTTACTGCCCAGCACCAGTGTCATGAGCTGAATTTTCAGTCTTAATTGGTGAGGTGTGGCTGGATCACTGTCCTCACACAACTTCACCCTCAGTTTCTGTAGAAGAGCCTCAGAGATGCCAGTCCAATCTCTCTACTCCCAGAGAAAGGCCATTTCTGTTAAGATCCTTAGGATTGGTTTACCCTGTATCCCCTGAAGCTACCTTCGTTAATAGTATAGGGCTTGCTCTGGGCTCTCCTACTTTGGGCAGGGTCCAAATGGTCTTTTCCCTGGGCTTGGCTCGGCTTGATTTCCAGAGTGAGTTCTGTAGTAGCAAGAGGAGTAAATGCTCTGTGGGTCGGTGCAGTTACCTACAGAACCACAGCTACATTCCCAGGATACTTGTGCTCGTGGTGGTCATGGTGTAGGGGTGCTGGTAGTGGTGGTGGTTGTGTCCTAGCACTTAAGTTTCAGAGCAGCTCATGCTAGTTCAGGGTTTTCTGCTGTGTGCTCATGCATGATGTGCAGTGAATGGATGCTGAGAGCTCCTCCATCATCCTAGGCAGGCTATGTCAGATGTCAGAGCTAGCATGTTAACACTGGCTGTTGTACAGTACCATTGCATGGACTTTTACTTTAGATACTAATGGGAGCAGAACCACCTTGGGAGAATTGCCTGAGCCCTGGCTTTGTTCAGTCCTTCCTTAGGAAGGCTTGCTCTGTACAGCTACAGCAGCCAGATTCTAGGGAAGTTAGAATCTTAGAAGCATGATTAGCTACTCATTCCTGACCTGATCTCTGTTTTCTAACTTCCCATTGAATGTGGACACTTACCCATCCTACGTCTCCTATAGTTTATTCTGGACCCAGATAGAGAAAATGTATTGCTTCTTCTGTCACAGAAATCCATAGCAATTATTGCATGTTTTTTCTATTAATCAGCTCATTTTTTTGCTACAGTTTGACATTTTTCTTTCATGAGTTTTTCATTGGTCCAAATTATAGTCTTTTACTGATTTTATGTACACAATTGATTATTATCAGATACACAGTATTTTTTTAATGTGTATCTAAATACAGAATTTATTTATGAATTCCTTTTATTCTTAGTTTAGAAAGCCAGAAAGCCAGCCTGCTTGCCTCATGGACTAAGTGGTGCTGTTTTTGTTTTAAGGCTTAGCCCTTCCTGTGCAGATGCTGTCGGCACTGAGCACTATGTCTGGATCAGAAGGGCAAGGGAGGTGTCTGGTGGATAGTATAAAGAAGTGGTCATGAACAAGATGGACTCCATGCTCCTGGCCTGAAAAAACTCTTGGGCGAGAAACATTTCTGTTTAGGAGACAGCTTGCTTGATGTTTGCTTCTCGTGAGGCTGGCTAACCACTGACTGTCCCATGGCCTGAAGGAAAAGGTCAACAGTCTGGCATTTCAGGTGGTTTATGACTGGCAAGAATGGTGTTCTGGCAGAAAGGTTCAGCCTTCTTGGAGCTGCTGTGGAGGGTCTGCTGGAAAGACGGACATCCCAAGGAAGAGAGGAGAGGATAGTTTGGTTTGCCTGAGCAGGGACATGGCCAAGAGTGGAGGAAGTTTCTAGTTGCAAGTACTGTTGTATGCAGGTTGGGAATGCCAGGCAAACCTTACTTGTTACTTAGCTTGTTTGCACACAGACTGGGTTCATTTGTAGACTCAGATCATTTGACAGTATAAGCCAAAGAAGTTGGTCATGTTAAGAAATATATACTGGGCCGGGCGGTGGTGGCGCACGCCTTTAATCCCAGCACTCGGGAGGCAGAGCCAGGAGGATCTCTGAGTTTGAGGCCAGCCTGGTCTACAGAGTGAGTTCCAGGAAAGGCACAAAGCTACACAGAGAAACCCTGTCTTGAAACCCTCCCCCCCCCCAAAAAAAAAAGAAATGTATACTGGGACCGGATGGTTTTGGTGCATGCCTTTAATCCCAGCACTTTGGAGGCAGAGGCAGGTGGATTTCAGAGGTTGAGGCCAGTCTGGTCTACAGAGTGAGTTCCAGGACAGCCAGGTCTATACAGAGAAACCCTGTCTCTAAAGACCACCCCCCAACAACAACAAAATCATACTGGGGCTGGAGAGATAGCTCAGCAATTAAGAGCACTGGGTGCTTTTCCCATAGGATCTAGGTTCAATTCCCAGTACAGACAACATAAAAAATAAAATGCAAAAAGAAAAAAAAATCATACTAAGTCCGGTATAATGGTTCATGCCTTTAATCCCAGTTTTCTGAAGGTAGGAGGATTGAGTTGGAGGCTAGCCTGGCTACATTGAGAGATACTACAAAAAGAAAAGTTCATACTAAACTTTTTCTTTTCTTTTGGTTTTTTGAGACAGGGTTTCTCTGTGTAGTTTTGGTGCTCCATAGACCAGGCTGGCCTCAAACTGACAGAGATCCGCCTGGCTCTGTCTCCCAAGTGCTGGGATTAAAGGTGTGTGCCACTGCCTGGCTTTTTTTTTTTTTTCCTTTAGTTATTGAGTATTGACCCTAAGTTTTTTTCAAGTTCTATAAATTTGTGCAAAGCTATCAAGATAGTTTCCACACAAAGTCAATATTATTTTAATTTTAAATTACATTTATTTATTTTGTGCATGTGTGTTTGATCTCTAGAACAACATGTAAAGGTTGAAGGAGAGAACAGACTCCACAAAGTTATCCTATGATCTCTACATGTATTGTGTGGCATGTCCCCCCTGCTGCACACACACACACACACACACACACACACACACACCATATAAATAGAAATTAAAAATAGGGATGGGCATCGGAGGTGCATGTCCCTAATCCCATCAGGGAGGCAGAGGCAGACAGATCTCTCTAGGTTCAAGGGCAGCCTGGTCTATACATAAGTTCCGGGACAGCTAGGGCTACAGAGAGACCTTGTCTCAAAAAATAATGAGTAAACTTTCTTTTGAAATACTTAAGAGTTATAATAAACACCCCCGCCTCAGCTTGCCTAATGTGAACACCTTTCTAAACCCTGATGTTAGCATAGGACAACACTGCTGATGGGACTTAGGACATATTTGGAACCTCTTTACTTTCCTCTATAAGATCGTTTTTCTGTCCAAGGTTACCATATTGCATTTAGCTGTGATGCCTCCTCCACCTCTGATCCTGTGGCTTTCCTTATTTTTTCATGACCTTTTATTCTTTTTGGAAAGAATACTGGTCAGGTATTTTATAGAATATCCCATAATTTGGATTTGTCTGATGTTTCCTTTCTTTTTAAATGTTTGTTTATGTATGAGTATTTTGTCTGCATGTATGCCTGCATACCAGAAGAGGGCATCAGATCCACTATAGATGGTCATAAGCCACCATGTGGTTGTTTGGAATTTAACTCAGGATCTCTAGAAGAACAGAGCAACTAGTGCTGTTAAACATTGAGCCATCTTTCCAGCCCTTTGTCTAATATTTTCTTTTTCTTTTTTTTTTTGGGGGGGGGGTTGAGTTTCTCTGTGTAGCTTTGTGCCTTTCCTGGAACTCTCTCTGTAGCCCAGGCTGGCCTCGAACTCACAGAGATCCACCTGCTTCTGCCTCCCGAGTGCTGGGATTAAAGGCGTGCGCCACCACTGGCCGACCTAATATTTTCTTGTGATGGTTATAAGGAACCCTATGGAACTGAGATGCCTTCTACATCCTTTTGGGGTTCATGTTGTCCACATAACTGGTGATGTTAGATGAAGTTCATTGTACTTATTAAAATTAAGCCTGTGGTCAATGATGCTTGGAGTGTGTGTCATTTATTGTAGATATTTTTATTTTGGAAAGGACTATTCTGCTTTTCCAGTCAAGTCCTTCTGGATGAAGACACTGGTGATTTGGAGAGTTCCTGATTGTTGAAGGTGGGAGCTGGCCTGAGTACAGACTCTCCAGACAGTCACTATCTGCAGGCCTATATACTTCTAGGACACTGTGTAGGAATAGAGACATCCCAATAGTGCAGTGAGTGTGAGTTCCTTGATAGGACTGGTTTCTTGGAAAGAAAGAAGGAAGGAAGGAAGGGACGAACGAAGGAAGGAAGGAAGGGACGAACGAAGAAAGAAAGAAAGAAGAGCCGGGAATGGTAGCATATACTTTTAATCCTAGCACTTGGGAGGCAGAGAGAGGCAGGTGTTTCTCTTAAGTTCAAGGCCAGCCTGCCCTACATCGTGAGTTCCAGGATGCCAGGGCTATGAAGAGAGACCTTGTCTCAAAAAAACAAACAAACAAAAAACAAACAAAAAAAAACCCAAAAAATTAAAATTTAAGTTACATTTATTTATTTGTTTGCTTTATGTGGGTGTGAGCACTTGTTTGCCACAGGACATATGTAGAGGTCAAAGGACAACTTCTGGGAGTCAGAGGACAACTTCTGGGAATCATTTCTTTTCTTCTACCAAATGTATCCCAGGAATTGAACTCAGTTGAAAGGAAAAGCTAAAGTGCCTTTACCTGATGACCCTTGCTGACCCATCTCACTAGCCTGAGACTCTTTTTTTTTTTTTTTTAAAAATCAGGGCCAGATCCTTGTCTCCTACTGCTTTTGGAGATGGCACTTTGTATCAATTTACTTCTACACACTTCAATTCTTGCTGCTTTCTCAGGAGTCTGCATCCTGCCTTTTGTGATCATTGTGGTTAGTGTTGAAACCCCCTCAAATTTGTTTTCAGGTAAAACTGCAGTACCGTTTATTGTATGGCCTTTGCCTTGAGTCACATATAAATCTAGTGGCAGTTTGAGGCTTTTAATTAAACAAAATTTTTTTTTTTTTTTTTTTTTTTTTTTTTTTGGTTTTTCGAGACAGGGTTTCTCTGTGTAGCTTTGCGCCTTTCCTAGAACTCACTTGGTAGCCCAGGCTGGCCTCGAACTCACAGAGATCCGCCTGCCTCTGCCTCCCGAGTGCTGGGATTAAAGGCGTGCGCCACCACCGCCCGGCAACAAAAAAATTTTTAAAGATAGTTTTGCTAAGTAGAGAAGGTTAAACTTAGATTCACTATTGTAGTCCAAGCTGGTATAACCTTAAGTTCCTTCTTCCTCAGCCTCCTGAGTGACTGTGCACCACCATGTCTAACTTCAGTGTTTGTTTTCAGACTTTGATCTTTCTATGTTGTCCATATTGGCTTAAACTCACAGTTGTGCTGCCCCAGCCTTTCAGTAGCTGGAATTACAGGCACATGCCACTGTGTCCACCTTTTTGTAGGTTTTTTGTTTTTTTTTTAAAGATTGAACCAAGTGTGGAATTTCTTCAGGTGCAGAACTTGGGAGATAGGCATTTCAGAAAAGCCAGGACTTTGGTTCGTTTGCCTCAGTCTGCAGCAGTGGTTCTCAACCTTCCTAACGCTGTGACCCTTTAATGCAGTTCCTCATGTTATGGTGACCTCTAACCATAAAGTTATTTTCATTGCTACTTCATAGCTGTAATTTTGATACTGTTATGAATTGTAATGTAAATATCTGATATGCGACCCCTGTGTAAGTGTCATTTAACCCCCAAAGGGGTCATGACCCACAGCTTGAGAATCATTAATGTACATACAGCCTTTTCTCCACATGGTGTCAGTAGATGTTAGGAAGGTAGAAATTAGGGGTTGGGGTGATGGCTCAGTCAGGAAAGTGCCTGCCAATCAAGCATAAGGACTTGAGTTCTGATCCCTAGCATTCATGTAAAAGCCAGGTAAGGCTGGTCGTGATGACGCACGCCTTTAATCCCAGTTCTCGGGAGGCAGAGGCAGATCTTTGTGAGTTTGAGTCCAGGCCTGGTCTACAAAATGAGTTCCAGGATAGCCAGGGCTACACAGAGAAACCCTGTATCAAAAACAAAAACAAACAAAAAGCCAACCAACCGACCAAAAAGTCAGGTAAGTATCCCCAGTGTTCAGAAGATGGAGACAGGCCAATCCCTGTAGCTCGTTGGACAGCCAGTAACCTGTTGGTGAGCTCCAGGTTTAGTGAGAGACTGTCTCAAAAAAATGCTGTTGAGAAGTAATTGAGGAAGACCCCTGATGACAACCTCTGGCTTCCATGTATGCTCAACATGCACTCAACACACAATAAAAAAAGGTAGGATGGACAAGATAGACTAGCACTGCATATAATGAGAGGTACTTTGAGGAAAGGGTGACATTGTTTTCTGGATGTTCATTGTTTCTGGGCCTCTACAACAGTGGCTGATAGGTGGAGGGCCAAAGGACCTCTGGCCTGTTGAAACCTGTGGTTAAGTGCTCAAGAATTAGCTGCAAGAATGTGGAATCTCAGGCTGGCCTAGTGCCTTCCCTTTTCTTCCTGTTTCTGGCAACAATTCTAAATTGGTAGACGTGTGAATGTCATGCTTGTTCAGAAAGACGAACAGAAAGATGTACAGATATTTCTGTACATGTTGAGGTTGTTTTGAAAATTTCCTTTGGAGTTAGTCATGAATAGTGGTACAGACTCTCTGTGTTTTGCTTGATCATTATTGATTTCAGTAAGAAGCTCTTTATTAAGAATGTGTAGCTAGGGAGCCCAGCAGGAAGATGGTTAGGGATAAACTGAGTTCTCGAGCCTGCTGGAGGGGATTCCTGCCTGATGACTGTTACTCATGTGGTAAGCAGTATCCTAGGGACTGGTTTTGTTATTCTCCTATTTCAAGCAGAGAATAGCTTCTAAGGATTAAAAACAAAAATTTGACCCATGAATCCTGCATTTTCCTTTAGGGTCTCTCAGTTGGAGTAGTCATATTACTATGGTGGTACATTCATACATGGAAAATATTGGGTAAACACAGTGTCTTCAGGAGTCTGGAACTTTCTGATAGGCCCCTGTTCAGCTTCCAAGGGATCTTGCACCTTGCCTGGAGAGATGCTTTTCCCATTACATGGGTAATGGATAAGCCATGCCTTGCCAGGATAGAGTTGAAGGACAGTGGAAGGAGAAGACGCAGTGAGTTAGTGTGAGTGAACATAAGCAGTATGACTGCAGCAGTGACAGGGCTGGAGGAGCAGAGATCTTAGCTTGTCAGGTCACAGACTGCCGTTGAGGGGAGTGGTTTGATAAGGCTGGAACTCTAGAGGAATGCCTACACTCGGGAGTATGTGTATGGGTTGTGTTCTCTCTCTCTCTCTCTCTCTCTCTCTCTCTCTCTCTCTCTCTCTCTCTCTCTCTTCCTTTTGCTGCCGCCTCCCCCTCCCCCCATGCAGCCCTGGAGGAAGGTTCTTTCTATATGACAAATATTCATATGTAAGAGTTCATCTCAGCATTTGACTGGAGTCCTAGAGGCCAAGGTTCTTTTAAGGAGCTAGCACTGAAGCTGGAAGCTGATTACAAGGTGCCAGGGTCAGAGCTCTGTGCCTGTAGGCTCTGAGACATCATTCTAATTTTCTGACTAGATTGTGGGGAGAAACATTTGTTGAATGAATTTAATTCCCAAGGAAAGATTCATGGTTAAGTAGTGTATAATATAATTTCAAATTAGAAACACAATTATTCTTAGTTGTCAACTTTAATATGTTAAATTAATTTTAGCAAAGTAAAAGCAAGAACCTATTATTATTATTGTTTGCTGGCTAAGAATAGATTGCACTTAGTAAAGCTTTTAATAGATATTTATTCTAAATTTTACCTAGGAGTTTTTGGCAGTAACATGGAATTTTTGTAAAAGTTTATTTTATGTGTATGACTGTGTGCCTGCATGTGTGTATATGTACCACATGTGTGCCTCTAGCCTCCAGAGGCCAGAAGGCAGCTTTGGATCCCTGGAACTGATGTTGCAGATGGTTATGAGCCACCATAGCCATGCTGGGAACTGAATGTGGGTTCTCAGCAACAGCAAGTGCTCTTAGTCACTGATCCATCTCTCCAGGCCTTGAGATGGAATTAGTCCATAGGCTGGATTATCTTTAAGTATCCTGTTATTTCTAGGATTTATTTTCTGTATATGATGTTCTATCTGCATGTACCCTTGCATGCCAGAAGAGGGCATCAGATTCCATTATAGATGGCTGTGAGCCACCACGTGGGTGCTGGGAATTGAATTCTGGAAGAGCAGCCAGTTCTTTTAACCACTGAGCCATCTCTCCAGCCCCCAAGTATCATGCTATTTTTAATTTTTGGGTTTTTTTTTTTTTTTGGTTTTTCAAGACAGGGTTTCTCTGTGTAGCCTTGGCTGTTCTGGAACTCACTCTATAGACCAGGCTGGCCTCAAACTCAGAGATCCTCCTGCCTCTGCCTCCTGAGTGCTGGGATCAAAGGCGTGCGCCACTACCGCCTGACTCATGCTATTTCTTTCTTTCTTTCTTTCTTTCTTTCTTTCTTTCTTTTTTTTTTTTTTTTTTTTTTGAGACAGGGTTTCTCTGTGTAGTTTTGGTGCCTGTCCTGGATCTCGCTCTGCATCTTATTTCTAATACAGCTCTCGTAGTTACTGATTTCCTCTTGTCCTGTACACAAATCTGCATTCTGAAAATACTAGTTCATTTATCTGTTCTTTAGCAAATATCCCTTAGTATTTAGTCACTCATTCCAAAAGAAATTAATGAACAAATGAGTGAATGAATGAACACGGAAGTCCAAAACGCTTTATGGACCTCATATGGTCTCATTGATAAAGTTCTTCAGAAGCTCATGCCTGTCCCTCACCAAGACCTACTGCCCACATCTTTTCCTTTCCAGAGCTGGTCCTGGTTGCTGCTCCTGCTGCTCTAGTCCAGAATACTCTGTCCTTTGCAGCTGTCAAGGTTAACAGTCTGTCCTTCTCTCAGAAGTCATCCCTGTTAACTCATTGATGGATTCCTGTTGTGTACCAGATGTCTTGTCTTACTTTCCTCTAAAAGTTGCACATGCATTTCTTTAAAATTCTCCTTATAGTGGCACATAATTCATGCACCCTCCCTCCTTTTGAGAAAGGGCCTCATGATGTAACCCTTGGCTTGACTGGAACTCTCTATTTAGACCAGGGTAGTCTTGAACTCAGAGATCTACTTGCCTCTGCCTCCTGAGTACTGGCATTAAAGGCATGGGCTATCATGGTGGACCTGATTTTGGTTTTGTTTGTTTTTTAATACCTGAGAATCATCTTGGACAGGAACATTACTGTTTAGCTGGCCTCTATCCATGCATAGACCAGGCTGCCCCACCACAAGCTGTGGCTCCCCTTGTAAGCTAAGCCAGTTATATCATTCTGCTTTATCCTTAGCCCCATTGCAAGGACAACTTGGTGTCAGGTAATTAGGGAATGTGCAGTTTTTAAAAAGTGTATAGCTCCACATTTAGCAAAAATAAGCTTCTATGTACCTGGCTATTAGTCTCCTGAGGGTCAGTGAAGCTATTGTCTGTAGCTATGGAAGACTCAAGATGTCTGATGTGGGACTTGAGAGAAGATGCTGCTCCATGGTATGCTTCTACATACAGTGCCATCCCCCTGTTCTTTGAGGGCCACTCCATTGTTTTCTGCATCTCATTAATATATACCCTGCCTCTGACTTTGCCTGAGCCTTCTACTTCATGCCTGTAAAACTGAAGCCAGAGCTGGGCGGTAGTGGTGCATCCCTTTAATCCCACCACTCTGGAGGCAGAGGCAGGTGGGGGCAGGGTATCATGCAGGGCTTCTCTGTGTAGCTCTGGCTATCCTAGAAGTCACTCTGTAGACCAAGCTGGCCTAGAACTCAGAGATCCATCTGCTTCTGCCTCCTGAGTGCTGGGACTAAAGATGTGCACTACCATGCCTGGCTGAAGCTTCCAGTCTTTTTGGTTTTTTTTGAGACAGGGTTTCTCTGTGTAGCTTTGCGCCTTTCCTGGAACTTACTTGGTAGCCCAGGCTGGCCTCGAACTCACAGAGATCCGCCTGGCTCTGCCTCCCGAGTGCTGGGATTAAAGGCATGCGCCACCACCGCCCGGCTAAGCTTCCAGTCTTAATCACAAGTGAGAGTGACTAGGATTTAGGGTATAGAATTATATGTAGGAAAGGCTAGTGGTCAGTTTGTGACTGGGGGAGAGGATGTAGTTCTTGAAATAACAAGGTGTCTATAGGACAGGTAGAGTTTTTTAAAAATATTTTAGATTTATTTTTATGTGTATAAAGGTTTTGCCTGCATGTATATGTGCCCATGTGCATGTCTGTTGGATTCCCTGAACTGGGGTTACAGATTATTGTAAGCCACTATATGGATGCTGGAAATCAAACTGGGGTCTTCTGGAAGAGCAGCCAGCCCCAAAATAGAGGTGATTTTTGTTGGTTTTGTTTGTTTTTGATGAGATTTTTTCATATAGCCTGGCTGGCCTGGAACTCTGTATGTAGACCAGGCTGGCCCTGTTTCATCTGCTTCTGCTTCCAGATTGCTGAGATTAGTCAGAGGTTTTCTGTTGTTGCTGCTTGTCTTTGAGATGCAGTTTTACCCAGGTTGAACTTACTGTATAGCCCAGGCCACTTCCTCAAACTCCTGGTGATCCTATTAAGTACTGGGGTCATAAGTGTGTGTCAGTATATCCAGCCTTAGTAAATTAAGTAAATGATGTGCTCTGACATCCAAAGAGAAGAGAGATGGTAGACTGGCTTTTTGTTGCTTTAAATTTCTCCAGAAATTTAAATTTCAGAATCTGTTGAGTAACCAAAAACATTTGCTTACCATAATTTTGGGTTACCATGTGGGTGGCAAAGTGATGGGGCTGTGCCTCAAGGGAATGACTCACCCCCAGACCCTAGTCAGCTGGGTTCTTTGGCTGTGGGGCCTCTTCAAAGCCACAGGTTAGAAGAGACAGCAGGGCCCTCCTTGGCATGTGGCCCTTTAGGCAATGTGTATCTAATAACAGTTGTAATACAATAAGCATGTAGACTTTACACTTGAGGGCTTTTTTCTAAGGCATTTCATTTCACAATTGATGTTTTAAAAGGTAAGATTGCAACTATCATTGCCTTTTACTACACAAGTAAAATCAGTCATTAAATCATAGTGATGGTTGAAAGTTAGGACTGCACTGAGGGAGGCACAACCATATTGACCTTGTGAACATTATCCAGCTGGGGAGAGGCCTTGAGAGGAGTTTGGCTAGTGCACTATAACCGAGACAGGAAGAAATTACAGAATTCCACAGAAGCATTAGGTTGACAGGAGATGATGTTCTTATGCTCATACGAGTGGCACTTCTGATGGTCAGTGTCAAGAGCCCAGCGTTGGTGCATGACCATGTGGGCCTAGCCTAGACTGGTATCAGGAGGCACTTGGGTTCTTAAGGGTGGTGGTATGTCTTAAGCTTGTCTTTTTAGGATTCTAGAAGGCGCCTGAAGTTACTCCAGAAAGGATTCTAGGGTGTAGAGGTCCCTGTATGGTACCCTAAGGGCTCTGTTTGGAGTGCCTATTCTGCCTAGAATGCTGAGTTGAGAGTTGCCTCTGCCTCCAAGACTTTACACTGGCAGGTCCTTTGTTGGAAGACGGGCTTTTTTTTTTTTTTAAGACAGAATTTCTCTGTGTAGCTTTGGAACCTGTCCTGGAACTCGCTCTGTAGACCAGGCTGGCCTCAAACTCACAGAAATACGCCTGCCTCTACCTCCTGAGTACTGGGATTAAAGGTGTGCTCTACCACTGCCCAGCAAGACAGATATCTTTTGAGTTTTTGCGTTCCTTGAGTGTTTGGTCAGATGTCCTCATCCTAGTAAGAGCTGCTGCTGCTTTTATATGTATATGTATATGTATATGTATATGTATGTGTATGTGTATGTGTATGTGTATGTGTATGTGTATGTGTATGTATGTATGTATGTATGTATATATAGTGTATGAGTGTTTTTCCTGCATGTATGTATGTATACCACATGCATGTCTGGTGCAAATGGAGGTCAGAAGAAGGCATCAGATTGCCCAGAGCTGGAGTTACAGATGATTATAAACCAAATCCCAGGTTCTCTGCAAGAGCAACAAGTACTTTTAACTGCTGAACCATCTCTCCATTCCCTAGTAAGAGCTTCTTGATTGTTTGAAAGTATACTATCCCCATCCAAATAGTACTGACTTTCTGTGTAGCTTCTTGGGGGCCTCGTTTTTTTTTTTTTTTTTTTTTTTTTTTTTGTTGTTGTTGTTGTTGTTGTTGTTCTATCAGTGCTGCAGCAATGCAGAATCGATACTAGGTACTTAGTGGGTGGAGTTGCTTAAGGGGCTTTGGATCTTTGGTAGTTGAAACTGCTTTAGAGTACTAGACCAGATTCAGATTCTGTAGTCTTACACAGTGCTTGTGCTAAGCAAGCTGGGCTCTGAGACTGTATTATCTGTTGTTGCTACTTCAGAAGTCTAGTGTCCATTATCTATATCACTTTGGTTTTGATTTCCAAATGAAGTTTTTTCTTTTAGCTATGTGGAGACTGCTTGTTATATTTAGATTTCAAACCTTATAGGAAAGCAAAACTTTAAAATGTGTGAGATGTATCTTGCTGTTACAGGTCACATTCTGAACATGACCATTGCAGCACTGTCTAAGTTGCTTTACCTTCCCTGGTCTCTTCTTTCATTCTGTCCAAATACTTGCCCAAACATGGTCTAGCCACATAGTAGCCAGGCCTATCCTGGCTCTTCCTGCACTCTCCATATTTTATGTAGCTACCCCACTACTGTAACTGGGTGGTTCTAGAACAAGAAGACATGTCTGTCTGTTAGCATGGCCCCAGAGCCTTGCTAGTACAACAGCTGTGTTTGCTGAATAATAAGATGAATAATACAGTTAATTTACAGTTCTTAGAGAAACTAATGAACAAAGTGAGTGAATATGTGCTTATGAAACCATAGAAGGAAGTGCCTGGGAGGAATGTGGCATACTTTGAGAAGTTGCTTCTTGTCTTGTGCTGTTTGCAGTGGGGTATGCTAAAGACCCTGGCTCTTACGTTTTCTGGGACTGTGGAGTTGGTGATATGCTGTGGGCTGTGCAAACAGTGCAGCGCTTGCTGAGAGAGGTTCACAAGGGTGAGGGCAGCATAATCCTGGGGCTCTTAGGTTGAAAGTAGATGGTGGTGTGTGCTAAAGGTGCTGTTCCATGGTATGCTTCTACATAGAGTGTCACCCCCCTGTTCTTCGAGGGCCACCCCATTGTATTCTGCATCTCATTAATATGTATCCATCTCATTAATATGCCTCTGACTTTGTTTGAGCCTCCTATTTCATGCCTACAAAACTGAAGCCAGAGCTGGGCGATGGTGGCGCACGCCTTTAATCCCAGCCTCTGGAGGCAGAGGCAGGGAGATCTCTGTGAGTTCGAGGCCATCTTGGTCTACAAAGTGGGATTCAGGACAACTAGGACTGTTACATAGAGAAACCCTGTCTTGAAAAAATAAAACAAAAAATCTAAAGCCAGTTTGGCTTAGCTCGGGCTCCAGAGCATTTTGTACCTGCCCATGACACACTGACGGCTTCAGACAGGTGTCAGCGGCAGAGACATCTAGTTTGTGTTAGTGCTGAGTGTACCTTCAAAGAAGAGTTGAGTTTTACTTTGAGTATTTTCTGTCCTTTTTTTTTTTTTTTTGAGACATGGTTTTGCTATGTATCCCTGGCTGGCCTTGAACTCATACAGAGATTTGCTTGCCTGTCTCCCAAGTAGCTTTAAACTTAAAAAAAGAAAAAAAAAAATGAGGGTTGGAGATATGGCTCAGCAGTTTAAGAGGCTCACTGGTTGCTCTTCCAGAGGACCTGGGTTTGGTTCCCAGAACCCACATGGCTGTTCACAACAGTTTTTAACTCCAGTTCCAGAGGATCTGATCCCCTCTTCTGATCTCCACAGGCACTGCATGCATGTGGCACACAGGCATACATTCAGGCAAAACACCTATACACATAAAATAATTTTTTAAATTAAAATTTGCTATTTTTTGTATATGAGTGTTTTTTCCTGCATGTGTCTGTGTATCATATGTGTGCCTAGTGCCAGTGGAGGCCAGAAGATACCCTGGAACTGAAGTTATAGACTGTTGTAAACTATCATTGGATACTAACATTGAACCAAGGTCCTCTGGAAGAGCAGCTGATGCTCTTAACTGCTGAGCCATATCTCTGGCCCCTCTGAACTTTTCAATGGCATTTTATTTTAGGCTTGAGTGATACTGTCAGGCATCTTAAAGGAAAGTACCAGCATTATGTGTCTTGTGTTCACAGCTAGGAAAGACTTGGGTTGAAATCTTTCTCTCTGATGGGCTCTGGGAAGTATAAGATAAAAACTGGACCCAGCCAGACTTCTATTCAAGTTTCTGACTGGTCTAGTTTGTATTCTGGAGTGGCTTGCCTATACCATAAAGAAACAGGGTGTTTTTATAGCAACTAAAGTTTTCTTAGGTGTTTTCTTCTCAGTTTTTGTTTTTTTTTTTTTTCTTCGAGACAGGGTTTCTCTGTGTAGCTTTGGTGCTTGTCCTGGATCTCACTCTGTAGACCAGGCTGGCCTTGAACTCACAGAAATCCACCTGCCTTTGCCCCCCCCCCCCCCAGTGCTGGGATTAAAGGCGTGCACCACCACGCCAGGCATGTTTGTTTTTTTTTGTGTGTGTGTGATGTGTTTTTAAGATTTATTTATTATATATAGTGTTCTGTCTGTATGTATGCCTGCACACCAGAAGAGGGCACCAGATCTCACTATAAATATATGTGGTTGCTGGGAATTGAACTTGGGACCTCTGGAAGAACAGCCATTGCTCTTAACCTCTGAGCCATCTCTCCAGCCCCCAGAGTAGGTAGGTTCTTTTTTTTTTTTTTTTTTTTTTTTTTTTTTTTTTTTAAGATTTATTTATTTATTATGTACAGTGTTCTGTCTGCATGTATGACTGCAGGCCAGAAGAGGGCACCAGATCTCATTATAGATGGTTGTGAGCCACCATGTGGTTGCTGGGAATTGAACTCAGGACCTTTGGAAGAGCAGCCAGTGCTCTTAACCTCTGAGCTATCTCTCCAGCCCCCGTAGGTAGGTTCTTAACAGAATGAATTGTTGACTTGGGCCTGGTTTTTCTTTTTTTTAAATTTATTTATTTATTTATTTTTATTTTTATTTTATTTTATAATTTAATTCAATTTTACATATCAGCCACAGATTCCTTTGTTCTCCCCCCTTCCCCCAGCCCATCCCCCATTCCATCTCCTCCAGGGCAAAGACTCCCCTGGGGATTGAGTTCAACCTGGTAGATTCAGTCCAGGCAGGTCCAGTCCCCTCCTCCCAGGCTGAGCCAAGTGTCCCTGTATAAGCCCCAGGTTCCAAACAGCTAGCTCATGCACTGAGGACAGGTCCCGGTCCCACTGCCTGGATGCCTCCCAAACAGATCAAGTTAATCAACTGTCTCACTTATCCAGAGGGCCTGATCCAGTTGGGGGCTCCTCAGCTGTTGGTTTATAGTTCATGTGTGGTACATATATACAATACATAGTTCAAATGTGGTACATATACACAATGGAATACTACTCAGCAGAGAAAAACAATGACATCATGTGGTTTGCAGGCAAGTGGATGGATCTAGAAAAAATCATCCTGAGTGAGGTAACCCAGACTCAGAAAGACAAACATGGTGTGTACTCACTCATAGGAGGATACTAGATGTAAAACAAAGATGACTAGACTGCTACTCACAACTCCAGGGAGGCTACCTAGAAAACAGGACCCCAAGAAAGACACAAGGATTGCCCAATGACAGAGAAATGGAAGAGATCTACATGAGCAAACTGGACGTGGGGGGCGGGGGATGATGAAGGGCAAGGGTCGAGGGAAAGAGAGCTTAGGGGAGTGGGAGATCCCAGCTGGATCAAGAACAGAGAGGGAGAACAAGGAAAGAGAGACCATGATAAATGAAGACCACATGGGCCTGGTCTGTCTTTGTTGTAGCGGTATCTTCTTCATTCTAGGGTGTTTAATGGGGTCACTGCCTCCATCCCCTGGGTGCCAGTAACACTTTTTCCCATGTATGAGAACCCTAAATGTCCCTAGTACAAGCCAGGTTTTGCCCTAGTTGAGAGCCTCTGGGAGAGAATATTTGCCAGAGTTTCTCAGGTTTAACTTGTATTAGTAGCATCTGTGTCCCTCTTGAAGGACTGGGTTTTAGATGTGGTCCTGCACCTGATAGCTCTTATAATGGGTTCTGTGAGAGGCAGCCTCAAGATTGTGTCTGTGTCTGGCCAGCCAATTGCTTGTAGACTAGATATGTGCACTCTTCTTGGGAAAGTAGCTTTGGTGGCACATCTGAGCTGACCGGGTATTTTTGGGGTGAGGCTTGATGTCCTTTGCATTGGTCCATATCAAGAATACATCAGATGCTATAGTCTGCATTGAAAATGGCTGCTCTGAAGTGCCCTATGTGGCTTTCTTACTCTGTTTTTGAGTTTCACTCTTGACCCCCACCCCCACAATAAACACTACCAGTAACAACACACACTTCCTGTCCTTCAGATCTCAGCTCTCATGCATGTTCTAACCTCTCATATTTGCTTTAGGTGATCTGGGTGTTTTCTGTGGCACTTGCTGTCTTGTGTGTGGATAGGTGTTACAAAGGAAGTTGGCAGGATTTGTGCCCAGTGATGCTCTACCTTTTTCTGAGTCTATTCTGCCTGGTGTTTTGGAGTCTGCTGGAGTAGGTTAAGCTTGGTCAAGTGAGCCCTGTGGTTCCCAGTGAGCCCCACTCTGGGCCCCACTCTGGCCAGCAGCTGCCACAGGGACCCAAGAGCCATTGGCCACACTGCTTTAGGTAGGTGCTTGGACAAGGGGTCGGTAGAACCGAGTTAAGGTACAGACTCATCTTGGGACACCAATGCTCTTCTCTGAGCTTCTGTTCTGGAGGCTTTTGTTGTAACCATGAAAACCACTCAGATGGTAAAGAAGGTTCTCTAGACACAGGCCTAAAATCCATGGGCTCACATACCTGTTCCCAGTGGGCTCTCCAAGGGCCAAAACTGTAAAATTAGCAGTTAGGAAGCATGAGCTGAAGATAGCTTTTTTAGTAAATGTTCCTGAGGGCAGTATAAGCATTTATTGTTTGTGTCCCCCAAATGGTATTTGATATCAAGGTCATCTGTCTCAAAATAACCAGTGTGATGGGGACTGTCAGGCTCAGGAGAATGCCTACAGCCTGTGGTATTGTCTGTGCAGCCATTGTGGCAGGTTCTTTGAAATTCCTCGTTCTTGCATGTCACTCAAAACCTTGTGGACTTAGCCGGGCAGTGGTGGCGCACGCCTTTAATCCCAGCACTCGGGAGGCAGAGCCAGGAGGATCTCTGTGAGTTCGAGGCCAGCCTGGGCTACCAAGTGAGTTCCAGGAAAGGCGCAAAGCTACACAGAGAAACCCTGTCTCGAAAACCAAAACAAAAAACAAAAAAAAAAACCTTGTGGACTTGGGTCATGACTACTATGAAGGAACAGTGTTAACCCCTATTTGGGCTTCTGTGTGGGCTGGGTTGTAACTCAGTGGTAGAGTGCATATTTAGTATGTGTTTGGACCTTGTGTTAGATCTCAAGGAGCTCCATTGGCTCCTTTCCTGGATTTTTTGGGTCAAGAAGTGTGTTGGTGCACAGTTAGGTGTTCCAGGGCCTGAGTCAGCTTGTCACAATCTATTTCTTAAGAATTATATTTTGATGGCACACACCTTTTTTTTTTTTTTTTTTTTTTTTTTTTTTGAGACAGGGTTTCTCTGTGTAGCTTTGGAGCCTTTCCTGGAACTCACTCTGTAGCCCAGGCTGGCCTCGAACTCTCAGAGATCCTCCTGCCTCTGCCTCCCGAGTGCTGGGATTAAAGGCATGTGCCACCACCACCCAGCGATGGCACACACCTTTAATCCCAGCACTTGGGAAGCAGAGGCAGATGGATCTCTCTGAGTTTGAGGCCAGCTTGGTCTATATAGAGAATTCCAGGCCAGCCAGGGCTATACAGGCCTTATCTCTCAAAAGAAAGAAAATTATGTCTTGCCTGTGTAGTGGGTCACATCTGTAATCTCAGTAACTCAGGAGATGGAGGCAGTAGGGTTTGGAGATCAAGGCCATCCTAATCTACATGAAATCCTATCTCAAAAACAACACCAAAAGCTTATGTCTGTGCTGAGCAGTGGTGGCTCACACTTTTAATCCCAGCACTCGGGAGGCAGAGGCAGATGGATCTCTGTGAGTTTGAGGCCAGCCTGTTCTACAGAGCGAGTTCCAGGACAGCCAGGGCTCCACAGAGAAACTGTCTTGAAACCCCACACTCCCCCCAAAAATTTCCAGGACAGTATAGGTGATTCTAACATAACTATAGGCAGCTCCTCCAGTTGTATAACTGTTTCTACACCTTTTATATCTATTTCTAAGGGATGCATAGTTCCACTAAGTGTGTGTAGCTTGGCTTACTCATCACCTTTGTTTTGAGCATCTAAGTGGGTCTCAGCTTTTGCTGAAATATCCGAAGCTACAGTAGATTTAAAAATTTTCCCCTAGTGGTGTTGGGCCTTGTACATTCTAGGCAAGTGTGTTACCATAAAGCCATACCCCTGGCCATTATGTTTTTCTTTTGTAATAGTTTATGAATCTGCTCTTACTGTTACCTCATTTTCTTAGGTTGAATTTCTAAGATTTTGAAAGAGTAAATATGTTCAAGATTTTTTAAAATTTTATTTTTTGTGTGCATATGTAGTGTGTGTTTAAGTGTTCATGTGTGAGAGTGTGTTTGTGCCATCCATGATGTGCATGGGGTGTTCAAAGGACAGCCTCAGGTATCAGTATCCATTTTCCACCTTGTTTGAGGCAGAGTTTCATTATTTGCTACTGTGATACATACTCTAGGCTAGCTGATCCAAAGGCTTCTGGAGATTTCTCCTGTCTACCTCTCATCTCTCCATAGAAATGCTGAGATTACAGATGCATCACACACAAGGGTATGCATCTGGTTTTTACCTGGGGTTCCAAGAATCTGGATTCGGGTCATCAGGCTTAAACAGTACAAGCTTTTACTCACTAAGCAAAGGACATTTCTTGTCTAAGAGATTTGTGTATGAGAAATACTTAGTATTATTGTGTTTCTTTTTATTCAATTTATTAAACTCTACATTTGCTGATGATTTCACTGAGACTTTGAACACTGCTCCACACACAGAAAAGTGAAAACTTAATTTCCTGCTGAGATTTTTAGACCTTTATTGCAGTCAGACGGCCAGATTTCATTGGTAATGTGTTTGGTTAGCTCCTTCATATTTTTATGCATATTCTTATACTTTACCTGGCATGATAGTGGGTTCAACAGATCCATTGAAAGAAAAAGTCATTTCTTCCTGCTGAGGAGCAGATACAAGGTTACTGATAGTGGTTGCTTAGCTGGAACCCTTGGGAGTGTGCTTCTGCTGCCTTGACCTTCTGAGGAGGCTGCTCTTAGGAGCCCAGGCTCAAACGCTGCACTGTGAGGATAGCCAAGACACCCTCCTGTGTTACCATCTGCTGTTCTCTTCTCCACCTTGGTATTCATAATGTTCAGGTCACAAGATGTTCTTTCTAGATTTGTTAAGTATTTTGCAATCTCAAGATGAGCACCTCCTTTAGCTCTTCTTGGTAGCTGAGCTTTCCTTTGCTCACTCTTGGCTACTGTGTGCCACCTGTCCTACTG
The DNA here is from genome assembly GCF_949786415.1 of Peromyscus eremicus. Lineage (NCBI taxonomy): Eukaryota > Metazoa > Chordata > Mammalia > Rodentia > Cricetidae > Peromyscus > Peromyscus eremicus. The sequence continues at coordinate 12,269,004 of NC_081423.1, read as the reverse complement.
TGTTTCTAGAGCCCTGGCTTCTTTATGGCTCTGTATTCCCTTTTTCTTCCTTGTTTATCTAGAAAGCAATCATCCTGGTCTGTCCTAATTAACTCATACACTGACATACTGCCTTGTTTACAAAAATTAACAATTAACCATTCAGTTTACTTAGCCCATAGAGTTATATTGTTATGTTTAAAAAAAAAATGGAAAGAAGAAGAAGAAGAAGAAGAAGAAGAAGAAGAAGAAGAAGAAAAGGAAGAAGAAGAAAAGAAGAAGAAGAAACAACCTGTCTTTGTGTATCATTCTGGACTCATGGCCTTTTCTGAGGTTCAACTTATTCTTTCTGAGCAGACAGCTATCAGTTTTTGAATGGTCACGTTTGGTCAGCCCCTGGTGTGCTGCTGTCTTACAGAACAGGCAGGTGGTTTCAGAGATACTGTGATTTCAGGACCTGACTCCATTGAGCTGTGTGCTTTTAAATTTTCTTTTGGGAAGTGCTGGGAATTGAACCTAGGGTCTCATGAATGCTAAGTAAGCACTCTAGAACTGGGTTATGTAAGTTTGCTGGAGTTCTTGAGTGAGGAGGACTGTTAGAGACCAGCACCTAAAGTAACTTGGGCATACTGAGTTCATTTTATCATGGTTGGATAGGGTGTGTGGTGCATGTACTTGAACAGTATTCCATCTACCCTTTTCTCCTCTCCCTCTCCCTCTCCCTCTCCCTCTCCCTCTCCCTCTCCCCCTCCCCCTCCCCCTCCCCCTCCCCCTCCCTCTCCTCCTCCCCCTCCCCCTCCCCCTCCCTCTCCCTCTTTTCAAGACAGGGTCTCTCTGTGTAGCCCTGGATATCCTGGAACTCGCTCTGTAGACCAGGCTGGCCTTGAACTCACAGATATCCTCCTGCCTCTGCCTCTGGAGTGCTGAAATTAAAAGCATGGGCCACCATTGTTCGGCTCTACCTTTTCCTTTTAGCGTTTAGTTTATCTTTGAATTTTTATTTATATTTTTTAAATAACAGGGTCTTACTGGTCTAGGACTTGACAATTAGACTTAAGCTGGCTGGCCAGTTAGCATCCCAGCAATTGCTTATCTCCGCTTTCCTAGTGCTGAGATTAAAGGTGGACTACCAGGTTTGGCTTTATGTTGTTGTTTTTACTGATTTTTTTTTTTTCTTTTTGCGGGGGAGTACTAGTTTTTGAACCCAGGGCCTTATGCATGCTAGGCACCTGTTCTACTACTGAGCTATATCCGCAGTCCACATTTGTTTGTTTTAATTCTGCAGATTGAATTTAGGTCCCATGCTTACAAATCAGGTAGTTTACTGACTGTGCTATATCTTCCCAGTCATAGTCAGGGTAGTGTCACCACTATGAGGATATACCAAGAGCAGAGCTGAAGAGAAGGCTATATGGATGTGGGTACAATTTTTACTGCAAGTTTACTCTGAGTACTTAATTCCTTTCTCAGTTCGCCTCTTTCCTACCCCTACCCCACCTCCTTTTTTGGGTGCAGGGTCTTGCTGTGTAGCTCAGGCTGGCCAAGAAGCTATGATTCTTCTGCATGCTAGGGTTACAGATGTGCACCACCACACCTTGCTTGTGCTTCCATTTTTAACTATGTGTTTCCTCTCATCTTTCATATTTCTGTCTCATTGACAGTTGTTCTATCATCATTTTGTTAACAATTGCCCAATTGCTTTTCAAAACCATTTTAATAGTAACACTAATTTTGGGTACTAGCCATAATTGTATGAATGTTCTTGCTTTATCATAAGTCTTGCCAGCATTGGGTGTCTCTGCATAAAGTAAACATACTCCAGAATTGCAGATGCACAATATTATGTCTGCTTACCTTACCCTGGCCTTGGAGCTGGTTAGAATAGTGCTGAGGAAGATGGGAGGACATGCCTGGACGTGAACAGGGAGAGGGAGGGAAGGACTTTGGCTCCAGTGGGCACCCAGAGTCAGATAGATGTGCTCTCCTGCCTTCAGCAGTGTCATAATAAAGTGCTTGTATTTGGGCTCATCTGCTCCAGGACAAGAGAGCTACTTGACTCTTACGTCTTTCCTCTGTGTTTGCAGTATGATGCTGTTCCCATTCAGTCCAGTGTGGTGCTATGTTCCTGCCCGTCCCCATCAATGGTGAGGTCCCAGACTGAGTCCAGCTCGGCCCCTGGCATTCCTAGTGGTGTTAGCAGGCAGGGACCCACCATGGATGGCACCACAGCGGAAGCCCGACCAAGTACCAACCCCTTGCAGCAGCACCCTGCCCAGCTGCCACCACAGCCTCGCAAGAAACGGCCAGAAGACTTCAAGTTTGGAAAAATTCTTGGCGAGGGCTCTTTTTCAACAGTGAGTATGTGCCTCTGCTGCTGTTGCTTATTGAATGCAGGGTTTTCTTGGGATCACTATTGAGAATACCTGACCAGGCATTGCTCTCCCCAGGAGGTGGCTTCATGTCCTTGTGGGTTGTCTTCTGCTGTGAATGCCACTAGAGTCTTGGAGGGAGTGGACTCCCCCAGCCAGACCATCTGAAGAAAGCATGGTTAAAATGGATTTTTTCTGTTTTGGCTCATACCTTTACTCCATATACTCCAGGAGGCTGAGGCAGAGGAGTTTAAACCTGGAAGTTTCAAGGCCTCTTGGTATTGAATGCCTGTCTCAAAAACAAACAAAAGCAGCTGTTGATTTATGTTACTTTAAAACTACAGTTAATGCAGCATGGGCATGTATATTGTGTCTTCCTGTCTTACTGGACAGGCCATAGGAAGCCTTTAGTTCCTTAGGTTGAAAGTTAGTATCAGCGTTAGTATCTTTTTGGAGACTGTTGGTAACATTCAGTGACCTTTTTTATGCCTGTTTTTGTTTGTTTGCTTTAGAACCTGAACTATAACACTTAAGTATTTGCTGAAGAGTTGACCTCCATATTTTTTTTTTCTAACTCCCAGGCCAAGTGGGTATTTCTGCAGAGTGGTCTAGGAGTCACTCTCAATTCCAAACAGCCTCTAATGAAACAAATTTCTGTGCTCCGTCTCCAGGCTGAAATAGGCATTCCAGGATAGATCCAGAGGGGCCTGACTTCTAGAGAGCTCCTAAATAACCATTCTTCCTTATATCTGACTGTGAAGAAGCCATATGTGCAGTTTGCTTTCTCTTCATGTCTTTATTGGTTGGTTAATTGATTGAGACAAGGTCTTGCTACCTAGCCCTAACTAGCCCAGAACTTCCTATGTAGGTCAAGCTGGCCTTGAACTCACAGAGATTTGCCTGTCTCTGCCTCTTGAGTGCACACATTAAAGATGAGTGCCACCATGACTGGCTGAATTTTTTTCTTACTCTTTTTTATATATTTATGAAAGATTCTAAAATACAAAGAACATAAAATATAGCTTACTTATATTCCAAACGTCTCATCTTAAATTAACTTTGGTAGCTCTTAGACTGTAAAGTTTAGATTTGTTTGTTTGTTTGTTTTTTTGAGAAACTTGCTCTGTAGACCAGGCTGGCCTCGAACTCACAGAGATCTGCCTGCCTCTGCCTCTGCCTCTGCCTCTGCCTCTGCCTCTGCCTCTGCCTCTGCCTCTGCCTCTGCCTCCTGAATGCTGGGATTAAAGGTGTGTGCCACCACTGCCCGGCAAGTTTTAGATCTTAAGTAGCAACTCTGGTGAAGCAACTTTGTTTATAGAAGGATTGTGGCCTTATGGAAAAAGCCTTCAGCCATGAGGATCACTTTCTGTGCCTCTGGAACGCACCACGCCTTGCAGGAAGAAGAAACTGCTCTGAGATTCCCTGGGTGTTGCACTCAGCTACAGATGACATTCTAGTGAAGTTCTTCCTTTTTTTTTTTTTTTTTCCGGTTTACTCCTCTTTATTTTTCTTGACAAGGATGTAAATTAGGTACCATCCTTCCTGGGTGGCGCAGTCATCCTTCTTACACAGTGCCATTTTGAACTCATGCCATGAGGTACTTGGGAAAGCACTGCAAGCCAAAGGCTCCTTCCTGGCTCTTTGAAATCTATAGTCCTGGATCTCAAATGAGGTGTTACACTGATTCATCTCTCTATTCCTGAAATAGTGAGCACCTAAATTAGATTTCCAGGGGAGGAATAAAGGGCATACAGTTAACCAGATTGAGTAGGATATTCACTTGGCAGAGCCTGAAATTGATACTAGAGAGCAGACAGACTCCAAAGTACACTATCACATCCAAGATAGTAATGACATCACCCCTAGTGACATGGAGCAACATGTTCCATGCAATTCTCTAGAAGACTCTCTCTATTCTGTGGGAAACCTGCTTATGAAATGCTAAGTTTAGAAATCAGCTCACAAACTGGGCATGATGGCACATGCATTTAATCCTAGCACTCAACAGTCTAAGACAGATGGATCTCTATGAGTTCAAGGCCAGTCTGGTCTACATAGTGAGCTCCACACCAGCCAAGGATACATAACGAGACCCTGCCCCCAGAAAACAAACAAACAAACAAATACATAACTACCTCCTCAGAAGGGATTCCAGTAAACCAAAGTACTTTCCAACAGTTCCTCCTTCTCTTTTCATACATAGGGAGCTAAGCATGCACGCTCGTGTGTGTGTGTGTGTGTGTGTGTGTGTGTGTGTGTGTGTGTGTGTGTTTTTTTTCCCTCCATTCCCAAGGGGGAATACACTACTCCAGCCTGCTGCTCTCCTCACTCTAGTGGCTGTGAGTCATGTATATACAGCATGTTCCTTCAGAAAGTTCTTTGAGATCTTTTTACTTAAATATATTCAATCCTACATTGTTCCTGGTGTCTGTGGGCATCTCATAGTGCTTTTCCAGGACTGTGTCTAGGGAGTTCTGTCACAGGATATGACTAGCAACAGGAGCCAGGTGACCCGCCCTGTGGCCTTCTAAATGTTTTCCACCAGGCCCAGTGACCTCTTGGGGCATGTTTCATTTGCTCTTTGATTCTCAGTCTATCATTGCAGGTGTCGAGAAAAAAACACATTAATTTGCATTTATCAGCCATATTGGGACAAAGCATCCTTGGCAAAGCTGCCCCTCTACAGACTCTGGCTAAACCTTGGGCCTGTCAGTCCCTTTCAGTCTGGTGCCACAGGTGTGCTCAGGGTTTGCTAGTACTCTATCCCTGAAGCAGAGTCTGACAGGCAGAGGGGTGCTCTGTATGGAGAGCATTCTGTAAAGATGGTTTGTTCTGTGACATTTTAGTTCTTAGTACACAGTATATAGTACACATAACTATGTTCATGCTAGTAAATGAAATATATGAGAACAATTATTTGGAGAAGCCTAAGTCAAGGGCAGCTTTTTACCAGGATCTATATTGGAAAGTCATGCTCTCTCTCTCTGTCTGTCTGCCTGTCTTTCTTTCTTTTGTTGTTTTGTTTTGTTTTTGTAAGACAGGGTTTCCCTGTGTAGTCCTGGCTGTTCTGGAACTCGCTCTGTAGACCAGGCTGGCTTTGAACTCAAGCGATCCACTTGCCTCTGTCCCCCAAGTGCTGGGATTAAAGCCATGCACCACCACTGCCCACCTGAAAAGACATGTTCTTTTTTCTTTTCTTTTCTCTTCTCTTTCCTTTTCCTTTCTTTCTTTTTCTTTTTTTTTTTTTTTGGTTTTTTGAGACAGGGTTTCTCTGTAGCTTTGGAGCCTGTCCTGGACTAGCTCTGTAGACCGGGCTGGCCTCAAACTCACAGAGATCTGCCTGCCTCTTCTTTCTTTCTTTCTTTTTGGTTTTTCAAGTCAAGGTTTTTCTGTGTAAGAGGTCTGGCTGTCCTAGAATTCACTTTGTAGACCAGGCTAGCCTGGAACACACAGAGATTTGCCTCCCAAGTGCTGGGGTTAAAGGTGTGTGCCATCACCACCTGGTAAGACATATTCTTGAAGTTATTTTTCTGAAGGCCTTTTGTTTTGTTTTGTTTTCTTTTCTTTTCCTTTTTTTTTTTTTTTTTTGTTTTTTTTTTTTGAGACAGGGTTTCTCCGTATAGTTTTGGTGCCTGTCCTGGATCTCGCTCTGTAGACCAGCCTCAAACTCACAGAGATCCGCTTGGCTCTGCCTCCAGAGTGCTGAGATTAAAGGCGTGCACCACCACCACCCGGCTTGAAGACATTTTCAGTATCCACTTGTAGTGGTATTTTGATTTGTTAGTCAATAAAATTCTTTTTTGTCTGTGTTAGGGCGTGTTGAGACAGGGTCTTACTATGTAATAGGGTTGCTTGGAGCTTGGAATCCTCTTGCCTCTGACTTCCAAGTGTTACGATTATAGGTGTGCACTATTGGTTCTTGAGTTTATACTTTGACTGTACCATGAGAACTTCTGGTAGCTAACTGATTATGGACTTTTGAAAATGATGGAACAGTTACTGTTTACCATTTAATGTTTGCTATCATGTTGCTGTTAACTGTTAGAACATATTAACACAAACAATGGCTTTCTGATTTGTTTGTTAGTACAGGATCCAATGTAACTTAAATGTAACTTCAAATTGTGTGTATGGACTGGGCAGCTTGTGACAGTGACTTACCAGACTCACCTCATTATTACACTGTGTTTTTTTTTACCCCCAAACCAGGTTGTTCTGGCCCGAGAACTAGCCACTTCCAGAGAATATGCTAGTAAGTACTAACTCCAATGAGCTGTGTGTCTGGGATTCGGGGGCAGGGCCACTTTTGTACATATGGTAGTAGCCCGGATAGTGGTAGGGCCTATGCTGATCTTAGTCAATGACAAAGATTAGTCTTCTAGACCATGAAAGCTTGAGTGGGTGGTTTTGGGAAAACTAGCGTTTATGTCAGTTACCTTTATAAATTTACTATTTTTCACATTTTCTAATGTTAGTAAACTCACTTCTCTCTTAAGTTAAAATTCTGGAGAAACGTCATATTATAAAAGAGAACAAAGTCCCGTACGTAACTAGAGAGAGAGATGTGATGTCACGCCTGGATCACCCATTCTTTGTGAAACTTTACTTTACATTTCAGGACGACGAAAAGTTGTGTATCCTTTGCATCGTCAATGCTGTCTGAAAACCACTTTGTGTTTTAGATTAGTGACTACATTGTTTGTTCCTTGAAAGGAAAGGGCGCAGCATGGATCCCTGTGGAGACTGATATCCCTGGAGGCAACAGACAGTACGGCACATGGCTGAGGCTCTTACCAATGTGCTGTCTCTGAAGGGAAAACTGTCCCACAGTGTTGGTGTTTATCGATGAATATTGTACCTAATAGACTGTTGTTTTAGCCGTGGTTGCTGGACATGGATGCGTAAATGTCCCCTCATTCCCCTAGCACATGCCCTGGAGTATCTGTTAGACATTATTGACTCCTGCTTTTGGAAAGCCTCCTCAGGCCCCTAGAGTTGTCATCAGCTCCTCCATACCCTCTTCCATCCTAAGGTTCTGAGTTCAGTCTGAAGGATAACTTGACTGGGCATTAGGAAGTTCAGGAACTCCGCATGCTATCCTTCTGGAGCTCTGTCTACTGGGCTTGCTCAGCCCCTCCAACTCCTTAGGCCTGTTTAGACTGCCTCTCCAGCAGATTCACCTTGCATGTATGTTCATTGTTGTTCATCCACATTTCTCTTCTTTTTCCTACTTTTTATTATTTATTGTTTTGAGAAAAGGTTTCTCTACATAGTGCTGGCTGTCCTGGAACTTACTATATAGACCAGATTGGCCTCAAGCTCACCAAGATCCCTCTGCCTCTGCCTCCCTAGTGCTGGGATGTGTGAAGGAAGGATCACATCTCAAGCCAGGAGGCAGAATAAGTAGGTGTGGTTGGACTTGCTTCTTTCGTGGCAATATTTTTTGGAGAATTTCCAATTACCAGTGAGTTTCAGGAGCCCAGTGACCCTGCTTCTTAAAGATCCTCCCCACCTCAATAGTCCTACCATCTGGAGACAAAGCATCTAGTCACATGCATCCTTGAGGAGACACCAGATTGTATCAAGACTGTGGATAGCCAAGACAGAATCACACATGCTTGACTTCATCTTCTGTCAGGGTCATAGCGGTAGGATCAGAGCTCAGAAGCTAGACCAGAATGTCCTTGCTATGTGATTTCTAAATGAGACTGGCCATTTCGGTTCAGGTGGAAAGAACTCTAAGTCTTTGTCTAATGGCACATACTGTTCTTGGTATAAGACCCAAAGGTCATAATGGCTCCCCCACCTCTCATGAGAATGAGATCCAGTGGCTTCTGCCTCACTGTTAATCCTCACTATACATTGTATTGAGAAAGAAAAATGAAACTTTTTGCATGAAGAAATGCCCAGATATGGTACTGTTCTTCATTTAGTCATAATTTCAAGTGGAAGAGAGGATCTAGTCCTTGTATATTCACTTTTCATTACTCAGGAGACTCAGGATGAACCCACACCTATTCAGGACAGGTGAGATGAGGCAGAGCTTGGGGACACCTCCGCCATAGACTGAAAACAGACAGATGGGTCACACAGGGACTTCTGAGGGTTCTTCATCAGATTTAATATAGGGGCCTGGGAAAGTGAGTCCAGAGGCTTGATCAAGTATAAGGTTTCTCTATCTTGTAGTCCTGGCTTGATCGGAGCCAGTGGGGGAACCTTTCTCTTCATACACAGATGAAGACCAAAAAGTTCTCAGACATAGGTGCTTTGCCCCCCATCATCTTTAAACTCCCACCAGACCAGTGCAGCATGGAGTCAGGACCACAGGACTGGGTTCTAGTCCTGTCCATTGTTTGCTTTGTGAACTTGAGTCAGTTGCTTAATCTCTAGACCAGGTTCCTCCTCTGCAAATTGCACACATTGGGCACTTAGGCTCCCTGGCTCTATGAAGGCACTTGGTTTGTGTCTGCCCTCCCAGGGGCTCACCCAGTCCATGACAGCTTTTGCTGCCCTTGAATATTTCCAAGCAGGTGGAGGATGTTCTTAGGATGTACACTAGATTGATAAAGTCTAAAAAGAACATTCTGGAATGGGGAAGGATGTGTTGCAGAGAACCAGCAGCCTGAGAAATAATCCCAGGCACCTTCTATGTTTAAGACAACTTGTCTGTGCTTCTCTCTCGAGCAGAGACTCATAGGTGTCCCTCTCACAGGAACCAGGAACCAGTGAAGGGTCAGTTAAAGGATAAAACCATGAAGCCAGAAAGAGAAGTTACTCCTTGTACCCATACCCCATGGCTGTGGCCTTATATCTGGGCTCCTAACTGGTGAGGCCCTGCTGCCAGCCAATGTCAGGCTAGAATTGGTGACTCTATGGCATGTCCTAGGGTGTCTACTGACGTGATAAAACACCATGACTATGAACAACTTGGGAAGAAAAGGGTTTATTTCAGCTTAGAGTTCCACATTATAGTCTGTATCACTGAGGGATGTCAGGGCAGGAATCTCAAGACAGGAGCTGTTGCAGAGGCTGTGGAGGAGTGCTGCTTACTGGCTTACTCCCCATGGCTTTTTCAGCCTACTTTATTGTACATCCGAGGATCACCTTCCCATAGTGGGCTGGTCCTTCCCACACCAATCACTAATTAAAAAAATGCACTACAGTCTTACCTACAGGCAAATCTTAGGAAGGCAGTTTCTTGATTAAGAGTCTTTCTTCTTAGATGACTCTGACTTGTGTCAAGTTGACATAAAACTAGCCAAGACATGGCATCAGTCTCCCTTTTGAGGGAGACAGGATGCAGCTGGGCTTGCAGATCTGTCAGACTTGGTCTGAGTTGAGAGGCATAGGTAGTCAGAGATAGGCCTGGCCGGGAGCATCTTTACCAGCTTTGGTTGAAGCCCTGTCTCTTCTGGGTTTGTCTCCATCCCCAGAGCTTCAGGCTCCCTCCTTGGTGGTTGGCAGGAGTGCTTTGGCAGACAAAAGCCAGAACAGAGCAAGAAGTTCACCTTGGCTTCTTGTATGAACTTCAAACTTGGCTTCAGAACAGCTGCTTAGTTTAGTCAGCATTTTGCCCCTTTTGTCCCAGGCTGCCAGGGAGGTGTGGTACCTGGAGATTTTCAGTAAGAAGCAGGAATGTTTAGTGCTTTGGAGGGAAGCAGTCATTTGGAGCTGTTTCTTGTCAGTGTTCAGTCCCCTTCGACGAAAACAGCATAAGCAAGAACATATTGCAGCATGGGGGCGGGGTGTGTGTGGCAAGGAGAGGCTGTCTATTTCTCATCTCCCAGCAGGTATTTCTGAAATAGATCAAATGAATCAGAAAATTAAAGTTGTTATAAAGCATGCCACTTTCATGCACAGGACTGTTAGCACAGCCCACGGAATGCAGCAAGTTCAGGCAAGGGTCACAGTGGTAGTCACTGGGGCTCTGGTAGGACTCTGTCTTCAGAGCTGGTTCTCCTGCACGTTAAAGCTGTCCACGTGTTTTTAGTACCTTGACCATGGCTTATTGGTCCAACAGCCATCTAGAGGCTTCCTTTCATAGGTTACAGAGGCTTCTGAGTACTACGTGTCTAGAAGGGCACCTGGGCTGAGAGGTGTTGTCCATGTGTTTTCAGGGACTGTGTCATTGTCTTAGAAATTCTGTGCTGGCACCTGGTCTTGGAGCTGAGGCCTGGATCTGCCATAAAAGGGCAACTGTCTTGATGCATAAGTACCTTCAGTTTGCATTTGATGAAAAGAAAGTTCTTATGGGGCTTTTAAGGTTAACTTTTAGAAAAAACAACAATATATTTTTCCATTCTTCCTTAACCACAAATGTTCAGATTTTGGCCTTAGTTATGCCAAAAATGGAGAGTTACTTAAGTACATCCGCAAAATCGGGTCATTTGATGAGACCTGTACCCGGTTTTACACGGCCGAGATTGTGTCTGCTTTGGAGTACTTGCACGGCAAGGGCATCATTCACAGGTAGGTAATGGACACTGCTCCAGATGGTGTGTACAGCAGAGTCCCTGTCATGATTAGGGACAGTGGCTTGGAGGCACACAAGTAATCCACACCAGCTCTCTGGGGTCAGCTTTGGCTGGCTTTCTACAAATTATGATGTGGGTATTTCCAGGTGATGGCTCACAGAGAAAGCTGAAAACAGGCTGGAAAAGAAAGGAACCTGCACTTTGAAAGCTCATGTTATAAGTCATCAGTTCAACTTGGGTGAGGTGTCTTCCTGTGACACTAGCAGATCACTTATCTGGTGGTTTTTATTTTGTCAGTTGTAACTTTTGTATCTATTTAATTGTGGTCACATTTTTTATTTCTTCGTTTTGATAAAGGCAAATTAGAACTGTGGTTTATGAACTAAAAAAAAACATAATTTAAATAAAATGTTACTAAAAGTGGTAGATGAAGTGGAAAGGGTGGCCATGGAAGCCAGAGGTGTTAAGATGTTTGTAACAACAACTCACCTGCTTAAAGATAAAGTGATAGTTATAAAATGATTTTTGGATGCCTATATCCTATGCTGTTGATACTTGTTTGACGTGAACTTTGGGCTTGTATTCTTGGTTTTTAGTCTGTAAAGGAAAAGATTCATCACTACATTGTGTTTCCATCAAAATGTTCAGTATGTGATAATGCTGCTACTTTTAAACATTTCATCTCAAAGGTAAAATTCTACTTTTACAGAGACCTTAAACCAGAAAACATTTTGTTAAATGAAGACATGCACATCCAGATCACAGATTTTGGAACAGCAAAAGTGTTATCTCCAGAGAGCAAACAAGGTATGCTTACTTGATTTTCAGCAGAACCTTGTTCTGTGTTTAAGGCCGAGAGCAGTTTCGAGCAACATGATGCGTCATGTGGTTATTATCACTAATACAGAGATTCCTTTTGGCTCCTCAAAGTGTGTGAAGTCTAGTAGTAGGGGAAGAACCAAAGGTAGCTCTGCTAGTTCTTGCTCCATAGAATGTATGTCAGGTCACTTGTGAACTAGGGGTAGAGTTGGTGGCATCTATATGTACTGCAGGTGGTGTCTTGAGAGCACATCCCTGGACTCCACTGCCTTCCTCTCACCCATCCTCTGTCTTCCCATCTGATGTATATAGCTGTCTGATGGCCCATGCATCCTCAGAAAGACTCTAGGAAAATTATACGAGTTAATTTTGCCTGTTTATTTCAAGTTCTGTTCAGAGTTAGCACATAGTCTTGGCTCCCATTGTGCTACCTTTACTGTCGGGGAGGTGCTGCTGAGAGTTTATTTGGGCCAGAAAAGTGGGATGCCTTGCTGTCCTTCTGTCACTAACGTCCTTGGTGGATAGAAACTGCCCACTCTGGAGATATACAAAAAGAACAATTAGACTCCTGAGGACTCTGCCACAGCACTGAGTAGAGAGACAATAATCTACTGCTGATGCTGTCCTGGGGGAAGGAAAGCTGTCTGGTAGGTTGCTAAATGACCTTGCAAAGGATCCTTGATTCTGAGATGCATGTGATTCTTCTGAGCTGCCTAGCCTTTTTGCCTATTTTTAGGGTCTCAGTGAGAAAGAGAAAGACCATTAGGGAAGGCACTATGGGATATGGTTGGCCACAGGTTTGGAGCACAGTTGTGTTAGTGGAAGAAAGAGTCTGATAAGCACTTTGTAATAAGTGATTTTACAGCTTTGGCTACTTTTTGGAAAAGAGCATGCAAGAGCACAGTGCAGTAGGCTTTTGACCTATCTCCACAAACAGGAAGCCAGTACATGGGAACCAGAGAGGATTACAGCTGGGGCTGAAATAGAGAGTCTAGGTAAGGAAACAAGTTCTGTTCCATGGTGCTGTAGGAGATGGCCTGTTGGTTTCCCTTCATGGAACCTTGCATTTCTTTCTGCTGATCCCATACATATTCTTTGCCTCTGTACAGTCCTCCTGTACTGGTAACGTAACATATCTACACTGCCCTCTGGGGATGGCAAGCCTTACCTTTGAGGAAAGAGACTTTCTTGGGTGGTGTAGTAAATATTGTGCCCTTGCTGCCCCTTCTGTCATTGCTAAAATGCCATGATACCTCCATCTGATTGATGCATTCTTAGTAAGTAGTAGTCATCTTTCTGTCCAGCAGTGCTGATTTATAGACTTGGTATAACCTCATATTATAGCCTTGAGCATTGTCCATTTTAAAGTTGAACCAAGTAGCCACTCTCTCTCTTTAACTCTTTCTAGTGGGGAGAGTCTGTCTGTTTTCCCATCATGCCTGTGCTGACTTTTTCTGCCTGAAACCTGAAGCTAGGATGTGGCTGTGATCCTGAATCAGTCTTAAGAGCTGTTCAGCTGGGCTGTGCTTTAGACATTTTCTTCTTTGTGTAGCTTTTCTTCAGAATCTGATAATTCAGCACAGTTCTAACCTTTGAAAGTAGAAATGTGTAACCCTGCTCTATCTGCCACATGGAAGCTGAGTTCTCATGCTCTTCAGGGGCCTGGAGTGAATGGGAAGGTGGACCCCTGGTGTGGGTTCAAAGCATCTGGTGTCGACCCTGCAGCTTGCAGATGAGTGTCTCGTGGGCCAAGACCATAGGCAGTGGAATGTAGATGGTCCCTGGGCTGGAAGCCTAAGTCTTTTTGCCCTGTATCCTGAATTCCCAAGTTAGTGATGACTGAAAAGAGGATGGTTCCTGATCTGCATCATTTGTGCCTGCTGTGTGTTCATTGTGTATTTAGGTGCCACAGGTCCAGCAGTGAGCACCACAGACAGGACCTCTGTCCTTACATTGCTTTGCTCTAGTGAAAAAGATGATGTATGAATGTGATGAGTACCTCCTACAGTTGGGTTTTAGGTAGGAGGTGCCAGGTGGATAGGGTGTAACAGGTATCCTTAGTAGGGTCCTTTGGTTGCTCAATCTAGTCCAGGTGACCAACTGAGCTGACAACCAGCTCCCATCTTCTTTAGTTAGATGTTGACACTCTGAAGGATACACAAGAGGGCCACAGAGTGGTTGGGGGTCAAGGATTACATTTTCAAGTGTGACCTTTTCTTTTTTTTCCCCCCCACTTCTTAGCCAGGGCCAACTCATTTGTAGGAACAGCACAGTATGTTTCTCCAGAGCTGCTCACAGAGAAGTCGGCGTGTAAGAGGTAACCTGTTTTTAATACAACTGCCCCTCTCTTCTCTCTGTGATGTCTACTAGGTTTAGTCATGAGGAATTACTATTTGAAAGAGAGACTTTAGTAGGTCTTAAATAGCTAAGTATGAGCCTGGTACAGTGATACATCCCTTATAATCCCAAAGGATGAATTAGGAGAATCATGAGTACAAATCCAGTCAGGGATACATGGTGAAACCTTGCCTCAAAACAAACAAAAATGATTGGGCATGGTGGTTCATGCTTTTAATCATAATACTCAGTCAGAGGCAGGTAGATTTCTGAGTTCAAAGTCATCTTAGTCTATATAGCAAGTTCCCAGACCAGCTGGGGCTACATAGTGAGACCCAAAGAAGGTAGTCTTCTGCTTAATTTTTAAAACATGTACTTTTCCTTTGACATGTATGCATTCTACTTTTATAATTTATAATTCCTTGCTGGTTGTTGTTTATTTGGGTAGAATGCTGGTCATCTTTATTTAGGAAAGCTGTCCAGTGGACTAGTATGGCTGCTGTAGGTCATGGTTTCTTTGGAGGTGAATAGAAGCCCTGGAGAGACAGAAGGAAGAAATTTCTAGCCCAGGGCATACAGTCCTGGGGTAGGCTTGGCAGTGATCCTAGCATTGAGGTTTGTTTGACAGATGCAACTGAATCTTAGTGGTGGCCTTAGCCATGAATATCAGAAGCATGGAGTGTGTAGAGTGATCTAGAGACTGGCACTGGAACAGGGTTTGGTTTTTTTTTTTTTTTAAATTGTTGTTTTTTGTTTGTTTTTAATGTATGTGGGTGTTTTGCCTACGTGTATGTCTGTGCACCATGTGCATGTGTGATATCCCTGGAGACTAGAAGAGGATGTCAGATACCCTGGAACTGGAGTTATGGATGGTGGTAAACCACCATGTAGGTTCTGGGAATGGAACCAAGGTCCTTTGGAAGAACAATCAGTGCTCTTAACCACTGAGCCATCTCTCCAGTACATGAAGCTTTTAACCGTTGCAACTGGGGGTGGAGTATGTTGGCCTATAGTGAATGAAGGCCAGGGATGTCACTTAGCATGCTTTATTGTGAAGAAGATGATCTGGCCAGTGTCAGCAGTGCCAAATGGTGGGTGCTCTTTCCCAGTTTTCCAGTGTATATTGTTGCTGAAGAACAAGGCTTTTCTTACTGTCACCTCTTCCTAGTGTGGTAAGTGTGTCAGCCCTGATAGGAAAAGCAGGGAGGATGCACATACATCTTTGCTCTATGTAGTTCCTCTTCTCTAGGATATATAAAATGTGAGTGGAGTCAGAACAGTGTTTTGAGGGAGCCATCACTGTGTCTCTGGATTTTGAATTTTAAATCTTGTGAAGTCACTAGAATATTAAGGATCTTTTAAATGGAATGCCTATAAATTGTAGTGAACTATAGAAAATAAGTCTCTATATGTATGTTCCCAGATAATTTGTATTTTTCTTGTCATTTTTTGGTGCGTTTATGAATGTTTGAAGTTTTCACACATGTGCAGTCATACAGTATACCCAGTATGAGTTCTTTTGCTTTCATGATGATTAAATCACCGATTCATTAAAAGTGTCTGCATACATTTTTTTTCTGTTGCATGAGAGTTAATTTATTGAGCTGTCCTGTTCCATGGGTGGTGCTGATTTGCCTGTATATAACCTGGGGATGATACAGGCACTTGGCCTTAGGGTCACCCTCTCATCCCTCTGATAAAACAGACAGAAGGGGCGCTGGAGTTCCTGCTTCAAGGTTTCAAGACTTGCCCCATCTGAGACTTTAGAAAGCCTTTATATGCTGCTTCCAGAGCCAAAATACAAATGACAGAATGCTGAGATAGTTCAGAGGAGAAGCTAACCTAAACCCTTAACTGCTTGAGTTCCCACATGCTAGAGAGAACCCTGAGAGGTCTGGGTGGTTTGGCCTTCTTACGCCTTGGCCCTTCTGTTTCTGTTTGCTACTTGATTTTTTTTTTTTTTTTTTTTGCTTTACTCCCTGTTTTACTTAGACAAAGCACTAAAGAAAACCAGGTATAGAAAATGGTAAGCTCGATACTAGAGAGACAGCTCAGTGGTTAAAGAGCACTGGTTGTTCTTCCAGAAGGTCCATGTTCAATTCTTAGCACCCACATGGTGGCTCACAGCCATTTATAACTCCAGTTATTGGGTAGGAAGCCTTCTTCTGGCCTATGAGGGCACTGCATATATATAGTGCACATATATGCATACATACAGTCAAAACAGTCATGCACAGAAAATAAAATATATTAAAAAGATAAAATAGTGAGGTGGGCATGATAACATTCCTCTTACTTGTAGCAGTTGAGGTAGAAGCAGGACAATTAGGAGTTAGAGTCAGTCTTTGGCTCTAGAGGTAGTTCTAGGCTGTCCTGGGCTGCATAAGACTTTGTCTCAAAATCTAAATTCAAGCAAATCCCCAAAGTAGTTACCAACTAGTTATATGTAAAATAATTTTTTATTTTGCCACACTGTCAAATCTCTAACCCCAGTTTCTAACTTTTAGAATGATGCTCCCTCTCCGTGCCTTACCTGTCCTGGCCTGAGGGTGCTGGTGACACCCAGGCAGGGACAGAGCCTGGCTGTAAGATTGGCCTCTGTGGCTGCACTGCTGTCCTAAGTGTGGTGGTTCACACCCTATGGTGACAAATTACTGCTGGCATCCCATAAACCTGCATGCACCTAGTACTTGGAGACAGCTGGAAACAGAAGGCAAAATCGGGTGTATCACAACATCCCAGTGACCCAAGAGATCACAGGAAAGCCAGACGTGCTAGGAAAATATTGTGACAGGAAAGGGGCCAACCTCAGGGCTCCTGATAGCTGGGCACCTGGGACATCTAGGTGCATTGTAGAAGCTACTTAAAGACATTCAGAATGGTACACGTGTAAGGCTGAGACAGGAGGGTGGATTGAGAATCTTGTGAGTTTAGGGTTAGCTTGGGCAGCACAGTGAGACCCTGTCTCAAAAAGAAAAAAACAAAAACAAAAACAAATAAAATGAATAGTCTAAATGTTTTTAAAAGAGGGGCAGGACTTTCTTGACAGAATCCAAAAAGGGAAGGACAGAGGGCAGAACATGTATTGTGTACATCCTAGGAAGGTCCTTTTAGGCCCCACATGCATCCAGCTTTTGCATCTTTTCTTAGGTGAGCACAGGTCTTGCCCAGAGAACATTTGAGTTAATCATAGCAATATCACCCTACAGTGACAAAGCTGTCTCTCCCAGCTCCACTCCCTAGCACTGGGAGCTTCTCCCTCAGACCTCCTGAAGTTGCAACTACAAGTTGTTAACATTGGTTAGCATTCTTCAACTCTCACCTTAACTGATATGTAGCAGCCTGGTGTGGCATGATGTTGGCAGTGAACTATGTTCTCCTTTCAGAATGAGACAAGGACATGTGTAGAAGTTGTTAACCTGCAATAGACATCTTCAGGGGAGCTGAACCTCTTGGTAGTTGTTTCTACCAAGTATGGTACCATTTGACTCAGGTCACAGGGAGATGTCCAGAAAAGCAAATTCAAACTTCCCACATACCTGGTCTTAAGGGATAGGCGTACATTGGAGGCTGAAGGTAGGATGGTATAGACAGAGACTGTAAAATGAACCTTATTTATCATTTAAATTATACCAATGCCATTTTTCTTTGTCTTTTCCCTACCTTAAAGTTCAGACCTTTGGGCTCTTGGATGTATAATCTATCAGCTTGTGGCAGGACTCCCACCGTTCAGAGCCGGGTAAGAGGAATTCTGTACATCGTAGGCTTCTGAGCCTATCATAGCATACCCCACTGCCAGCAGCTTCTGGGAGATCTGGACAAAGGTTGTGCCCAGTAGGGAGGAACTTCCACCATAACTTAGGAATATGTGGTGCTTGGGGTCTTTAGTAAGAGCTGGCCTGGGAGGTGAGAGTGACATTGGGTTGTTCTGTAAAAGTACACCTAGTACTAGAGATTTGAAAAACTTTTGCCCAAATAACAGCATTTTTTTTAAATTCACAGAAATGAATATCTTATATTTCAGAAGATTATTAAGTTGGAATATGATTTCCCAGAGAAATTCTTTCCTAAGGCAAGAGATCTTGTGGAAAAACTCTTGGTAAGTATTTTGAATTTTCTGTGGTGAGGAATCAACATAGCTACCTCCTCTGACTTCTGTCGCACTCATGGGCATTCTTTTGAAAGATATGTTTAAGGTAGACAGTGATTACAGATAGTTAAATTTTTTTTTTCTTTTTTCTTTTTTTTTTTTTTTGGTTTTTTGAAACAAGGTTTCTGTGTGTAACAGCCTTGGCTGTCCTAGAACTTGCTCTATAGACCAGGCTGGCCTCAAACTCACAGAGATCTGCCTGCCTCTGCCTTCCACATGCTGGGATTAAAGGTGTGGGCCACTACACCCACCTGGCAATTTTGTTTTCAATAGTAAACATCTCTCTCTCTCTCTCTCTCCCTCTCCCTCTCCCTCTCCCTCTCCCTCTCCCTCTCCCTCTCCCTCTCCTTCTCCCTCTCTCCCCTCTCATTTTTTGAGACAGGGTTTCTCTGTATAGTTTTGGTGCCTGTCCTGGATCTCGCTCTGTAGACCAGGCTGGCCTCGAACTCACAGAGATCCTCCTGGTTCTGCCTTCCGAGTGCTGGAATCAAAGTCGTGCGCCACCGCAGCCCAATATCTCTCTCTTTTTTAAACAATATTTTTAGTCTGAGAATTTCAGGCATTGTGTTTTCAACATATACACTCCCCCAGCTCCTTCCATTATTCCCCCCTCATCCCTTTCCAGCTTCAGAATTTCTTCTTCAAGTCCAGTTTGTACTGCCCAGCTAGTCTTGGGAGTGGGACCTGCCCTGGTGTTTGGTCAGCCTACCAGGGCTCACATCATCTTATAACATTTTTAGCTGCAGGCTTTAAAAAGATGCTTGCTGCTGCCTCTGTATTTTGAGGTTGAGATTTGTTTTACCTGTGGGAAGAAAAGGGCAGAGCCTTGGGTTGAGGTAAGTAAGAGTCCTAGTCAATCTTGGCTTTTTCTACTATGGCATGGGCAGGCCTCGGTATGGACCATAGTGTCCCTACTCTTTCTAGAAGGTCTCAGGACTTGAAAACACTTGCACAAAATAAATGAACAAATAATTATGTTTCAACCCTGACAGTGACATGTCTTGGCTATCATTTAAGGTTTTAGATGCCACAAAGCGTTTAGGCTGTGAAGAGATGGAAGGGTACGAGCCTCTCAAAGCTCATCCATTCTTTGAGTCCATCACATGGGAGAATTTGCACCAGCAGACGCCTCCGAAGCTCACAGCTTACTTGCCAGCCATGTCAGAGGATGATGAAGACTGCTATGGCAACGTAAGCTGGCATCTACGGGGAGTAGTTCAGGCAAAGAGATATTCTGCTTGCCATGCTGTATGAATACGATTCCTTGGGACAATAATTTGTGCAATTACTAGTTAAAATGTGTGAGTGAGCCAGGCTGCAGTGGCGCATGCCTTTAACCCCAGCACTCGGGAGGCAGAGGCAGGCGGATCTCTGTGAGTTTGAGGCCAGCCTGGTCTACAGAGAGTGTTCCAGGACAGCTAGGGCTGTTACACAAAGAAACCTTGTGTCAAAAACCAAAACAACAATAACAACAAAAAAGAAAGTTGGGGCTAGAGATCACTCAGTGGTTAAGAGAACTTTCCATCCTTCTATGGGTTGTGAGTTTGATTCTCAGCACCCACGTATTGGCTCATCAGTATCTGTAATTCCAGTTACAGACACCTTTCCTGGCCTCTGGGAGTACTAGGTTCACACAAAGCGCGCGCGCACACACACACACACACACACACACACACACACACACACACACAAGCAAAAGTCCCAAATACATAAAATAATAAATACAAAGATTGAAAGTTCGTGGTCAGTCTGGCTACAAAGTTAGGCACTGTCTCAGAACAAAACAAGCAAAAAACCCAAACAAAGAGGGTCTTCTAAAGATAAATTAAAACTATTGCTGTTTTGCCTCTTAGAGCAAGTACTGTTTGGCGTATCCCCATTTTCTCCTAAAATGCTCTTTATGCCCAGACTTGTAGGCAGTGAAACTCGAGTACATCTATGCTGATGTTGGCCAGTTTCTGTATATGCCCACTACAGAGAACTCAGGCCCTGAGCCAGGAGTTCCTGCCCCTGCCCCACTTGCCTCCTAAATGCTCATGAATAGTGCGCCCTTTTGGGTCATATCAGAGGGTGCTGGTGGAAGCCTTGGTGTCCTCTTTACAAGAACTGTCATTCCTGCAGAAGTTAAGCAGGACTTCAGCTTGTGGGCTCTGTCCCTTCCCTTCTTTATGTATATGTACATGGATATACACTTAAGCATCTCTGAAGGCCTGCTCTGTACTGGTGAGGACAGGGCTTTTTTTATGGGAAGCTTTGACTTTACCTCTATAATCTGGCTCTGAGTGGCAGCAACTTGGTTTTGTTGGGTAGCTGCTTAGGTCTTCCAGTGTGTTGTAAGGGCTTTGTAAACATCTAGGCAGAGAGCTTCCTGTGTCAAAGTTCACTTTTAGACAGACTGAGTTGGGGCTGGGGAATGCTGGGACAGAGGAAGTCAGCTCTGTAGGTATTCCTTTTTCATGGATAGAGCAGCTCCGTGATATGGAAAGGCGGATTTGTGCTGTTTTTAAATTCAATGTTGGCAAGAGGAATGTGACTCTGAGTTGAAGCCACTTTACTGGCTCTAAAAGTTTTTGTGGGGACACCCTCCCCAGTAGAAGTATAGTAGTAGTAATTTCTATAAACTGATGCAAGGACATCATTCCTCTCATTAGGGAACCTATAGGAACAAGTGGAGACAGTGTTAGGGTATGAATCTGGAGTCAGCAAGATGGAGCTGTGACTGCTGAGGGGCTGTGCAAGCATAAATTCTGCAGAGTGCCACTGGGCAACAGCAAGGAGGTGGGCATAGGACTTGTAGAATCTGCAGTGGGTAGGGGCTGACCTCTGTGGAGTAGTAGCCAGGGCTCTCTGGAGACTCAGGATGTGGAAGGCAGGACTCAGGAGTGTGAGGCCTGCGCCAGCATAGCTGTCTGCCCAAGGTGGCCATACCTACCTTCACCTATGTTCAAAGATCTTTGGCCCTGTCATTGCCTGGAAATATGCTAGAATGTGAGCTGCCCATGTGGCATGTTGTGAATAGTTCTGTTTTCTATGTCAACATTGGCTTATATTTTTTTTCCCTAGAATCATTGCTAAGATTAAAGAATATTTAAAAAACAAAAAACAAGTGTAAGCTAAGTCAGAGTATGCAGTGACTCTGAAACCTAAGATCCCAGGACTAAAAGAGAAGTGTGCCCAAGCACTGAGTTCCATGACAGAAGGTAGCTGCTCTAGAGGTTCCTGCCTTAGGGTGCTGTGCTGGGTAAGGGTCCCAGACTCTTTCTCCCTGGAGAGGAAGGATGCGGTGTAGCCCTTCTCTGACCTCTGTTTCTATCAGAAGAGGAACCTTGTTTTGGTTTAATGGCCAAACGGCCATTGGAAGAGGATCTGTCTATATATACCAAAAGGGACAGCTAGTCCATCTGCCTTTGAAGTGTGTGTGTGTGTGTGTGTGTGTGTGTGTGTGTGTGTGTGTGTGTGTGAGCTTACCAGATTGTGAGCGGCTGTGGGGGCCAGGCGATGTGGGAGGGGGTCTTTGACCTTACAGACAAATTAAAGTACATCTCTCCTTTCCTTTTTCCTTGCAGTACGACAATCTCCTCAGTCAGTTTGGCTGCATGCAGGTGTCATCCTCCTCCTCTTCCCACTCCCTGTCTGCGGTGGATACCAGCCTGCCCCAGAGGTCAGGCAGCAACATAGAGCAGTACATCCATGATTTGGACACTAACTCTTTTGAACTAGACTTACAGTTTTCAGAAGATGAAAAAAGGTTGTTATTGGAGAAGCAAGCCAGTGGAAACCCTTGGTAAGAACTGTAGGCATCAGCACCCCATGTAGAAATAAATACAGGGTGCATGGGAACAGACATGGGCTGGTTGCTTGTCCTTGACGCATGTTCTCAGAAGTTATTGGGAGACCTCAGAGATGGGGCTTGAATTACATTGTATTCTTTATAAATTGATTTTAAGACTCATATATGAAAGCCATTCTCTGTATTTTGCCAACATTTTCTTCAGCTTACCTCTCAGTCTATTGGTGGATACTGTTTTATAGTAGTAAATTTTTATGATGTCCATCTAACCTGTTCCTGTTCTAGTCTTATTTTCCATCCAAGTCTGCTGAAAGGGCTTCAGCGTGAAAGTGGCACTCCCACTCCCTTTTTGTTGTTGTTGTTGTTTTTGAGACAAGGTCTTACCTTGGTCTAGAACTTGCCATGTAGACTATGATGGCCTCAAACTGATACAGATCTACTTGCCTCTCTCTCCCAAGTGCAAGGATTAAAGATGTGTGCCACGACACCTGACTACCTTTATTTTCTTCTACTATTTTATGCTTTATACACGTGTATAATACATTTTGAGCATATCTACTCCCATTACACTTAGGCCTTTTTTGTGGCAGAGGGGTCTCTCAGGAATATGTATTTGGGTGCAGTGGCAGGAGGAAAATTGAGGTCTGTTAAGGCAGGAGGGAGAATGCACAAGACTCAGGAGACTTTATGAAGAGGGAGGAGAACCCTTAGTAGCTTTTCCAGTGACATGCAGATGGCTAAGGCTAGAACGTCTTATTGCCAATACTTATTTTCTCTAGAAAAATTAAATATAGATGCTGCTCCTAGAAAATAACCTACAATTCTACAATTCTGGAGAGTTTAAATTTGTCCCTTAACTCACTCTTTCCTAAGGTAGTATTACTATCAGGGATAGAAAGAATTTTTGTTTCTGTTTTATTTTAATTTTATTTCTTTTTTTTTTATTATAAATTATGTGTATATGTGGGTCTGTGCACATGAGTGCAGGTACCTGAGGAGGCCAGAGGTGTTGGGTCCCCTAGAGCTTGAATGACCGATGGTTGTGATGTGCCACCTGATGTGGGTTCTGGGAACTAAACTCGGGTCCTTTGGAAAGCTGAGCCATCGCTCCAGCTCCTTATTTGTTTTTAATTAGCATGGTTTCATTATGGTATTACTGTATGTACTTTGTTTTTGCTGGTTCTCCCTCTCATTCCCTTGCCAGCCCCAGGTCTGTACCCCTGTACCCATCCTACCTCCAGTATTTCAGATCACATGTACTCTCGTTCTCTCTCTCTCTCTCTCCCTCCCCCCCTCCCTTCCTCCCTTCCTCCCCCCCCCCCCCCCCCCCCCCCCCCCCCGTCTCTCCCTTCCTTCCTTTCTTTGGTTTTGTTTTTTGACACAGGGTTTCTCTGTGTAGCTCTGGCTGTCCTAGAACTCACTCGTGTAGCTGGAGTTTTCTCCAGTCCCACTTGGGCTCCAGCAGTTCTGCAGCCCACTTATAAAATAATCACTCAGAAGCTCATATTAATTAAAATTGCTCGGCCATTAGCTCAGGCTAACTATTGACTAGCTCTTACATCTTAAATTAACCCATTTCTATTAATCTATAAGTTGCCACTTGGCTTGTGGCTTACTGGTACTTTTACATCTCACTTCCTCTGTGTCTGGCTGGCGACTCCTGACTCAGCCTTCCTGTTCCCAGAATTCTGTTCTCTCCTTGTCTCGCCTATACTGCCTGCCTGGCTACTGGCCAATCAGCACTTTATTTATTAACCAATCAGAGCAACACATTTACAGCATACAGAACATCCCACAGCACACTCTGTAGACCAAGTTGGCCTCGAACTCACATAGATCCTCCTGCCTGAGTGCTGGAATTAAAAGCATGCGCCACCATACCTGGCTTGTTTCCTTGATGGTAGCTGTTAGGACTGGGATGAGATAGGATCTCAAAATAGTTTTAATTTACATTTCCCTAGTGGCTACGGATGTTGAACACTTTTTAAAATGTGTTTCTTCTTTCGAGAACTGTCTGTTTAGTTTCTTAACTCATTTATTGATTGGCAGTTTGGGTTTTTTAAGTGTTTATAGTTCTTTATGTATTCTAGATGTTAATCTCCTATGTGAAGTGTGGCTGGTCAATATTTTCTCCCATTCTGTAATCTAAGGAAGATTTTTGATGAAAACCATTTGAGCAGTCCTAGCTACAGTGTGTATGCTTCCTAGGCTTGTAAATGCAGAGTCCCCAGCTGTCCTGCTGTCTAGAGTCTCGTGCAGGAGCCCTTCCTCTCAGGACCTGGTCAGAAGCACTATCTGCGGGAAGGTGTGTGGAAAGTGATGCCTCTGTAGAGAGCTTCATGGCTTTCCTATCTTTCCTGTGACAAAATAACTATGTTAATGCTAAGATAATATTTACCTTTTCTCACTGTTATTTGCTGCTAGTATGCAGTGGAGTTTTTCAGTGGCTACATACTGGAGGATGGACATTATCTTAACAGTACATAGAATGAATGTATGTATGTTATTTTCTGTAGTAAGTTTATGGCTTAAAGATTTTAGATTAAAATATTCTAATATTTATACTATACTCTCATGAGCAATCCTCAGTTATACCTCCTATAATTACTTTGTAATTTTAATTGTCTACTAAGTCATTACTTTAAAATCATGATCATGTACCTATATGGAAATACAAGTAAACTTTGTTGACCTGTTTTGTGATAGTATTAAAAATATTAAAAATACTAGCCGGGCGGTGGTGGCGCACGCCTTTAATCCCAGCACTCGGGAGGCAGAGTCAGGCGGATCTCTGTGAGTTTGAGGCCAGCCTGGGCTACCAAGTGAGTTCCAGGAAAGGCGCAAGGCTACACAAAGAAACCCTGTCTCGAAAAAAAAAAAAAAAAATTTAAAAATACTATATAGTTCTGTAAATTGTATCTAAAACAGTTACTTTTGATATTAATACTTTTGTAAAGTAAAAGAACATTTATAATACAAAAAAAGATTATTGATTATTGACTTAAAGATTTTTTTTTTTCAGCCCCGGCAGCACCATATAAGTCTAAAAAGGTGTAAGGGGCTGTGGAGATAGCTGAGTCAGTAAAGTCCTTGCTATGTAAGCTTGAGGACCTGAGTTCAGTACCCAGCAACCACATAAAGAATTAGGTGTGGAAATGCACACCTGCATTCCCATTGCTGGGGAGGAAAAAAATAGTATGATCTGTGATCAACAGCTTGCTGACCAGCTAGTCTAGCCAAATTGGTGAACTCCAGGTTTGGTGGAGAGGGCCTGGAGAAATGGCTCAGTGGCTAAGAATGCTTGTTGCTCTTGCAGAGAAACCAGGTTCAATTCTCAACACCATATGATGGCTCATAATCATCCATAACTTTAGTTTTAGGAGATCCAGTACCCTTTTCTTACCTTCTCAGACACCAGGCATACATGTGGTGCACATATATACATGTAGGCTCATATACATAAAATAAATACATAAGTTGAGTGGCAGTGGCACACATCTTTAATCCCAGCACTTGAGAGGCAGAGCCAGGAGGATCTCTGTGAGTTCTAGGCCAGCCTGGTCTACAGAGCGAGATCCAGGACAGGCACCAAAACTACACAGAGAAACCCTGTCTCAAAAAACAAACAAACAAATAAATAAATAGAAGGAAAAATAAGTGGTATCTTAAGTTTATAAGAGAAAGCATTTAATTAGAGGCTTAGTCCATTATCATCATGGTGGGAGGGAGCATGGCTGCATGAAGGAAAGGATTAGAGCAATAACTGGGAACTTTATATCCTGAACAGATATAGAGAGAGAACAGGCAGAGAGAGAGACAGAGACAGAGAGACAGAGACAGAGAGAGACGGAGAGAGGGAGAGACGGAGGCGGGGGAGGAGAGATAGAGACAGACTGACTGACTGACTGACTGACTGGGTCTGTCATAGGCTTTTGAAACCTCAGCCCACCTCCAGTGACATACTTCTTTCAACAAGGCCGCACCTCTTAATCCTTCTAATCCTTTGAAACAGTTCCACTCCTTGGTGACTAACCATTCAAATAAATGAGCCTATTGGGCCATTTCATTCTAACTACCACTGGTGGAGAACTCAAACACATAAAATAAAATCTAAAAAAAAAAAAAGAAATGGAGATCAGTTGAGGGAGACACCTGACATTGACCTCTAACCTCCACATGTACATACATGTGTGTGTACACACAGAAGATTTGAGTTTTCTGAAGAAGGCATGGTTGCAGGAACTGCAGAAGTAGGTCATTCTTTCTGGCTCATACTGTCCACCATCACAGAGGAATAAATTGGTAAAGGAGGCACAACCATCCCTAATGAGATCTGGTTCCCTCTTCTGGCCTGCAGGCATATATGCAACCAGAACACTGTATACATAATAAATAAATTAATCTTAAAAGTGAATATGTCTAATAAAAAGTAAAATAAGATAAAAATGAGACCTGAGGGCTAGATTGCTGACATTGGAAACATCCAGCACCACAGGTGTTCTTACCCAAGTACAGCTAGCTCTGTGGAGACGTCTCAGGTGTCAGGGGATACTCCCAGTTCTACAACTGCACTGTGCTCTCCAAGAAACAGTGAAGCTGTTCTGGGGCCTTAGGAGGTCCTTGGAGATAGTCTTGGAGTCAGCTGTTCTGGGGCCTTAGGAGGTCCTTGGAGATAGTCTTGGAGTCTGTATGGGTAGCAGAGGGGAGAACCAGGCTTTGGAGTTTTGCATGGCTATTATTGTGAGTTGACCATGGGTGAAACATGAACTCCTCCGCCTCTGTGTCTTCATCTCTTTGGCATCAATGACAGAATTTGCTTGTTTTGAGAGAGCCATGTTGCTACGTGTGAATGGGAGGCTGCTCATGAACTGCGTTGTTATCCGTGGCTCTATTTCAGGTATAGTTGTAGCTGTGAATCTTCCAGGGAGAAAGGTGCTCCAAGTGTGCCCGGGGCTGCTCCAGGAGTGGGGCTTGACTTTTCAGTAAAAATCAATAGGGCTGGAGAGATGGCTCAGCCGAGAAGAGGACCAGGGTTTGATTCCCAATATCCACATGACAGCTCAAAACCATCTAACTCCAGTTCCAGTGGATCCATCATCCCTCTAGCCTCTGCAGATGCAGGCAAAACACTCTTTTTTTTTTTTTTTAGACAGTGTTTCTCTGTGTAACAGGGTTTCTTGATGCTCATGGAACTTGGTTTGTTGACCAGGCTGGCCTTGAACTCACAGAGATCCGTCTGCCTCTGCCTTCCAGGTGCTGAGATTAAAGGTGTGTACCACCACTGGCCTATAAATTTTTTTTTAAAGTCTAGATGAGTCTTTGAAGTAATCTTTTCAAAGTAGATAAACAGAGCTGGGGATATGGCTCAACGATAGAATGCTTGCCTTAGGTTCAACCCCTAATACCACCAGAGAGAAGAAAGGAGGAAAGAAAGAAAGAAAGAGAAAGAAAGCAGGCAGATAATAGCAGTAACTTGTTCCAAGTGGCTTGTTAAGTAGTGGATTGTGGGGTTGCTGCTGCTAATGGAGCTTCATTGGCTTCTGTTTCCTGTGTCTCTGAATCCCGGGCTGTAGGCAAGTGACCCCCCACCACCACACACACACACACACACACACACACACACACACACACACACACACACACACGAAGACTTACAGGACGTTGGGGTGTGAGTACATTTTCTGTGTGCAGAGTGAACCAAGGATAGGCTGGTGCTTGTCTGTAGGAGCGTGTTTGCTTCCTTGGCTGTTGACTCTGCTTCCTGTGTTGTTTGCTCCCTCTCCAGTAATTGAATTAGTGAGTCTTTCCTTTCTTTACCTAAGTCTTTGCTTATGTTAAAATATTACAGGGTTGCTTGTTAGGTGGACTTAGTGGCAGGCCCTACAGTATTACCTGCACATCTTTGTGCTTTGTACTTTCTGTGTGGCAGTAGGTCTTCCTCACTAATGTCCTTTTTCAGAACCAGCCTTTCCCCGCTGTGTTTCAAGTTGGCTGTTTGGTTAGTAAATACCTCTCAGAGAATGCATATTTCACTCTTTCTCATGGGTCACTGTCCTGTCCTTGTTCAGAATCTCAGTTGTTCTCAAAGTCCTACACAGTATATTGTGTGTGACTTGAGACCAAGAGTTGGTTATGCAGCGTGCCTTAGAAAGGTAGTCTGGTTGGTTTTGTGTGGGTCAAGTAGTGGGGTCTAGAAGGTTGTTTGTTCTCATAAGTGCTCTGGCTCCTCAGGAAGGTATCAAGAGTATCTACGTGCTTGACTTAGACGATTTTCAGACAGAAAATGTGGTGTTTTTTTTTTTTTTTTTTTTATATAGTAGAAAAGCCATCAGACAGGACATATAGGGTTGAGCTGTAGCTCAGGTGGGTGGAGTGCTTGCCTGGATACACAAAGCAATGGGTTCTATTATAGTATCTTTAAAAAAAAGAAAGTACCATGAGTAGGTATTTTAAAGGTAGCTTTAACCCAATAAAGTAACCTTAGATGTTAAACTGTCTTTGACTCTGAGGAGACAAAAGTGAAGTACACATGCTGCTTGTATAGTAAGTCAAACCAAATTCTTCAAAAGAATTTTCTAACATTATTGATTTATTGTTTGTGCACATGGAAGTCAGAGGACAACTTGGAGGAGTTAGTTCTCTTCTTCCACATATTCATGCTGTAGTCCATGTGTAAAAGTCATAGGATAACTTATGGGAGTTAGGTTTTTCCTTCTACTGTGTGGTTCCCAGGGATTGACCTTGGCCGTCAGGTGCCTTTACCTGCAAAACCTCAGACCAAATCTTTTTTTTTTTTAATTAATAAAATTTATTTATTCTATGTGTTTTTCATATCATGTATCTTGATCCCATTCAATCTCCGTCCCTTGGCATTCGCCCTCTACCCTTGTACCCCCCAATAAAACAAAATTCGAGAAAAAAAAATGAGAAATTTTTTTATAAAATGAAAAAAAGGGGAAGGAATTAAAAATCTTGTCATGCCGGGCGGTGGTGGCGCACGCCTTTAATCCCAGCACTTGGGAGGCAGAGCCAGGCGGATCTCTGTGAGTTCGAGGCCAGCCTGGGCTACCAAGTGAGTCCCAGTAAAGGCGCAAAGCTACACAGAGAAACCCTGTCTCGAAAAACCAAAAAAAAAAAAAAAAAAAAAATCTTGTCATGGAAGCTGCAGTGCAACCTAACAAGTCATGCTGTATACTCTTTGGTCTGTACATCTCTACTTGCAAATGTTCATTGCAAAGAGTCATTGGTCTGGGTTGAGGCCTCTGGTCAGACCAAATTCTTGACATATTTGAATAAATATCTTTTATCAATATGGTAGAAATATTGGAAAAGACATGCTCCCACCCCCATCACCATCTTGGGAATTGAAACCCCAGGGCCTTATCACCTGGTACATATTAAATACCCCCTATACCACTAAGCAATACACCTCAACCCAGAAAAGATATTCTGAAGCTATCTTTTAAGGATTTGTGCTTCTATAGAACTTTGGATTCTAGGTACTGTTAGGTGTCCTGGCTTGGGAAGTAATTTACAGATTCCAATATTGATTCACAGTGGCATCCAATCCTGTGAGATGCTCCTGCCTCTGTCTCCCAAGTGCTGGGAGTTGTGTGCCACACACCCAGCTCCATTGCAGTTTTTTAACATGATGATAATTATGATGATGTTGATGCTGTGTGTTACTCTGTGTCTGTGGTGTTGTCTCCCAGCCTTCCTCTACTTTGCAGCTATCTCCAACTGGAAGATGACCCCAGGAATGTAGGTTCTGGCCTGTATGTGCAAATAAAATCTGTACACATTGCATCACTGCATCTGGGCTATCTCTAGGACCTGAAGAGGGTCTGCATCTGTGGGGTGGGGTCATGGGGTGGGGGTGGGGGCAGACTTGATTAATGTAAAGTCTGCAGAGGCCCTGAGGAGTTTGCCTGAAGGAGAGAATTTGGAGAACGGCTGTCTCATTCTTCTTTCTTTCTCTTTTAGGCACCAGTTTGTAGAAAATAATCTAATATTAAAAATGGGCCCAGTGGATAAGCGAAAGGTGAGTCGAGTTCCCGATGCTCTTCGTCCTGTGTCTTCTTACTGCTTCTAGGTCAGATCATTCTTCATCCCCGGGTCCTGCAATGAGTTGTCAGATATGGCATTTTGGCATGATCTTTGGAGAGCATCTCTAGATTTTATAACCAAGAACACTCAGGCTCTCAGGGAAGCAGTAGGGGTGTGTGGGAAACCAGCTCTGGCCACAGGGCATGCTTTCTCAGGGTTGCACAGGCCCATCTCACTATGCTAAGGGTTCTGTCACATTGAGAAGGATATATCATTTCTGAGAGTCTTTCATTAGAAGATTTGAAAATGCACGAGTTGTTGTTTATTACATTTGTTTGTTTTTGTTTGCTTGTTTGTTTCCCAGACAGGGTTTCTCTGTGTAGCCCTGGCTGTCCTGGATCTGGCTCTATAGACCAGGCTGGCCTGGAACTCAACAGAGATCCACGTGCCTCTGCCTCCTGAGTACTGAGATTAAAGGTGTGGGCCACCACTGTCCTGCTGTTTATTACATTTTATGGGCAACAGATAATGCAGAATATATCAGAGTCTGCTATCAGGGGCTTCCTAACATCCTTCTTGGCTGTATGTACTCTGGAAGTGAGAATAATCCATGAAGGTGGACTGAGGCCTGGCCTGCCAAGGGCAGACTCTGTGCCTTAGAGAAGCTGAGGGGCCAGGGGACTACAAGCTAGCCATTGATGGGACATTGTGAGCTAAACAGCAGAGACCTGTGCTTATGTTTTCTTGATGTAAGATGCTGGGCCTAGGTTGAGGAAGAGGTGTCTAGATAGCTGGCAGTCGTTATGCTATGAACTACTTACAAGTTAGTCCCATCTGTGCCTTGATCATACAGTTTGTTTATTTATTTATTTGTACCAGGGTTTATTTGCAAGACGACGACAGTTATTACTCACAGAAGGGCCACATTTATATTACGTTGATCCTGTCAACAAAGTCTTGAAAGGTGAAATTCCTTGGTCACAAGAACTCCGACCAGAGGCCAAGAATTTTAAAACTTTCTTTGTCCACACGGTGAGTCTGTCCCTGCAAGGCCTCTGATTCTAGTGTCACCACAGGCTTCTGCATCTTGGTTGGAAGTGTCCTTTGCTTTGGCCAAGGAAGCATCTAGGGTCAGGTCAGCTTCCTGTGTCTCAGAGACCTGTATGAACAACTTAGGCCAGAATTGGGCCAGGAGATACTCTGCTTACTTAATCTTTGCTTTTGGTAGGTCAGCTGCCCATGTCCTTAGTTTCTGTGCTTATAGAATGAAGAAGCCCACTGTGCACACAGGCTTCAAAAAGATGCTGGCAGCATTGACAGCAAGACAGGCTGGGTGGGGAAGGGACTCCCTGGAGGACATCAGATGCTCTGTCTTTGCAGCCTAACAGGACGTATTACCTGATGGATCCAAGCGGGAATGCTCACAAGTGGTGCAGAAAGATCCAGGAAGTTTGGCGGCAGCGGTACCAGAGCCATCCAGATGCTGCTGTGCAGTGACGTGGCCTGCGGCCGGGCTGCCTATCGCTGCCAGGACACCTGCCCCAGCGCGGCTCGGCCGCCACCCAGGACGCTTCCAGACCACCTGCCAGCCATCTCAAGGAGAACATGGATGGCGGAAACCTTGCAGCTTTTTTATTTAAAAGAAAAGAAAAAAAAGAACCCAGCCACACAAAGAACAAAACAAATAACCAACAAACAGGAATTCAGGGTCGCTTTGCTTGCTCTCTGTGCTTTGTGGTGGCTTCCATGTGCTGCTGTGGCCATGGAGACCCAGTTCCTTGCACGGTAGCCCAGCTTCTGCCCAGACAAGTGGCCAGATTTGGCATCACCAGCCCCTCCTAGCATCCACAGGAACTGCATGCCTACTTCTGCTCCTCCCCACCTGATAAACGCAGCTCTTGCTGTGACTGAGGGACTGGGTGTATCTGGCTCTTCTTCACCAGGGAGCCTCTTCACTCCTCCATTGGGGTGGTCACCAGTTTACTGTAGGTACAGGGCTCTTAGCTTGTGTGTGTACTCCCTTCCTCGAGTCCCTTATATGGCCCTAGAGATGTGGCCAGGTGTGTTTCTGGTGGCAGGATTTCTGTGGTTCCTGCCTTCACAGCAGGCAGGTTGTATGGTGAGAAGTGTGCAGGCTGCTTTAGTCACAGGCTGCCCTCACTGGGCTCTGCTCCAGCATTCCACTTCTAGCAGTTCATGCAGGGAATTAAACACCCAGCCAAGCATGTGTCCAGGAGGGGTGCTGTCATACCAGCACCTAGATAACCCCAACTAGATCGCTGTCGTATATAGAATCCTGTCCTGAACCTGGGCAAGGCTGGAAGTACTATGGAGAATCCAGCCTGGGCCACAGCTCCCATGTGGAGGAGTGGGGTAGCAGGCCTTCCTGGAAGTTTCTGCGTAGGTTTAAATGTGTAGGCCACATGCTCTATGAGGCAGGGACTGAGAAAAATCCCAGGGTGTGTGCCAGTCTCCTGCCCAGCCTCACACGCACCTATTGGTGCTGTGGGTAAACACTTCTCAGCTAGCTCAGTTTTTACATCTCTGTTGAAAATCTGAAAGCCTTCTCATGTTGCCTGGTCACCTGATACCATAGAGCATGGACCTTGCCTGGAAAGAATGTTACCAATGCTCACAGGAACAGCCCACTTAAACCTGAGCCTGCCTGTGCTGGCATTCTTTGCCAGTACTGAGATGCCAGTACTGGGACACTTCTCTGATGCTAAGGTGACAATGCTTTGTTCTGTAATACAGATGGCCTGGGATATTTCAGAGGTACTTGGTTGTACCTCTCTCTGACTAGGATGTCCCTGAAGGGTGGCCCTTGGTCCCTAGTGGGAAAAAGTAGGCACCTGCCTTCATAGACTTCTCACAGCAACACCTCTGACTCCCACGTCCTGAAGGCAGCAACAATTTTGCCATTTCTTTTGACTTTCATAAATGCGCTCTAAAAATGCCCACACAGAAATTACCCCAGTTCTGTCCACAGTGACCACCTGTGGGCCAGGCCACCCAAACTAAGAGAAGAAAGATTCTGTTCTCAAACTTTGAACAGTAAGAGTGGTTCTTTTCAACTGGGGTGGAGTGTAGATGAAAAGCTCACCATCATGCCTTGGTAGGAGTGCTTGATGGGAACACAGGTCTTCTTCAGACTTTACTAGATTGTGTGATAAGAGCTTCAAGTGACCAAGGAGCGGGTGTCAGGACCTCACCTGCCCCTAGGACCCAGGGAACAGATAGCCCAGCACACTGTCAGCCTGTGAGTGAAAGTGGGCACTCTTTCTCCTGGTTTTTGAAGAGCCCCGTGTTAGCTACACTTGGCTGTCTCCTCCTTAGAGTTCTGTTCTTGTTCATGCCTTGTGGCTATTTAGTCCTCAGAGTGTCCTATACCCTGTGTTTGCATGTATAAGAGTGGCTTCCTGGCTGTTGCGTGCATGCAGACCCAGGGAATGCATCTCTGAGGGCACTTAACTTCAGGGGACCACGTGGGGCTGAGGCGTGGCTTGAATTAGAACACCTAGCTGGCTTATGGGAGAGTCCTCTGTTGCTTTCTCCCCTGGAGAGCAACACTACCTCCTGGGCTTTTACCAAGCGCCATCCTAACCTCCAAAATCAGGGTTTAGCTGAGCTGGTAGTGGGTGGTCATGATGACTGCCCTATGCTCCAATAGCTGAGCTCTTCCCAGGTCACCTTTATCCTTACTGCCCCCTTTTCCTTGACTTTTTTTCCCCTCAGAGAACCATGCATATTCTTTTCTTACCCTGACTTAGATCACTTTCAGTTTTTTCCAGTCATCCTTAGAGCCGTCACCCAGAGCGCAGGTGCCTTACACTGTAGGACAGGATGTGGGTGTCAGTTTGTACAATGTGTGTGTGTGTGTGTGTGTGTGTGTGTGTGTGTGTGTGTGTGTGTGTAAAACAGTAAATGGGGATCTAGCTAAGAAGAGAAAGAAGTGCCCCATTAGTAGCTCCAGAAGTCATGTGTCCTAAGAATGGCAAGGATGAACAGAAAGTTGAAGCCTGTCCTCTGGCTTCTCCTACCTAGGTGTAGTGGACTGTACCCCACAGCCCACTAGCCCTGTCTTTTCTTGGTGTCACAGATGAAGCTGAACTTGAATGGGTCATTTCCCCTGTTTTTCTGCACTCTGGCTGGGCAGTGGGCATCCCCATGTAGCTGAGTCTTGGCACTCCAGGGAGTGGCATCATGACTCAGCTATCATTTTAAGCTCTAACCTGGTAGATGCAGTAAAAACCACTTTGAGAAAGATGGCTTGTGTCAGACTGGTAGAAACTTCACCTGCTGCAGCCCTCTTTGGGCCACCCTAGTGTTTATGATCCATGTTTGAAGTAACCTTGCAGATAGTCAAGTGTGGCACAGACTCCCAGTGCCAGCAAAGGGGGCCATAGGTGATTGTGTGCTTTCTTCAAAGTAATATCTGTTTTCTGAAAGTAAAAGAAAGGCAATCATTCAGAGACCACTGTGAGCATTTTGATGTAGATCCTGCTCTTCCTTCTCCATCTTTTTTGTTGTCCCAGTACTGGGATTTGAATCAGGGCACTCAGAAGTGCTAAGCAAGTGCTCTATCACTGAGCTACATCCTTAGCCCTTGTTTGCTTTTTAAACCAAACTGGGAACATACGACATACATCATTTTGCATCCAGCCTTTTCACTTAACGTTTTTTTTTCCTTAAACATTTCTCCATACCATGAGCAGTTCTTCAAAAGCATGTTTTCAATAATTGTGGACTCAAATGGTTGTAAATTTATAAGTTATCCAACTGTTTTCCTGTTGTAAAACATTCAGATGCTTTTGTTTTTTTTGTTTGTTTGTTTGCTATTTAAATAATGCTGTGGTGAATATACTTTTAAGTCTTTGATTTTTACTCTGATTTTTTTTCTCTCCCTCATATGCCTGCAAGTGGTATTTTTGGGTCAAAGAATTTGTTCATTTCACAGCTGTTCCTCCTCCTTGGTTTGGCGTTTAGATGCTCTGAGTAACAACCCCTCCTTCCTCATATCCTACAGATTTTGAACACATCAGTTCCTGCTAAGCTGTGTATTCCCAAGAAAGTTTGACTATGACTGCTCTTTTTTTTTTTTTTTATAAAAAAAAATGCTAAAATGTCATTATGCAGATCCATTTGTGACAGATTTTTCCAAAAGCCAGTTTCTTCATTTTCATTGCAAGAATCTGGTCATGCATGTTACTTCTCTTCCATCCTTGCTGCTATGGCTTCCAAGTGCTTGGTGATGTTTTCAGAATCTTGTACTTTGTGTCCACAATGGTACTGAATCTGCTTCTGCACAGTCAGCAGAGATAAAGTGTTGAACTGACCTTGCCACGTGCTTAATGGGTAATTCATAATTAAGTTTATAGACTCAGAAAGTGCATTTGGGCCATTTGGGGATCAGTAGCAAAGCAGATTAGCAAAGCTCTAATTGAAAAAGAAACCATGTAGATGATTGGGTTTTATAAAAGTACAGTTGTGATTGTCCTTGCTCCATCCCTCCTGAGGTTAGCAGTTCAGGACGGCACAGTGGCCAGACCTTTTCATTGCAGAGGATGGGTATCCCAGCTATGCTCATGTAAATCTTCCTGTGTGCTGCAGGTAATTAAGGTCTTTGCATACAGCCCACTCACCCAAATTGGATTGTATCTTTAACTGTGTTGGGTGGGGCCTGTTGGTTCCACTTGGAAACATGCAGCAGAGATTTTTCTAGGCACCATACTCAATGTTACTCTACTCTATGAGAGCCTAGGGCTTGAGATGTGCAGAAATCAGCTCCCTGCTTTCTGATGCCTCAAGGCTTCTCCCTATTGCTCCATAGACCCAGGATGCTCATAGCTGAGACTTGGGAGACTGTAGCAACTGAGTATGGTGAAGATACCATGTTCCAAGAGATGCTGCCGTACACCTTTTCCATTTTGTTTTATTGCAAAGACCCAATGTAAACTGACTCCAGTGGGTGTAGTACCTCTTAGGTAGAATGTAGGACAAAGGCCCTGGCAGATTAGATGGGGCTGGGACCACTCTTAGAACCCTGAAGATAACTGGCTTCTGGCCTAATACTTAAGGGTTAGAATCACAATGTTTGTGGGCAAGTGGCCTAGGAAGGAAGCTGTTTCTGTCAAAGCACCTTTGCAGTGATGAGCAAATGAATTGACCAATGTGAATACCTGAAAATTCCCTGTAATTCTCTACTTCTGTATGAAGAATTCAAACTGTACAGAAGGTTTTTACAAAAGGCAAATTTTCCCTTCCTCATGTAGTCCACCCTAGTTTAATCATCTGGGTTAACGACTACAAGTGAGTCCTTGTGCAGGTGAAAGCCTCCATTATGACCATAGTTTGATTGGACATTGGCAAATTCAACTGTTAGTGGTATTTAGAGCTGCTGCAGCTGTTCCATAGTCACATACAGTAGGATGAATCAGTCTATTGCTGTCGTTCAGGTTGGTGGCAGTCAGTTAGAACATGTGTAATATTCTCTACCTGGTCTGTAGCTGTAACTGTGATGTACAGGCAAAGCAAAAATTAAAAATACTTATGAAAACAGATAATGCAATGATACTAGGATATACACTTTTGTATTTTTATTCTTATATAAGGTTATTTGCTGGCTATTGTCGGCCTCTAGTTCAGTCTGTTATTTAAATTCTAATATATGAATTATTTGGATTGAATTCATGTTTGGGGCCACGTTGTTGTATGTATTGATGTACAGCCTTGAATGTGAATAATTATTGTAAACTATATTTTACAACTTTTTTCCTGGCTTTATTATATAAATTTTCTATTTGGTCATGGTTTAATCATATAATTTAATGAAACAATTTTTTCTCTTTTTTTCAAATATCTGTGCTTTAGATGTAATTACCAGATGATGGATTTCCCTCGTATGCTCGGTAGTCTTGTAATAAAAGCATGTAGAGTGTACACGTTCGCTGTTCTGGCTCTTCTTTTGGCCGGGGCTGGGGCGGGGGTGGAGCTGTATGTAGCCCAAGATCCCTGTGAGATCCCGAGGTTCGCTGTGGCCGGAAGCGGTTGTCGCCGACCTGCTTTTCGAGTCGGAACTTCCGCCTCGCACATCATGCCTGGGAGGGCACTTTACTGGGGTGGACCTAGGGGGAGGGACAACTGGGAGGACTGTATTAAAGAACGGACGCTTCCGGCCAAGGGGCACTGTGGCGGTGCTTGTTGGGATCATGGCGGAGAATCATTGCGAGCTGCTGCCACCGGCTCCGAGCGGCCTCGGGGCGGGGCTGGGGGGCGGCCTGTGCCGTCGCTGCAGCGCTGGGCTCGGCGCCCTGGCACACCGCCCCAGTGGTGTGTCCAAGTGGGTCCGGCTGAACGTCGGCGGCACCTACTTCCTCACCACCCGGCAGACGCTGTGCCGGGACCCGAAGTCTTTCCTGTACCGCTTGTGCCAGGCGGACCCCGACCTAGACTCAGACAAGGTGAGGGCCTCGTGGGTCGGCGGGGGGCCTGTTGCCCTGGTCTCCATCCGCGCCACACACCTCTCCACACCGAGGGCACTCAGCGGAGCGGGCACTCTGAGCCCAGCGTCCTGGGCCGGAGCGAGGATGGCACTCCTGTGCCCATCTACCTCAGCCCTCTGTTTAATAGTGCCTCTCTCCCTCGCCTTGTCTTTCATGCTTCTCATTGCTGTGGCTCTAGTTTATTTCTTCTCCCTGGATTCTTTTGCCCAGGGTGTGTGAACACCACCGCCCCAGTTATTTGCTGACTTTGGAACCTGAGAACCCTTTGCATTCATCTGGTCTTTTCACATTCCAGACGTTTAAATTAACGTAGGCCATGGGGGTTGCCACAGTGGCTGCCCTTTTCCCGGTGACTTGCAGAGTTTGTGCTCCATCCTTCTCATCCATAATATGAACCGGCTTTGAAGCTCTTAGAAGGTACCTCCTGGGCAAAAATGTCCAAAGGTGTCATTTTACTTCTAATATATGAATTATTTATTGAATTCATGTTTGGGGCCACATGTAGAGAAATCTTAGGGATGTCTAAGAGAGACCAGGTATAGAATTCTTTTCGATCTGCTTTCCAAACTTGGTTTCCCCGCTGCCTTTGCAAACGGGTAGGAATTTCCAGGTTAGTTTGTAGTATATCTTACATTTAATTAAGTACTAATACTGTTACACCTGTGGTAACAAAACGTATTTGGATTACAAGATTGTGTGGCATAGTGCAGTATTGAAACTTAGAAAGAAAAGTGGTTTTCTCCCTTTTCCCCATTGGTGGTTTCAAAGCCTTCTACTAACTTTGTGAGTTTTTGCGTTGAGCCTACACAGTGGCACTGGACTTTGGGCCTCGCCAGCCTGAAAGGTGCTGCTCAGAAGGCTTTCTAGAACGACTGGGAGCCCGTTCACTTCACAAGGCCTGACGGAACACTTTCTCAGTGTGACCAGGAAATAAGAATTCTTGAGTTACTGCAAAATAACCAAGAAGTTAGGGTTTGAGATAATAGCGTTTTAGTCCCTCACAACCCTTCTCCCAGCTGTCCCCATTTCTGAGTTAACCAAATCTCTTTACTCTTACAGAACTGACCTTCCAGAAAATGACAAAAGTTTCCAGGATAGAAATAGGCTTTTGTTAGCCGGGTTTTCTTTTTATGGTGAGGGTGTATGTTTTATTGTTGGTTTTTCAAACAGTGAGTGTTTATAACCATTCTTGTCTTTCTACTCAAGCATCCCTGCCTTGTCTATTGAATCATTTTTTAAATTGGTCTTATCCATTGGCTTCTAGTGTCTGCCTAATTTTGGCACTGGAACAATGGATTTAGAACTGTTTCACTTTAGCATAAAGTCAAATACATCTTTGTTTCACTGCCTCTTAAGATTACTTTATAAACTACCCTTTATTGGGCCAGTGAGGTGGCCCAATTTGATTTGAGTCTCTGGGATCCACATGGTGGAAGGAAAAAATTGACTCTTGAAAGTTGTACTTTGAACTGGGCAGTGGTGGCGCACACCTTTAATCCCAGAACTGGTGAGACAGAGGCAGGCAGATCTCTATGAGTTTGAGTCCAATTTGGTCTACAGAGTGATTTCCAGGACAGCCAGGGCTACACAGAGAAACCCTGTCTCAAATTAACCAAAAAAAAAAAAAAAGGGTCAGTGGTTAGAAGCATTGACTGCCCTTCCAGAAGACTCAGGCTTAGTTCCCATCACCCACATGACAGCTCACAACTGTCTGTAACTCCAGTTTCAAGAGATCTGACACGCTCAACAGACATATGCAAGCAAAACACCAATGCACATAAAATAAAAAATAAAAACAAGTCATTAAAAATTGTTTTAAAAAGTTGTACTCCGACCTCCAAGTGCACATTATGATACTTGTGTGCCAACACACATACACACACATTTACATTCTGTGTGTATGTGTGTTTGTATTTCCTTTACTGCAGTGGGAGATTCTCTATCAGATTATGTTTTAGTTTTTTAAAATTTATTATTTCAGAGCTAGAGAGTTACTTGGTCCAGTGGTTAAGAACACTGATTGCCCTCATGGTGGCTCACAACCATCCAGTTCTAGGGAGTCTGAAACCCTCTTCTGACCCCTTTGGATACTAGGCGTGCACATACGTATGTATATGCAAAATACTCATACGCATAAAGTAAAATAAATCTAAAATTTATTTGTTTTAAATTACATTTGATTTCTAAATTATAAAACCACAATTCAGAACATAAAAATAATATAACAGCACCAGGTATGATAAAAAGCAACTGTAATCTCAGCATTTTGGGAGATAGAAGTAAAAGAATTGGGAGTTTGAGGTCATCCTCAGGTACATAATGAGTTTGAGGCTAGCCTAAGCTACAAGGACCCTATCTCCAGAAAAATATGGTGGATGCAATCTTGGTACCATGGTTGATAGTGTTTGTTTTAGTCATAGGTTGCTAGAAAGAGTAATTCTAATTCACATTAGTCATGTTACTAGAGTATTCAAATAAGAAAAATCTATAAATGTTCTGTGTTCTCGGTACCACCACACACACCAGGTTCTGATGAAAGAGTATCCCAAGAGATTCCACCTTAATTAAATCCTACTAAGGAGAAGGGTAGAAGGAAGGGGTGTTAACAGATGGAGGCCATTAATTACATGATGGAAGATAAACAGGATGTTGATTCATGTGGAAAGATCTCAAAGCTCTGACCTCATAGTTAAGATCAAGGAAAGGATACCTGGCAAACACTCTTAGAGTTGAACTTTAACAGGGACCTGGTGGAAGATTCCTTTTCTGTTATTTGACTGGTGTTTATTGAGCTTAGCTTTGCAGAATGTGATGCCAAGATGAGACTTGTGTTAGGAAATTTAAGAGAAGAAGTTCCCAAGAAACCTTTCAGGAACCTTCTGGGTTTATTGATTATGGGAGAGCACCAAAGGCAGACTATTGTCAGGGGTGCCAGGGCTGTGAGTTGCTACAGGGAAGTAAGTTTCTGGAAGACACTTTCCAAAGTTGTTGACAGCAAGATTGCTAGGGATAGTAGAGAATGCAAACACATTCAAGGCTTGCTTGATGGCCCTCTCAGCCTCATACCCAATCCTCTGTGCTGTACTTGTCTCCTCATGTCCTCAAAGCTCAGGGTGGGACTTAATTACCCACCATGCCTTGTATCCATAGGCCTTTGACCTATTTTAGGGGCCAACTTTTAGCCCATTGCTGCCATGAAAGTTCTTTTTCTAGACAGCCTGAGTGAATTCTCACTTCCTCTTGGGACATCCTCCGGTGGGACTGCGGCTGTGTTGTGCACTTGAGCATCTGCCGTTGTGTGTCATTTTCTCTCCACTGTTGTCTTTGGGGGCAGGCCAGGCGTGAAACTTCTAAGCTGCCCATGGGAAGTGCTTTGCAAAGGCTTGGTATTTGATCCGTTTTGATTATGTTTCTGCATCCATGGTATGTTGAAAACAGAGTTGCTGTTTGTCACTCATCTGGCCCCTGATTTAGTGAGATGATGCTTCAGGAGGAAAAGGGAAATAGCAAATACTGTATGGTTGGAAGCTATCCTGAACTAGGGTGTTCTGTCTCCGACTGAGCCAGATCTAGAGAAAACTGCTACTTGCACATGAACTTCTGCC
Source organism: Peromyscus eremicus (assembly GCF_949786415.1). Taxonomy (NCBI): domain Eukaryota; kingdom Metazoa; phylum Chordata; class Mammalia; order Rodentia; family Cricetidae; genus Peromyscus; species Peromyscus eremicus. The sequence goes on along the minus strand of NC_081423.1, from coordinate 12,227,933 downwards.
TTGGAATGGGGTCACTGTCCCAGCTTTGAGATTGTAGACAGAGTTACACCAGGTGGGTCTTTGGAAAGAATGTTTACTACAGCCAGGCCCCTACAGTTCTCTGTATCCACTTTGACTGCAGTTGGTACTAGTGAGTTTTAAGGTTAGAAAGATATGAAAGGAATTTTAAGCCAGGGCCAAAGGATGGGATGTAGGTGGGAGAACCATCTTTGAATTTGTTGCTTGGCAAGAGAAGTGGGGATTACTTAGAGTATAAATGGCAGATGTTGTTCTGTGTAACTAAATCGGAGAAACTAGCCATGAGCGTCCTGTGCACTGGGCAGAGTTGCATCGGCCACAGGCTGTGAGTGGGCGTCTAAGGCTCGGGTGTTTACTTGTATAGTGCATAATGGGTGTGGCTCTTAGTATATTCTTGGCCCCGATGGTGCATCCTGGTGTTGTGCCCTTGCCCCCTTTGCAGTGGCTGCTTGTCCTCATTATGTCTGCTCACCTCTCTCGGTGTGCCTCATTCAGAAGCCCGTTGGTCCTGAGCAGGTCAGTGGACTTGTCATCACGTGAGGAGTTGGATCTTTCTGAGGAGAGCTTGTCTCGATATCCTGAGGCAGCAGGGAGGTGGCTGGCAGGTGCAAAGACATTCTTTCAGTCCACTGCTAGTGTAGTTCAGTTGTCTTGTCCAGCATGACAGTGCCTGGCTTTGGTTTTGCACAGGGGTCAGACAACTCTGGCCACCTGCCAGATTTCCCACATCACCTGTGCTTGGAGCTTGGAGCTGCTCATTCCCCTGTGGATGGGGGATGGGTGCTTTGGCTCTGAAAGTTCAGGAGAAGAAAACCATAAGGCCAAGGTACTTACCAACCAGACCTTCTCAGAGAGTGTGCCTCCTGGTCCTAGGAGCAGAGGCTTAGGGGTGGGAGGTGTCTACTGCTTCGGGAGGCGTCATGGCGGTCCCTTTTCAGAGCTCTTTCTGCACTTTGCTTATTCAGTGATTCCCTCCTCTGCATACTCTGGGCTACTAGCCAATGGGAGGGTCTATATGGCTAAATGCCAGCAGGCTGCCCCTGTTCAGGTGCAAGCTGACTCTCATTAGACCTTGATTAGGGGCAGCTCACTTTGAGCTCGCTCACTTTTTGAGCTCGCTCACTTTTTGAGCTCGCTCACTTTTTGGGCTCGCTCACTTTTTGGGCTCGCTCACTCACTGTGGGAAGGAGCAGAACTGCCTGGTTGGGCAATGCATTTTCTTAGAAGATGCTTGATGCCTTCAAGCTCAGGAAATGCAGCTATGGAGCTTTAGTACAGCACCCCGTACCCATGGAGATGGCTTTGAGATAACCCACAAAACGTCTTCGGGTAGCGTGTGCCCAGCGTTCACACTGCCCTTGTTCTGGTGGGTCCTTACTTCCTTGGCATTGGGCTCTACACTGATGTTCTAGCTTTGCAAATCAGGCCTGGGTGGCCAGCTCCTCACTGTCTGTGGCCTGAGGTAGATTTTTCCCAAGCACATGAGGAAGGGTAAGTGCCATGGGGTGCTGGATAATATTTAATGAGAGGGAAGAAGAGGAGAGGCTGAGGGCCTGCTCTTTGAGCTAAGCAAGAAGGTAAAGAGTTTGATGCTGTTTACCCTAAGGCCACGTGTGGGGAGGCTAGAGGCCATCTGTAAGCTGATGGGATTTTAGTAGCCTTGGAGATTATGGAGGGGATTTCACAGGTGAAGTGTGAACCTTTGATTTGGCTGACCTGGCCAGAATGCCCTGGACTGCCAACTTATTAGCCAGAGTAGAGAGACTGGTGTTCAGACCTTGAAGACTATGGAGCCAGGAAAGGCTTTCCTTTAGGCACACTGGTCCAGATCCTTCTCAATGCTTACATTTGTTTCCTGTTTCTCTTTTCTCCTGCCTAGCTGCTGATGGCAGTAGCCTGTTAGATATACGCTCTGTCAGAAAGGAGGCAGTATGTACTGGAGATTGCGTGGGGGTCTTCTGTATCTAATGTACCTAGCAGGGAAGCCACCTGAGAAAACCTGGGGGATGGATAATCCCTTCTGTGATGATGCAGATGTTCATGGCATTTTCGTTTACACGGGTGGTGGGCTCTGGTGCCATTGGGAAGTCTCTCTCCCTAGAAAGGCTCCTGTCTACTAAATCAGTAGACACTACGGTGGACCTCAGCTCAAGGAACCTGCCCTGGGTGAATTCCAAACATGCTGGTTCCATGAGAAGACTCGGGAGCCTCAGTTGTGGGGTCCGGTCCACAAATCTCACATCTTGCAAGCTTCACTGGTGCCCTCAATTCTAGTTTCCAACTAGAGGCAGGAGTAAGGAAAGCACCATCTGTGGCAGGGATACTTTCCTCAAGTCATGTCTCTGAGAGCTCTCGGGGGTGGGGGGTGTCAAGATCATACGAAGGGTCACAGTGATCAAGAGCCCTAACACTAGCTGGGCGGTGGTGGCGCACGCCTTTAATCCCAGCACTCGGGAGGCAGAGCCAGGCGGATCTCTGTGAGTTCGAGGCCAGCCTGGGCTACCAAGTGAGTTCCAGGAAAGGCGCAAAGCTACACAGAGAAACCCTGTCTCGAAAAACCAAAAAAAAAAAAAAAAAAAAAAAAAAGAGCCCTAACACACCCCTTACCCCACAGTCTCACCTAGAGGTGTGGGTGCTGTGTTTCCCCTGTTCCAGGGTGTCTTGGGTGGTCAGGTGAGCTGGCAGCATGGGTGCCACGAGAAAAGTGAGATGAGTGCTCGGCTCCGCTGGCAGGAAGAGGCGGAGGTGTGTGGAGGGGCTGGTGGACAGCGGCAGGCCTGGGAAGCAGGAGTCCAGAGTCTGACCTCACTCCACACATCTGTGTCTCTTACAAGCCTCCTGGGTCTCTGGGCCTCAGTATCCTCACTGCAACTGATGATGTCTAAGACCTCTTCTGGATCAAAGATGTGACAAATATGTATAAAACAAAGCAAGAAAGTTCGTGTGTGGCTCTGTCACTTGAATTGGGTAATTTCCGAGTAGAATCTCAGCATTTGTGTTTAGGTTGATAGTGCATGTTGGTGCACACGGAATTCAGTGCATTTGTCTTTTAGTGGGAACAGTTGATGGAGTAGTCCTCGGTTCACAGCACTGCACTTCATTCTGATTCTCTCCTGGTGGCTGTGCCTTTCTTTCCCCTCCCATGGGGATAGGAGCAGGTGCATCTGAACCTTGAGAGTGACACTCTGCAGCTGCATCTTCACCTTAGGGTCTTGCCTGAGGCATCGAGATTTTAACCCTTTTCTGCATGCTATTTCCAGAATCCTGAGGCTGAGTTAGGGTCACGCCCTAGAGGACAGCAACAGCACGGGACAGTGTTACTATTGGCTAATGACCAGCCTTACTAGGTCTTTCCCCACCAGAGACACAGGCTTGAGACAAGTTTGTTTCTGGAGGTTGTCTTCCCACTCCTTTGAAAACAGATTTGTGGAGTTAGGCCTCCTGAGAGCATGTTTGACTTGGCAGGGCCAGGGCAGCCACCTCAGAGGCCTGAAAGCTGCCCTGCCTAGCTCTGACCAATAGCTCAGGCTCAGGGTTCCTTCCTGCTTCAGGCTTGGGGCTCAGCCTCCACATTATGCCCACTCAGTGCCAACTTGGGCATCAGCAACCTGTCCCACATATGTGGACTGGTGGCGTGTATGCGTGGGGGCAGTTGGCTTTCATGTAATGTTCAGAGCTAAGTCCAGTGATCCTTTTTATGCCTTTGGAGAGAAAGGGACATGTTTCCAGCCAGTGCTGCCACAAGTAGGTCAGACCCAGATTCCCTGAGAAGTGGGGAAGGAAGGAAGGGCTGGCAGAGACACGTGGTTGTCGAGGAAGCACTCTTGATTCTCATGCTTTTATGGAAAACACAACCTTCCCACCACACAATACAGCACAGGCTTTTCCTAAAGCATGATTGGACTAAAGAGAAGAAGAGAAAAGAGACCCCAGTGCTGGGTCTTGGCTGCTCCCTGGCTGCTCTTTAAATCTGCTGGGGTTCAGAAGTAGCAGCATCCTTCCACATCTTGAGTGCTCTTGGCACAGGTGACACTGTGGGCCCAGCGTCATTTGGCCCCAATTGCTGTAGTCAACATCTTGATAGGCCTCTTGGGGGCCTGATATGGAGGTGCATGCTTTTAATCCCAGCACTCAGGAGGCAGAGACAGGTGGATCTCAAAGCCACCTAAGCCTATATAATAAGATAGTGTCTCAAAAAAATAGTAAAAAGTCATCTTACTGATTTTATGAGTGAATTGAGGCTTGTATTTGGATTTTGGGTTTTTGTTGTTGTTGTTGTTTCTTTTATTTTTGTTTTGAAACCAGGGTTTCTGTGTAACAGCCCTAGGTATCCTGGAACTCACTTGGTAAACCAGGCAGGCCCCAAACTCACAGAGATCCACGTACCTCTGCCTCACTAGTGCTGGGATTAAAGGCGTGAGCCACCACACCTGGCTTGTATTTGGATTTGTGTGTTCTGGTTTTCTCTATTTCTATGTTAGGATGGAGGCCCCGAGCTGCATTCCCAACACTAGGAGATGCAGTGCTGGAGGCTCATTTTTGTTGGTCTTCCAACACACCCTTGCAAACATGAGCACAGCCTAGAGTGCTCCCACAGTGGACCCTAAGCGGTACTGCCGTGCGCATCATGGTGGAAGTATGTGGGCTAGAGGGCTTGGCCTTGGCCTTTGGCCCTTACTGTGGAGTTGATCTCCCACAGACAGCTCCTAAAGGAGTTGATATGAGTGGTGCTCATACTTCACTACCTCTTTCTCCAGACTCTGGCCTTCATGGCTGCCCAGGCAACTGACCTGCTTTAAGGAAGCCCTGCTTTAAGGAAGTAGCCACCGGAGGAAACTGGCCAGAGAGCTGTGACAGCATGCACAGAGGAAGTGATCCTCCACTTTCCCTTGATTCCTGTGAGTGTCTGAGTGTGAGCCTAGACTTTGGAGTTTTAGAGAGATTATGAATATTTTAGAAACTGGACTTTTTTTTTCCTCCCCTGAAACAGCGTTTCTCTGTATAACAACCCTAGCTGTCCTGGAACTTTGCTTTGTAGTCCAGGCTGACCTCAAACTCACAAGAGCTATGCCTACTTCTGTCTCCTAAGTGCTGGAGACTGGACTTTTAAAGTTGGAATTTTTAAAGACTGGGACTTTCAAAGTTTGGAATATGTTTTGTATTTTGATATTGATATTAATGACATCTTGGGGACAACAAGAAAGGAAAGGTTATGGCTTAACAGTGATGTGTTTGTGTGTCAAATTGATAACTGGTTGGTTGTGCTGATTAATTTTGTGTCAGCTTGCCGCAATCTAGAATCATTTGGGAAGAGGGAACCTCAGTGAAGAGAATACTCCCACCAGATTGGCCTGTGAGCCAGCCTGTGGTTCATTTTCTTTTTTCTTTTCTTTTTTTTTTTTTTTTAAGATTTATTTATTTATTACGTATACAGCATGTATGACTGCAGGCCAGAAGAGGGCACCAGATCTCATTACAGATGGCTGTGAGCCACCATGTGGTTGCTGGGAATTGAACTCAGGACCTCTGGAAGAGCAGTCAGTGCTCTTAACCTGTAAGCCATCTCTCTAGCCCTGGTTCATTTTCTTAATTGATGAATGATGTGGGACAGCCCAGCTCACTGCATGGTGCCACTCCTGGGCTGGTGGTCCAGGGTGCTATAAGAAGGAGGTGAGCAAGCCACGCAGAGCAAGCAAGCAAGCAGCACTCCTCCATAGCTTCTACATCAGTTCTTGCTTCCAGGTCCCTGTCCAGCTTGAGTTTCTTCTCTGACTTCCTTCATGATGGACTGGTGGTGTGGAACTGTAAGCTGAAATAAACCCTTTTCTCCCCAGGTCACCTTTGGTTATGGTGCTGTGTCACAGCAGTAGAAACCCAGCTAAGACAGGGAGGTTCACCCCACCACCTCTGGACATAGCCCAGTGAGGATCACTGCCCTGCCTGCTGCCACAGCTTTGCTTTCCAGCCTGTGCCATTCCTGTCCCTAGGTTTATGTAGGAGACTCCTTGCCTGATACCTCCCTGTTTTCATTTCCAAGGTGTTCTGTCCTGCCGTTCTCAGCACATGCTCCCTTCCCTGGGTGGCCAGGAGTGCTGGTGCTGGGGCCTTCACACATAAGGCTATACATGTCACATAAGACTACATATGTGTTCAGGTTCTGTTATTCATCCTGCCCTCCAGCCTGGCTCAGCAAAATTTTTGAACTACTTTGGTCTTGTTTTTCTGGAAGTCTCCAAATCTCAAGTGCTTCTTAACTGGATGCGGATAGAGGTTCCCCACAAAGTACATATCTTGCCCTTCCTTTGTGACTGTGTTTTAGGCAAACAGGACATTGGGCTCCAAGCACAGAATACTGCCTAGAAGACCCTGAAGCTATAAGAAGGTTCCTTGGGCTGGGCGGTGGTGGCACACACCTTTAATCCCAGCATTCAGGAGGCAGAGGCAAGAGGATCTCCAAGTTCGAGGCCAGCCTGGTCTACAGAGTGAGTTTCAGGACAACCAGGGTTGCACAGAGAAACCCTGTCTCAAAAAAAATTCTTTTAAGGTTACTTGGGCTGCTGTCCTCATGTTGCCACTTCTAGAGCTTGTAGCTAAGTCTTTGGTTTGTGGTGGTGAGCCCTCAGCTCTAAGATGGCGAGACATTGGACAGAGTCCAGCCCTTTGCTGTTAGACATTCACATTGTGGCCAGGCTCTCACTTCAGGTACTCTGAGGAAGTATTGTCTTTCCAACTGACCATTTGCCTGGAAGAGGCCTCTGTTTACGTGTGTTCTTTTGTTTTGTTTTTGTTTTTCGAGACAGGGTTTCTCTGTGTAACAGTCCTGGCTGTCCTGGAACTTGCTTTGTAGACCAGGCTGGCCTCAAACTTGTAGAGATCCACCTGCCTCTGTCTCTGCCCCCAGGTGCTGGGATTAAAATGCGCCACTGCCACCTGACCAGGTGTGTTCTTTTCCAGGCCAGAGGGGCTTTGGGCTAGAGGGCAGATCTAGAGGGGAGGTCTTTCAAAAGCTGCCTCACACAGGGCATGTTCAGTGAGAACCAGCTACACCCAGCACATGAGCTGGCCAGACTCTGCAAGTAAACATGGCTGGGCTGAGGCTCAGCACCCTTCAGGTTTTCAGGCCAAGTGCCAATGCCAGCTCATCCAATGCTAATGGCTCCTTTGATCTGCCAAAATGGCCTGTGCCTCATCCTTCAGGTCTTGGGAGGCCTAGGTCACTTTCGTGTAGTCTTGTGCCACTTGTCATTCTGGAAGTCTCCAGGAGATTGCTGAGTGAGGGTACTCAATAAATAGCTTCCTCCCAGTTCTCCCTTTCCTTCCTCCCCCCCTTACTCCCTCCCCCTTCTACTCTGGAGACTTTAGGCTTCTTGTTGCCAGGGGAGACTAGGCTCTGAAGCCATGGCCATCATGACAAGAGAGGCCCCCAAGAGTATCCTGGGTAGGGATGAACCCATCACCCTCTGGTGTTTTTTTTTTTGTTTTTTTTTTTTCTTGACTGATCAGTGGTCTGTTGAGGGGGCATTGAGCCATGAATATTCCTGAGCGTGGTGCTGTGGAAATGTCACACTCCAGTGGGCACTTCCACATGAGCAGAGGGGAGAACTCTGTGGTGGTGCCATTTCTTTGTCCAGACTTCAGCCTGCTTGTGACTCTGTAATGTGGCAATAATTGCCATTGCTCTCCTTGATTTCTTGGCTTTGCTTGGATGACTGAGGTCCAGAAGACTGAGATACTGGAAGGCAGGGCCCCAGGTGGCCTTAAGGACTAAAGGCCATGTGACAGAATGGAGAGCCTTGGGGTAGCTAACCTGTATGTTGTCCTTCGATGAAGTGATGGCGATGAAGTCGAGAGGGCTAGGGAGTTGGACATTCATACAGGGACCATGGGAGGAGAAATGCACTTAGGGTGAGCAACTGGCTTCCATCGTCCCTGCCTCCCAGACCTCACTGATTTGATGTCAGCCACAGCTCAGGTTTCTCACTTTGATATGAGCCTGTGGATGTTGGAAGGGACCCTTGAAAGTACCAGTATTTATTGTCCCAAATACAGAATTGGGTGTCTATGAAGACAGCCTCTGAAGGCTCATTGCTTTGTGACTGAGGCCTCTGTGAGCTCCGCTATTCATGGGCAGATACATCCAAGGGGTTCAGGGAACCCCACACACTGCCCTAGGCCCTATGCTGTCCTCTGCACCTTGACTGGTCATCTGCTCTCCCTGGGTAGCAAGTACAGCATTTTTCAATGGTCTGCACCTACAGGAACTTCATGGGACCTGTGTCTGATCAGGGAAGCCAGTGTGCACTATTGATTTATGGACTCAGCTTCTTTCCCTGGTACTGGGCATGGCCTTTCTGATTGGAAAGCTGGAGTGGTAGCCTCCCCTTAGCAGAGACCTTGGAACCCACTACATCTCTTGGACTGCTGTCCCTGGATAGCTGTAGAAGCAGGTATCAGGCTGCATCAGTGGAAGAAGGCTCACCGTTTATCAGCTTGTATGAGTCCATACCAGAAGATCTGCATCCCTGTTGGACTTGGCAACCTCCAAATTACATGCAGCCAATCTGTGACAGGTCTGGAGTAGGGTGTGACAGAAACTCACTGACCCACACCCTCGGTGGGGGTGTGTCCTTGTAGCTTTTGTGCATCGCCCTCTTTGGTAGTCCCCCAACGCTACACCTCCTCTGACCCCAGCCAGACCTGTGGCTCTCATATGGACATCTGTTTCCAGCAGGTCTGTATGGTGGGAGATATCATGTGGAGCTGAATGTGCCCCATACTGGAGGAGGATGTCCTCCATGGAGATAGCTATGGTGAGCATGTGAGGAGAGCAGTCCTGAAGTGGAGCTACTGCCTGTCCGAGTCAGTAGGAAGATGTATAGGTTGTCCTATAGATGGTTCAGATTCCACAAACCACTGACCACAGAGCAAGGGTTTCCTTAGTGATCATAGTCACCGGGAAAGCCCAAGGGCTGTGGTTCAGCAGGAAATGAGGGTACCCTGTGGTCACCTTACCACTGCCTCAGGCTTCACTTGTTGCTGTAGGAGGCTCCTGACAGGAGGCTTTGGGCTCAGCAGTGGAGGGCGCTTTCTCCAGTGTACTGCTACTTGACTCCCAGGTCTTAGGTTTCTGCTTCAGGATGCCCTGGAACAAGGAGAGTGGGCTGCCAAGGCCTGAGTCTCCAGAGTCTCAGAAGTTGAGCCATGGAGCAAGGTGTGGTGCACACCCATAATCCTAGCACTTTACTTGGGAGGCTGAGGCAGGAGAATTATGAGTGCAAGGCCAGCCGAGGTTACATGGCAGGGTCAAAAGCCATCCTGGTCTACACAGCTGTCCTGTCCTATGATGGGGATGGGGATTGATTTGTGGGCATCAAACCTTCTTAGCTGTTTCTCAGAATCGTTTGAAGCTGGAGCAACATCTGGTTGGCTCAGATCAGTAGACACAGGAAGACCTGTTTGAGATCAAAATGGAGGCCGACAGGATCAGAGAATGCTCCGAAGTTCCCTAAGGCAGGTGCATGAGCAGTTGTGGATCCTGCACTGGTGGTAGTACTGGTGTTGAATTAGGTCTGGCCTTACTCTGACTGCAGAACTGCTGCTTTCTACACAAGAACTGACAGCATTTTGTTCTTTTAGGATGAAACGGGTGCCTATTTAATCGACAGAGATCCCACCTACTTTGGACCTGTACTGAACTACTTGAGACATGGAAAGCTGGTCATTAACAAAGACCTCGCAGAGGAAGGTAAGGTGTCCATTTTCAACGGACATGTGAGCTCTGCACTGGAACCTGGTAGAGGTGCTGGTTGGTTCCATGAAGTTGCAGGTTGAGAACTGCTGCTGTCACATCAGCTGATCTGAGTTGGATTGTGGAGCTGCTTCCTGAAGCGCCTATCTTTTTTCTTTGGGGTGTCATTAAATCTCTGGTTACTATGTTACTGTGTGGATTGTTACCTGCATCTGGTTCTGTCTGGAGTTGTGAGAGCCATGCTCGGTGCCCTGCAGACTTTCCTGCTTCATTCCCTGAACTCGGCCCTTCCCAGATTTCCCATGTTGCCATGTCATGTGTTATCCTGAGCTGTCCGTTAGGAGTGGGAGAGCTAAAGAGATAGAGAGGTCTGTAGAGGTGAGGAAGCCTGAAAGCAGGGCCCTGGCATTCTAGTTTTTAGTTTCTGGGAAGTTTGAGTCTTGAGTGTGGGACATTAGATGGCAGGCTGTGGGGAAAGCCTTGGAGCCAGGAGTGACTCCAGTCAGTTCTAGTTTCATTTGAGCAGGGTAAAGTGTGCTGTATGGGACATGCAGGATTCCATGGCTTCCACATTGTTCTGGCATCTTCAGGTTCCCAACAGGAAGAGCCAGTAGCACCACCAGACAGCCTCCAGGCTGCAGAAAAAATGCCAGTTATTTCCCAGTATCTGTGGGCTCAGAGCAGGTGTGGGCTCAGAGCAGCTGCCATGTGTCACCTGTAGTGACAGGGCCATAAGTATGTCCAGTAAACTGACCTTCATTCAGTCCTCTGCCTCTGCTGAGTGCTGAGAACTGAGAGGACTGTGAGGATGTTAGGACAAGCTGGACACGAGGACTTCAGGCTGGGGACCGGGTGGGTGCAGGGATGAAGGGCTTTACTTGCGTCGGTCTGACCTAATAGAAATCACAGTTGTTACCTCTATTTCAGGCGTGTTGGAGGAAGCAGAGTTTTACAATATCACCTCACTAATAAAACTTGTAAAGGACAAGATTAGAGAGCGAGACAGCAAGACATCACAGGTGAGACGGGGGCTGATCTACCAGCAGCTTCTGGGGCCTGAGGTGGATAAGCGGGTTTAGTTTCCCTGTGTGGTCTTGGACCAGAACGGGACTATCCTCATCCTGGTGTCCTGGGTCTTGCTCTCTTCTTCGTCATGTGCCATGAAGGGCCCACTGTAGTCAATGGAGACAAGCAGTTGTATGGAGGGTGTGTGGTGAAGGCATGGAGGATAGGGAGGCCTTGTGAGGGCAGTGGGAAGCTGGAGAGCAGAGGCCCTCTGATAGGTGGGTATCAAGACCTAGTCTGCAAGTTCGAAGGCCTGTGGCTAGCATGGCAGAGAAGAGCATGGCTGAGCTGGGAGGTAGGTGGCACAGAGACTGGGGATCGTGCAGTTCCTGGGAGGAGGTGGGCTTCCTAGGCCCTCTGCTGCCCAGCAAGTGTGTGTGTGTGTGTGTGTGTGTGTGTGTGTGTGTGTGTGTGTGTGTTGTGAGTGCTCTGTGAGGTAGGCAGTGGCCCCACCTTCTCCAAGGCAGGCCTCAGTGGGTTTCAGCATTGGTCTAATCAGCAGGCTAGCTCTGCATTGAGAGTGGTGACGCCCTCACCCACCTCATGAAAGGAATGCTGCCAACACCCTGACTTGTCTACTTAGCGCCTCTCACTGCCTCGCCCTGTGATCAGCCTTCCTGACGGGCTTCTCTTGGGCACTTTGGCACTGCACAACCTCACTCTTCCCTCCGCTCACTGATGACCTGACCGAGCCCTTCTGCCCTCCTCTGGGCCCGCTCGGGGCAGGAGGGCTCTGAGGAGAAAACTTCTCATCCTCATGGCACTGGAAAGGTCCTGAGGGTTCCCCATCCTCCTCGGTTTGCCTCCTCTTTCCCCTTTATCCCAGTCCCACTCAAGACCATGTGATCTGTACTACTCCAGTCTCTGTCTGCATTGTGGGGGGAGAAGGGACCCTCCTGGCAGGGCTGGCCTCACGGAAGCCTAGCAGCCACTGCCATTGGATACCTTGCTGGTGAGGCACTCGGGTGACAGTCACCAGTGTGTGACTGTTACCCATGTGCCGCTAGCATGAAACACAACCGGAGCAACAGCAACTTGGGACCCTTATGTCCTGTATGTACTGGGGGCTCTAGAAGGGCACACTTGTCTCCTGGTTGTTCCCACCCCACACCTAAGACCACAGTCTGCCTGGAACTGGCCAGGGATGCTCTGTTGGACAGGAATAGTGAGCAAAAGATTGTGTAGCCCCGCATGGAACATATAAAGGTTTTCTGGCCAGGCATGGTGGTACACGTCTTTAATCCCAGCACTCGGGAGGCAGGGGCAGACAAATCTCTGAGTTCGAGGCCAGCCTGGTCTATAGAGTGAGTTCCAGGACAGCCAGGGCTACACAGAGAAACCCTGACTCAAAAAACCAAAACAAAAAAGGTTTTCTGTGTATTCATATCTAGCCACAGGTGTCCTGAGGATTTCAGGAATATGACTCATTTCATTTTGGAATTTAGAAGTAGAAATATTTTTGAAGGTCCACAGGAAAGCTGCAGCAGCAGCTGTTGAGGCTGTAGGTTGGCTAAGGTTGCTTTGGATACTGACTGACTGTGGCGGGATGAGGTTAGAGTTGCTTGGGTGCGTGGTGGGGCCTGACCTCTCGGGTGTCTGTCCTTGTAGATGCCAGTGAAGCACGTGTACCGTGTGCTGCAGTGCCAGGAGGAGGAGCTTACGCAGATGGTCTCCACCATGTCAGACGGCTGGAAGTTCGAGCAGGTGAGGAGTGTGGCCATGGGAACCGTAGATCACAGGGCCATTCCCTGTCCTTATCCTCCCGGGCTCTCTTTGTGGCACCTTTCTAGTGGCAGCTCTTCCCTCGAGGCTGTTGTGTGCTGTGTCCAGCACTTCCTCCATGTGCGGAGCTCAGCTCCTGAGTGCTTCCTGTCCCCCCCCCCCCACATCAGTGCTGGCTGGGCTCTGCCCTCCTAGGGGTCTGGAGGGTCATATGGACTGCATATGTGTGTGCTTTGTACCCAGACCCTGTTAGAATCACTTCAGAGGGTTGGACAGGAGCAGATGTCACCGTGGCAGAGCCTGCTCCTCATATCCCTGGCATGTGGCCCAAGAAAGGCTGTACACTGGCAAGTGCCTGTCACCGTTTCTGGATCTGTGAACTGGGTCGCCTAATTTGGAGCCAAGTGCCTTTTGCTCTGTTGTCTTGTGACTTCTGGCTGGAGGGGAATCTCCTCCCATAACCAACTTGAAGACTTTGTCCTCAGCCGTCCGAGGTGATCCTAGACACATAGCACAGGCAGGCACTCCTCTTCCCCTCAATTCTGACCTTTGTGCGGTCATCCTGGGGACCTCCATTCTTTCTGGTGGAACCCAGAGAGCCTGAGTCATGCTGGCTAGTAAGGTGCACTCTGCTTCCCCAAGACAGGACTAGTACTAGAATGACAAGCTTTCAGAGAACCAGGGTGAGGCCCAGTCCCTTTGAGGTGGTCAGTCCAACCTAGGGTCACCCAGGGGTCAGTGATTAGGTCAGAATAGAGCTGCCTTGTGTGAGGCTACAGAGTCTCTGGGAGACATGGGTTTATGTGTTCCCCTCAGTGGGACCTCCCATAACTACCTGATCCAGGCCAGCACCTCTGCCATCGGTCTTACCTGGTGGGGTCCACTCCTTTCAACCACTGTCCCCCATTGCCGAGGGGAGTAGTACTTGCCCTGTAGTAGATTTCTCTGCTGGCCTGTTTCTGATGTGTAGACACATGAGCAGGGATCACAGTGGCTAGTGGCCTTTTGAGCCGCTACTGCTTACTCACTGTGCCATTGACATTCTTGCTCTGGCTACAGTGATCCCCTTGAGTAGTTTTTGTGTTTAAAAGAACAAAAGCCTTGGTGTCTGTGTTCAGCTTTGTCTCAGACTCATGGCTGGAGTAATGAGCATGGTTTTGGCCCAGGTAGCATACTTGGTGACCTGGAGGCTTATGAGGCTTGTTAGAACAGGCGAGAGTATGCAGAAGTACGCGACATCGCCTTCAGTGTCTGTCGGAGTCAAGCTAGGCTCTCACTTAGCACTCCAGGCTTTTAGTGCTGTTGACCTCTGTTCTGCTTCCCTGAACTCCCTAGTCCAGCCCTGCGGTTCTCTGCCCTCAGTGGGCACTAGGGTTAGTCTATAAAGGCCCACTTCACCCCAAGAGGGTTTCTGGCTGCCATCAAAGACAAGGCCAGCCAGCAGTAGGTCCTCAAATGGTGCTTGTACATGAACTCTGATCTTGGCTCTCACTCACTCGCCTCAACCTTTGTACTACTACCTCCTCCCTCCACAAGGTAGCCAGCCAGCATCCCCTAGGGTCCAGCCTGCAGCACCAAGAGAAGCTCAGAGTCTGCAGAGAGAGCCTGTTCCAGCATGTTGTGCAATTACGTGGGGGTGCAGGTGCCAGCTCCACAGTGCGCTGGGAGTTTGCTTCCTGCTAGTTCTATGGAAAAAGCTCCTGGCTAAAGCTAGCTCTCCTGTCCCTGAGCTTCCACAGTTGGTGCCCTGGTCTTCCTCCTGAGGGGCAGATAGATACACCTGAGCCGCTGCACACTGTCACAGGCTGTGTCTCCCTTTCAGCTGGTCAGCATTGGCTCCTCCTACAACTATGGAAGTGAAGACCAGGCTGAGTTCCTCTGTGTGGTTTCCAAGGAACTGCACAACACCCCGTATGGCACAAGCAGTGAGCCGAGCGAGAAAGCCAAGGTGAGTGCCAGCAGGATGCTTCTGGTCCCTAGGGCAGACACTGGCTGGCTTTTTTCTTCTTTTGCCTCACTGATTTTTGCTGTTTTCTCTAGACTCTTAGTTGTTGGGTTTCTCGGTGGCTAGAGATCTTCCCATGAAGCAGCCCGATGTGTCAGAACGCAGGCACCTTTGCAGCACGTACAGCCGGTGTTCCTACAAGTGTCTAGACCTTAGTCCTGATCAGTTGGGCCTCAGAACTGGCTGCTTACTCAGGGGAAGACTTGGGACACAGGTAGAGAGCAGCTCTCCAGAGCTCAGGTTTTTAGCACCACAGCCGCCTCAGCTGCACACAGTTGCTCTTTCACATTTGGTTTCGTGTGTCCTTCAGTCCTAACCTACAGGGCACTGGGTTCTTCCGTCTCCCGTGGGAAGCAGTACTAGCCAAGGCTGAGAGTGCAGCCTGCCTTATTCATTTATTTTATTTATTTATTTATTTATTTATTTATTTATTTATTATTTATTTATTTATTATTATTTTTTTTTCTTTGAGACAGGGTTTCTCTGTGTAGCTTTGCACCTTTCCTAGAACTCACTTTGTAGACCAGGCTGGCCTCAAACTCACAGAGATCTGCCTGCCTCTGCCTCCCGAGTGCTGGGATTAAAGGCGTGCGCCACCACCGGCTCATTTACTTTTAGATTGCCCTCAAGTGACCCGCTTTGGTGACCTTTTCCCCTGACTGCCTTACGCCTGGAGCTCAGGCAGACAAATTCACGTGCCCCTGCAGTGTACATTGTGGGCCTGGACTGGAGGATTCCTGGGCCTTAAGGACATTTTGTGGTGGCTTGCAGAGCCTTGCAGCCAGCTCAGGAGGAGCCTGGACCTTGCTTAAGCTGAGTCCAAGGTCGTGGTGACCATGGTAAGGCCCAGAGCAATTCTGGGCTGGGAGGTAGGGCAGGGGGGTGCTTAGGAGTTTGGGTAAGAAGAGGCCAGATGTGGTGGGCTTTAACGAGGGACTTGATAGCAACCTGACCCTTAGTCAGTGGCCCCTAGTTGGCTCTGATCACCCTAGAGCTTCCCATTTAGCCTTTCCTGGTCTTTAGGGTGAGGACTGAGGAACTGAGGGGCAGAGTTCCTCAGAGGATCTCTAGGAAGCCATGCTAGCTGGATCTCAGCAGTGCTCCACGTTCCCTACATTGTGATGTGACAGTGTCTTTCTCATTAGTACACCTTCAAGAACCCCCGGGTTCCCATCCTTAGCCTCTGTGTGATCATGAGAGGTGAGGCGGGGCAGACCCTCTGCCACTGCTGCCCAAGCACAGGGTGACCTGAGTTGTGTAAGGGCTCAGTGTGGCAGATTGGAGGAAGCCAGAGTCCCAACACCGGGCCTGGGGGCAAACCTCCCCTTGGGTCTTAGATCTAGCAGGCATCCCTACCTTCAAGAGCCTGTAGCCCAATCACAACGACAGGACTCTTCCATACATTTATTTTTAGAAGCTCCTCCCCCCGCCCCAACTTTTGGTTTTCATAATGAAACTCACAAGAGTTCATCTTTCTCCAGCAGAGCTCATCTCCTTCGTGGCTTTACAGCTGCCAACAGGACTTACTCTACGTGTGAGGAGACTTTAGGCATGGGCCCAAGTCCCTTTGCTATTGAAAATTTGTCTGTTTCTGTCTTCAAAAATACCTGTCTCTGGCCCGGGTGGTGGTGGTGAATGCCTTTTAGTCCTAGCACTCAGGAGGCAGAGGCAGAGGCAGGGGCAGGCAGAGCTCTGAGTTCGAGGCCAGCCTGGTCTACAGAGTGAGTTCCAAGACAACCAAGGCTACGCAGAGAAACCCTGTCTTGAAAAACCAAAACCAAAACAAGCAACAGACAACAAAAAAAACAAAACCACCTGGCTCTGAAGTAAAGCCGTTTCTGAATGCACTTGACAGCAGGGGGTTCCATGGTCGCCAAAGCTGTGGGAACCGTGGGAGCCAGATGGAGAGGACAGGAGTTTGGAAACACCCTATACACCAGGCCACTCCTCTGAGAGCATTGGATCTCCTTGTCAGTTGTGTCCTCTGTGGTCAGCAGCCACCAAGTTCACACTGAGCTCTGTCCACGGTGCTCCCTGGGCATCTGGTGGCCACCTGGTACTGCCACAGTCTTTTCCTGTTTCACGTGGGAATGTTAGGGCCACGAGACTAGAGCTTGTGTGAGGAGTTAAGCCCTAGGTGAGTGCCTTGCTTCTGGTGCCAGCCGTGAGTACAAAGCCTTCCTTAACCACTCTGAACTGCCATCTAGCCTGGCTCAGAATGCAATGAGAGTGGCTGGGCTTAGCGCCTCCTTTTGTCTCAAAAGTATACCCACCAGAGGAGATTTCTGGGGCCAAAAGCAAGAGAGCCCTCTGTAATCAGGTACAGTCCTCCTGTGTGACAGTACCACCTGTGAGGGAACCCCTCTGGATCCATGGGTCCAGTGTGCCTCTGAGACTCCCTCCTACAGGCATGAGTTATTGATGGGCTGGTCAACGTCTGCCCACTGGCTGGTCAGTCTCAGCCTCTGTGACCAAGGTCCCACCTCTGTCATGCAGTGGGCCTTTGATGGAGCTGGGTCCATGGTCCTCTAAGTCACTTCCCAGGAGCTAGGGCTACAACAAAAGCCCCTTGGACAGGACTCAGCTCCTTGCCTGCCTGGGAGCTGTGAGGGCAGGTGTCGGCTGTAGGTGAAGGACTACACAGTTCAGCTCAACCTAGGCTCCCCCAGGTTTTCTTCCTGAGCGATATACTAGTTAGTCCTCCTGCAGGCCTGCATTGCTCAGGCTGGGCTGACAGTTGTCTTCCTTACTTCCTGCTGCTGTCCACACCAGAGCGACGACGAGGAGACGAGGCACCAAGGCAGTGACTCAGATTAAGTGTAAATGTCACGGTGAGCTCTGCGCCCTTTAGGTAGACCCAACACCATAGTCTCCTTGCCCATGAGCCCTGGTGACTTTTGCCTCCACCCCTCCTCTGTGCTTCTGTACATCCTGTAGTTGACAGAAACTCGGCTGGTTGTGCCTGTGTGTCTGCCGTAGAGCTCCCTGGAGGAGTTGACAGAAACTCGGCTGGTTGTGCCTGTGTGTCTGCCGTAGAGCTCCCTGGAGGAGTTGACAGAAACTCGGATGGTTGTGCCTGTGTGTCTGCCGTAGAGCTCCCTGGAGGAGTTGACAGAAACTCGGATGGTTGTGCCTGTGTGTCTGCAGTGGAGCTCCCTGTAGGAGTTGACAGAAACTCGGCTGGTTGTGCCTGTGTGTCTGCAGTGGAGCTCCCTGGAGGAGTTGACAGAAACTCGGCTGGTTGTGCCTGTGTGTCTGCAGTGGAGCTCCCTGGAGGAGTTGACAGAAACTCGGCTGGTTGTGCCTGTGTGTCTGCCGTAGAGCTCCCTGGAGGAGTTGACAGAAACTCGGATGGTTGTGCCTGTGTGTCTGCAGTGGAGCTCCCTGGAGGAGTTGACAGAAACTCGGCTGGTTGTGCCTGTGTGTCTGCAGTGGAGCTCCCTGGAGGAGTTGACAGAAACTCGGCTGGTTGTGCCTGTGTGTCTGCAGTGGAGCTCCCTGGAGGAGTTGACAGAAACTCGGATGGTTGTGCCTGTGTGTCTGCAGTGGAGCTCCCTGGAGGAGTTGACAGAAACTCGGCTGGTTGTGCCTGTGTGTCTGCAGTGGAGCTCCCTGGAGGAGTTGACAGAAACTCGGCTGGTTGTGCCTGTGTGTCTGCAGTGGAGCTCCCTGGAGGAGTTGACAGAAACTCGGCTGGTTGTGCCTGTGTGTCTGCCGTAGAGCTCCCTGGAGGAGTTGACAGAAACTCGGATGGTTGTGCCTGTGTGTCTGCAGTGGAGCTCCCTGGAGGAGTTGACAGAAACTCGGCTGGTTGTGCCTGTGTGTCTGCAGTGGAGCTCCCTGGAGGAGTTGACAGAAACTCGGCTGGTTGTGCCTGTGTGTCTGCAGTGGAGCTCCCTGGAGGAGTTGACAGAAACTCGGCTGGTTGTGCCTGTGTGTCTGCAGTGGAGCTCCCTGGAGGAGGGACAGGGGACTGTTGCTTGAATGCTGGGTGCTGCTCTGTTAGTTTTTAATTATTTAAAATGTGTCCCTCCGTGGATGCCATGTGCAGGTGTGGGGCTTTGTGCCATGTGGGGCTGTGGGTGTGGCCACAGGAGTGTTCCTGGGCTGAGCCTGTGGGTGTCCTTGCTGTCAGTCAGCGTCAAAGCCTCACATGATACGACAAAGATCAAAGCCGTGGGTTTTGTCCTCATCTCAGGTTCTCCAGGCTGCACTCTCCTTGCGTCCATCTCCCCTAGGGTTGGACAGGCCTTCAGCTCCACATCCTCCTCCATCCAGGCCTCTCAGCCTGTGCTTACCATCTGCGTCTTGAAGGCCAGACCTGTGAGTGCCTTGTCACCTCAGCAGGGCTTACCTGTTGGCCCCTGTGCAGGGGACATTGCCAGTGAGTAGGTGGGAGCAAGACCAGCCCTGGGAACGTGAGCATTGCCCAAGAGGAGCATTGCTCCTTGATAGTGGACCTGCAGCGGGGGAACCCTCACTGGTCCCCTGAGAGCAGCTCAGTACACTGGGAATGTGGGGAGGCACCTGGCCAGCAGGCATCTGGGCTGGCATTTTGGAAGCAATGAGAATCTAGCAAGGAGTGCTCTCAGCCCTGGAACTAAGAATGGCTTTTTCCATTTGGAGTTGTACTTTTTTTTTTATATTTTTTTAATTTGGAGACAGAGTTTTATTATGTATAGTTCTGGCTGGCTTGGAACTCACTATGGAGACCAGGCTGGTCTTGAACTCACAGAGATCCACCTGTCTCTGCCTCCTGAATCCTGGGATTAAAGGCGTGCGCCACCCCCCACCCCCTCCAGCCATCTGGAGTTGTACCTTTAAGTCACGGTGAGTGTTATATGTCACAGCTACAGCTATATGTCACAGAGACATCTTGAGCAAACGCAGCGTATTTATGATCTAGCCCTTCAAGAAACTCACCGTGAAGCGGTCATGGTGAAACGCAGCTGTGATCCCAATAGTAGGGATTAGGAGGCTAAGACAAGAGGGTTCCGAGTACCAGAGCAGCCTCAGCTGTGCAGTGAAACCCTTCCTCCAAACCAAACCCGACAAGGGGCTGATGGAATGGCTCAGTGGGTAAAGTCACTTGCCTTGAAAGCCTGCTGGTCCAGCTGTGACTCCCCAGGACCCATATAAGGATGGCACTAATTCCTGAAAGTTGTCTGACCTCTACACGGTGCAGCATGTGTACGTACATATACACTAATAATAATAATAACAACAAAGTAAGTGTTTAAACTTTCTTACAAAGACGTAAGAGGGCCAGATACCGTGGCACACACTCTTAATCCTAGCACTTGAAGGCAGAGGCAGGTAGCTCTATGTGAGTTTCAGGCCAGCCTGGGCTACACAGTGAGACCCTGTGTATAAATAAATACATTTAAAAGGTAAAAGGAAACATGGAATTTAAGAGATAGAGTCTGGCTCTGTTGCCCAGGCTGGTTGCTCCCAGACTCCTAGGTCAGTATCCTGTGTCAGCCTCCTCAGTAGCTGGGACTCTAGGTGTGTATCATCATACCTGACTGAAAGGCTAATCATTCCAGCCATACTGAGATAAATGTTCCGTTCCCTGTTCACTTTTCAGTGTCTGAAATGGGGACATGGTTTATGTCTCAGCACCTCACTTGTAACATCCCTTTGGAGGGCTTCTGCAGCCACCAGGGTAGGAGACTCTCAACTGTGACAGGAACTCAACCTAAGGCGTGGTGGGGCTGACAGAAGCGCAAGGGAGCCATACCTGCCTTCTGTTGGTTGGAGACGGTCACCGGGGGAACGGGGGTGGGGGGGGTGGGGAGGGGGGTGGGGGGTGCGGGTGCCCAGGCTCCAGAGACTTGGAAAGAGCCCTGGAGGGAGGAGGGGTGTCTTTCAGTGGCCCCAGACTTCTTGGAGTCTTTAGGGAACGTGTTTTGATGGCTCTAGCTCTGGGATTCTGGGCTTGTGGAAACAAAATGGTGGTGTCCACAGGCAAACCTGGAGCGACACCACATGGCAGGTTGAAACCACGTGGCCGGGCCTCCCTGGGAAAGGCAGGAACATGCATAAGGTAGTCCTGCACTACCCCAGACAGTCAGTGCTGCCTGGCCTCAGCGTGTAGGATGCTGGTCTTGCTGCTGTAGGTCCTGACGAGCTCAGCCCCAGCCCTTCAGGATTACATACTGTTCTGGAGAGTCACTCCCATGACCACTTCTGCCAGCCACACCCTCACCTATGCTGGCTCTGCTTTGCTCAGGGCTGGTGGGGACTGAGACCTTGGCTCCCCAGTAAGATGGTGGCACCTAGAGTCACTTCCAGATGTCCTGGAGAATTCAGAAATTGTCCACCGAGTAGAGCTTGCCATTGGCAGACTAGGGAACAGCATTATCTCATAGACCTGTGAAGCTCCCCCTTGAGGTGCTAGAGTGGTGATTTCGGCCTCCCACAGCTCTTCGTGGGGCTGGCCTCGGGGCAGGCATGGTGTTTGGGGTGCTGGTGGGTTTGCAGGAGCAGCTTGAGAGAACGTGGCCTTCTCTTGAGCCCTTCATCATAGCCTCCCAGAACCAGCTCTTCCCATGGCACCAGACCGGTAGGGTTGCTCACAGTGGCAGTCGATGCCAAATGGCTTCCTGTGAGGTTCCTCTGCTCTGAAGCTCTGCTTGGAGTCATGTCCTATCCTAGCCCTAGAGGCAACTAGAGGCTCATTTATGGGTTTGGTTCAGCAGCATGTGCCCAGCCCCAGCATGTTTTGAAGGCCGCCAGGGACTTCCGTCCCAGCTGAGTCTACAGCTGACTGCGGTGTACTAGTTAAGGAGGCTGGGCAGTGCCCTGCTTTTCAGCCAGAGTGGGAGCAGAGGGTGAGGAGGCAGCAGATGCTGCAGCGAGCAGACTGGATATGGAGGCCTCCAGCATGACCTTGCTTGGAAGGGTTTCTGCGGCCGGGCCGAGGGCTGGGGCCAGTGAAGGGGTGCAGACCTTCTCATAAATAGAAGGGGTATGGGGTTGATCTTCTGGACATGAGGGGATCTGGAGGATCATGTCAGCCGCCCACTGTACAGGCCTCCCTGTTATCTAGCTGAGGTCCTGGCCTGAAGTGAGGGTGCCTTTGAACTCTGCTCTTTGAACAGGGCACTTGGTCAGGGCCTACATCCTCACTCTGTGTTTCATATTTTTCAGATTTTGCAAGAACGGGGCTCAAGGATGTGAGGAGTACTGACAGCTGAAGAAATGATTTTCTTTTCCCCAAGATAAAGTGAACCGCCATGTGCAGAAAGCATGGCTGTGAGAAGAAACCTGCTTTTGATCATTTCTCTAGAGATCTGGGTGTGGATCCTTTTTTGCCTCAGATGTGGGTGTCGAGAGACGGCCCAGCTGTCACGCCAGTCGTCCCCACAGGGAGGCGGCTGGGCTGGGTTGGCAGTCTCTGTGGCCTCACTCTGTTCTTTCCGAGTGCTCCGTGGGACTGAATGCTGCTGGCCAGCCCACGCATTCCTGAAGATGATCTGAAGGACAAGGTCCTTGGTGCTACACACAGTCTGCAACAAGCAGCCTGGGCCTTGCCAGGAGGGAGGGGCAGCTGCCACAACTCCTGTCCAATGCACTGTGGCTTAGGGCGTGGCTCATCTCTGGTTGAGCACCAGGCCCTCATCCTTGGGTCAGGGAGGCCGCTGTGCCTCCAGGCATGATTGGTTGGTTTCTCTTGACCTCTGCTGAGGCTCCTGACAAAGGCAGCCTCCACATTATCACTACTTCTGGGCACCTCCCCTGGACTGCACCCTTTCAGAGGCAGGCTCTTGTAATGGCCTATAGGCTTGGCCCAGGATCATCAAGGCTTCTCAATTTGTATTTTCCAGGCAAGAGGACTTTGTATCCCTTTTTTAAAGTGTGGATAGACCACCCGGTGTTTATACTCTTTAGAAATGCCTAAAAGTGTTGCTACATTTTGGATTGATCTGTTAAATCATTTAAGGGAGGTAGATGTTTTGCCTCATATGCCCCACCTGTGGGCTCATGGGGGAGCTGGCGCCTACCAGTGCCTTTGTTGTGCCTGGGATGGAGGCTGGGGCAGGAGGCCTGTCCACCTGGCTTCTGGAGCTGACACTCCAGGTCATGTTGAACATTCAGGATGTTTACAGCGCAAACATGTCTCCTCACTGGCTCTCATTTCCTTGTCTAACTATGCAGTTCTTCTCTTGGGTTTCGGGAGTGTTTGAGGCTGCACAACCTGCATGGGCTCTCTTCACCTGACACGACATTGGAGCTGCTAAGGTCCCTGCAGAGGCTGCACCTGCTGGCTTGGAACCCCATCTTTCTCAGCTGGTTAGGGATGTAGCAGGCCACAGACTTGGCCCAAGCAAGCAAGCTCTGTGCTTCTTGACCCCTGGCTTCTCAAGGGAGCTGTGCACACTGACCGCCGTGGCTGCCCGTGTGCCAGTCAGCCTCTAACACTGTTTCAGATGCTTCCGGAAACTTCTTGCCTAGGCCCTCTTCCTTCTCCTCTGCCAGAAACTGATGAATCAAGTTCTCTAGCATCTAGGACTGACCTCGTCCTTTCTTAAGGTCTGTTGTATGTTGTTAAATGTTTGGCTTAAATGATTCATAAAAACCTTTCTATTGGGTTGATTGGGCCTCAGCAGCCCTGGGGGCAGTGGCTCTGGCCATGGGGAATACTCTGGGGAGTTGCTGGATACTTAGCATTGTTTGATTTATGACTTTGACAGTAGATAGACTTGTGGGGGGTTTTGTTTTTGTTTTTTAATTTAATGATATTAAAACTTAATTCACTAAAATTCTAAGGGGATATTTATACTTTTATACTTTTTTAGGTATCCGTATTTTATCAGCTTATCGTTTAATGCCTAAGTTTCCCCTGAAAATAGTAAATAAAATTGTGTATTTATGAATGCGTTCAGCAACTGTTAATGTCTTGAAGTGTGGAGAAGTGCTATCCCTCCTGCGCACAGTGTGTCTTGGTAGACCAGAATGATGTCCTCGCTCTTGTAGAAAGCAACCTTTTCCTGGTTCCCTGAGGGCTTGTTTTTATCTCTGCTGTCCAGAGACTGTTCCCTGAGCCTTGTGTAGCCTGTGTCCTTTTGTGTAGCCAATGTAGCCAGGTTGGTGGCCCACTGACCCAAGGGTACAGACAAGGCTGTCCTGTTGCCCAAGTTAGATAAGGGGCTCCTGGACAGCGCTCAGGTGTCTGGGCCACGATGGGGGAGGGGGTCTAGACTCCGTTCTGAGAGGTCTCTTAGTGCTGACCTGCCTCACATCCTAGAACATGGGATGTCTGAGTGGAAAACTAGAAACGGAGGCCATTTAGTCTCAGCCTCAGACAGGCTGCCAGCTGTGAGAACAGCTCGGGCAGATCTGCTGGTTCTGTGAAAAGAGCAGTTGGGGCCGGAGAGGGGACATCCTGAGGTGAGTCCCCAGCTACCCGATTCTGCAGCTCGTTTCCTGGGCTCCTGCCAAGGTGCTGCTTGGGGCAGGACCACACCTCTGCTTGGCTGGTGCCCATAGGCCCGGACAAAGGAACAAGGGCCAAGGCCCGGGTGGCGGCTTTCGGAATCCGTGGGTGGGAACAGCCTCACCCAGCACCTTTGGACAGAGCCATGCTTCCTAAGGCAAATCACAAAGATGCTGGGGTCGGTTTCCACGCCTGTGAGCCTCAGGCCAATGCCTAGCAACCATGATGTCCCAGAGATTGCCCTTGGGGTGTCCTCAGCATCCCCCCAATTTGTCCTGTCCCCTTGTCTGGGCTCCAGTTTTCTTCTACAGAGTAGAAGAGTAACTAACCCTTCTTAGACCAGACACTCAGTATGGTCTAGAGAAGGCACTTGGCAAACAGCCCATCCACAGAGGCCACTGAGTGGCCAGTGGGGAGTGGAGCCCTAGGGGTTCCTCATGTTGGTTTGGTATACAGCTAGTGCTAAGTGATCCATTCTGGGTTTTATTTTATTTTCTTCTCTGAGATAGATCTCACTGCCTGTCCTGGAACTCAAGTTAACTAGGCTGGCCTCAAATTCATAGAGATCTCCCTGCCTCTGCCTCCCAAGTAAAGGCCATGCTTCAGCATCATCACACCCGATGGTTACCCATTTAGTACATAACAGTGCCTGGTCTACCTGAGGCAAGACGGGTTTGCCTGTGTGAGCATGTGGATGGATATGCACGTGAATACACGTGTAACTGGGTGTGAGCAGAGCATGGTTTGTGTGTGCCTTGTCCCTTTCACCCTCCCACTGTGTCACTAGAGTGGGAAGTTGAAGGTCAGGGGCTGGATCAGTAGAAAAGGAGTCTCGGGGATCAAGGGAAGAACATGAGGTACAGGTTGCCCCCTGGAAGGGGCTCCTCAAGTGTTATGAGGATGCACAGGTTCTTGGTGGCCCTCAGATTTGTGTGATGTTGTTAGAGAAGTGTGGGATTGGGGAAAGAGGCTGTGCCCCCAGTATGTCCCTCCACCCATCTTCTGCATGGCCCCTCCTGAAGCACTTGGCATCTTGTGACCTGCTTCCCACCGGTGTCACCGTCCACAGTGCAGGAATGGGTAAAGCATTGGTATTCAAGGTGGTGAGACAGTCGTGGGGTGGAAACAGGGAAACTGGGTCAGGAACGTCCTCCTTGGGTGTGCCTGCAAGGGTCTCCTCTCACCAGGAACCAAACCCTCTCAGTCTTCCCAGCTCAAAGCTTGGCCCCTAGAGCCCTGCAAGGACCCCCACCTAGGCCATGACGCTCTTTTTTTCTGGAAGTGAACATAAATAAAAGTAACTAGCGTGTAAGATGGGGGATTGAGCTATTTACAAATGTACAGTGGGTAGGGCTCTGCTGCCTGGCCTGGGCAGGCTCAGAGGATGGTGAGCAGTGTTATCAGGACCAGCATGACTGCATGGGCAGCCAGGCAGGGAGCAGAGTTCTCCAAGTGCTGCCAGCCTCTGGGGCCTCTTCGCTGCTGCGGGCTGTCGGCCCTCCCCTGAAACTTCAGTTCTGGGATGATTTGGTGGATCCACTGGTGATGGGAAGTGACACGAATGTACACGCCTGGGCGGTTCCGGCGGGCACAGCCTTCTCCCCAGCTGATCACCCCAGCCTGCACCCAGGACTGGTCCACAAGGCACACCAGGGGGCCTCCAGAGTCACCCTGTGGGGAAGCAGAGGGCCATCAGAGCCCACCCCAGGCTCACCACAGCCCCTTCCCAGGACCTTCCCCAGCGGTCCTCCCAGACAAGCCTGCACGTTGCTGTAATGTCCCAGCTTGCCTGTCTGTGGTATACACCCAGTGTGGTGTGTGTTCAAAATGCAGAGCCAAGACTGGCTCATCTCATTTCAGGTAATGGAACCACAGCCTACCTCTCGAACTGGGCTAAGCTCCCTCTAGTGGTTCTTAACCTGTGGGTGGCGACCCCTTTAGGAGTCAAACAATCCTTTGACAGGGGTCGCCTAAGACCATCCTGCATATCAGATACTTACATTATAATTCATAACTACCATAATTACAGCTATTAGTAGCAGTGAAAAATTTGTGATTGGGAGTCACCACATGAGGAACTGTATTAAAGGGTCACAGCATTAGGATGGCTGAGAACCCCTGCTCCAGTGGCTTGGCCATACCACCCTACCTTACAGGCGTCCTTCTTGCCCTCTGCAAACCCTGCGCAGAGCATGTCATCCTTGATGGTTTTGAGCTGGAAGTCAGACTCGGCGTCTCTGCTGTACAGCAGGTTGCACCTGGGTGTGTCAATGATAGGTACAGCAAGCTTCTGCAGGACCCGTGGGTTGGGTAGTCGGTCTGGGGAGCGAAAGCAAGCCTGCAGCTCAGTGGACAGTCTTAACCAGGCCCCTGAGGTTCTGGGTCCTCCAGAACCACAGCTGGCTCCAT
Organism: Peromyscus eremicus; assembly: GCF_949786415.1. Taxonomy (NCBI): domain Eukaryota; kingdom Metazoa; phylum Chordata; class Mammalia; order Rodentia; family Cricetidae; genus Peromyscus; species Peromyscus eremicus. The sequence continues at coordinate 12,201,527 of NC_081423.1, read as the reverse complement.
CCCTCCCTGGGTTTCCTCAGAACTTGATGGGACTGTTCCCTCCCTCCTTAGCACCTGTTCCATTTATACCTGTCCCACCCAAGTGAGTAGCGATCATGTATGTCTACCAGTATCAACAGGAAAACCAGCCTGGCCTTTCTTAAGCCATATCCCCTGTCTTCCCCTAGCTCAGTCCCCTCACCTTGTTCACTGGGGCTGCCCCAGCCAGTGACCCAGCAGTTCATGCCCGACTCAAAGACGATGGAGGGGTCCGGCAGACACACAGGAAGGATGTAATTGGTAAAGGTCACAGGCACCTGCAGCTCGACCAGAGCCACGTCGGCACTGGAGGCCATGCCTTGGTACTGGGGGTTGCTTTCCACCCGCTTCACACGGACGTACAAGGCGTGTGGTCCCGGCTGCTGGAGCTGCAGTGCCCCCAGCAGGACTTGGTATATGGATATGTCCGAAGTGCTGATGGGAAGAGCAGAGCTGGTGTGAGTGCCCTCCCCCGTGAGGAGAGGGCCCACGGGTAGGTGGTTGTGGTCCCAGCAGTATCTGACACTTCTCTGTGCTGTCAACAATGTCGTCTCCATGTTTAAGGCTGTAGAAACCGAAGACCTCCCACCTTGGATTCCCAGCTCTCCTTGGCTACCAGGTGACCTTGGTAAGTGACCTAACAAGTTCTCTGTGATTCAGTTTCCTCGTTTGTAAGATGGGGACACTATCCGAAAAACCTGTTGTAATATGCATATACCTATGGAGAACAGTGAGGCCAAGCCTCTGAGCCCTAGGTAGGCCACCTCTGAGCTCGAGTTTCTAAGTGAAACATGGGCTTTTGGAAATAATTGCAGGGGCTGGCCAGATGGCTTCACGGGTAGAAGTGCTTCCTATGCCCCTAAAACCCTGAGTTTTATCAGTAAAACCCGTGGTGGAAGAAAGGAGAAAACCCAAAAATTGTCTTCTGACCTCCAAATGCACACCATGACACATGACCCCCCAACACACAATAATAAGTAAAGGGGGGAAAGAATTGCAGATCTATGAGGAAAGAGGTAACTATGGTTTGGGGACCCTGAAATTCTAGGGCCACGTGTTTCACATGGATATGTGAGTTGGGAGTCTTCTTAGGTGATCTTAGGGAGGGTGAGGGAGAGGAACAGTGTTTCTGGATTTGAGGTAGGGGGAGCACGGGGGGTGTGTGTGTGTGTGTCGGGGGTGCCTGCAGCATTTGTAGGGACAGGACCCCAGGTATCACGGGCGGAGCAAGAGCTGCAGCAATGGTCGCAGCTTCGAGGCCTAGGGTTGGACCTAAAGGAAAAATTTAAATATCTACGTGTATGATGTTTTGCCTGCATGTATGTCAGTGAACCATGTACAGGCTTGGAGCCTGCTAAAGCCAAAAGAGGGTGTTGGATCTCCCGGAACTTGAAGTGTAGACAGTTGTGAGCCACCACGTGGATGTGGGGAGTTGAACCCTGGTCCTCTGCAAGAGCAGCCAGTGCTCTTAACCACTGAGCCATCTCTGCAGTTCCCTAAAGGAAAATTTTGGAAGACTAGGTGTTACTGGACAAGACTGTGGGAGTTCGTGCCAGTGCTGTCCTCGGTGCTGAATAGTCATGCACAGCTCTGTCTTGTCCTAGCCACTGGTGAGACACAGAAAGGGCCAGGGTCACTTACTTGGAGAAGCAGTGTGCAGCAGTGAGGACCCATGTTGGTGCGATGAGACTTCCCCCACAGAAGTGGGTCCCGTTTCGCTGGATGCTGACCTGCCAGGGCCACTCACCTTCTAAGGCATCCTCCCCGCCTACCATCCGATTGAACATCCTTGGGTGCCCGCAGGCTGGAGAAACATGGAGTCACTCTCTGGGGGAGGGGTCTGGTTCCATGACTTCCACTCCTTCCCCAACCCCACATGCCAGCTCTCACTTCCTGTCAGTTTTCAGGCCTTTCTGGCTCCTGAGCTACTCAGAACATTGGCAGATCAGAGGCCCAAGTCTAGTTGGTTTTGATATAGGCTAATCCTTACTAGTTCTGCCTTCCCAGGAACCTTGGTCCCCTCACTTATGTCAAGGTGACAAGACCCAACTTGGGTCAGGAAGGTTGAAATAGCATGGGAGATTTCCATCCCAGATCTGGACACATGGGTCTCTGAAGGATGGCTGTATGTCATGTCTTCCACACGGCTGGTGGACCAGGGGGACAGTCATGGTACAGCAGGCAAGGTGTCCCCTATCCTGGTACTTGCCCCTGATGCTTCCACCATGTCCTATTTTGCTGATCATATGAGAGATCTCTTCTTCCACTGCCTTCTGGAAGTTCTGCTCAGCCACTTCTGGCTGGCTTTTCTGCTGCCCCATGCATCTTTTCTATTCTTCTCCCTCCTTTCCTCCCTCCCTGCCCCCCTCCCCTCTCCTTCTCTCTTTCTGTGTGTGTCCAGTCACTCCTGCATCTCAGCTGATCCCACTTACCTCTCGGAGCGCTGGCCCCTTCAGTCCCTGGAAGTGAGAAAAGCGGATCATCAGGCAACTTTACCAAGCCAAGGTCTGTTCTTCCCTGCTTCTGCCTCATCAGAGGTCCCTGTCCACTGGGGACAGAGAGGACAACCAGGAAAGCTAGCACTGTGGCCAAATGGGTTGACCCCCCCTGCCTGGGTCAGGTTGTCCCCCCTTGTCCACACAGGGATCTCTTCCTGCACCCTGCACCCCGTTCTTGTCTTGCAATATGGAGTGGGAACAGTGCATGGACCTCAAGTTCTAGAGCTTGAGTCTGGAGTCTCTCTCCCTCTCTTCACCCACTAATGGCTCAGCTCTGGACGACAGGAAACTCTGGAGGCTGCTTCCACACATTACCCATCAGGGCCTCCTCGAAGTCTTCCAGAATGAGCAAGTCTCCTCCAACTTCTCCCCAAGCCCAGCTGAGGTCCAGACACCCATGGCCACTCTGCTCTCAAGGGAGTAGAGCGGACTCTCTTCCTGAGGACTGAGCCCTCTTGCCAACCCTGACCCTCTACTAGACCACCATCAGAGTGAGGGACAAGTAGGGCAGGTCTGAGAGCACCAGGAATGGGGCCCATCGCCCACACCTACTTACTGCTCAGCCTTTCACCCAGGCCCCCTAAGCTCCATTCCAGACTCGGGTTTGAGCCCAGGCACCCCAGACTTTTAGCTGGTACTCTCCTAGTTACTGCTCCCTTGAGTAGGCCTGTCAGAACTGGGTGGGGGTCTCAGCACAGTCAGGCCCTCTACCTTGATGGTCACCTTTTTTCTAAGCCCCAACACTTGAACCCAGAGGGAAGGATGAAAAGAAAAACCACTTCAGGATGCTGAGTGTCACAGGGACAGCACATGGCCATGCTGAGCCACACATGGCCATGCTGAGCCACACATGGCCAGCGGTGCCGAGTCCTTAAGGATGTCACAGAACTCTCCTCTTCCTTGTGGAGCTCCCAGCTGTGCAATTCTCAATGCTACCGGGGGACAAAATCCAGAATGTGGGCTTGACAACAGGGTAGGGTGTGGCTGTGTGTTAGTTATTCATGTGGTTAGTTGTTACGAGCTAGAATCCCCTGGGAACAGAGTCTCAATAAAGGATTGTCTGCAGTGGGTTGGCCTGTGGGTATATTGGCAGGGGATTGTCTTAATTAAGTTAATTGATGTGGGAAGACCCAGCCCACTGTGGGTGGCACCAGTCCCTAGGCACAGCGGATGTTGGTCCTGCACTGTGTAAGAGTGAAAAAAACTGAGCTAAACACAAGTGAGTGTGCATACATTCATTTCTCCAACTCTTGGCTCTGGATGTGATCAGCTGTTCCAAGTTCCTGTTGCCCTGAAATGATGGATTATCACCTGGAGTAGTGAGCTAAAATAAACCCTTTTTCCCCCCCGAAGTTAACTTTTTTCATGATACTTTATCACAGTGCCAGAACATAGAGGAACGGGAGGTAGCTACCGCTCAGGCCAGGACCAGATTCTTTTCAGAGCAGGACATTAAGCAGAGAGGGGCACATGTGATGGTCACAGGAGACAAGAGCTGTGCTCTGGACTTCTGGCTTGGGAGCTTCTTTTCACAAGGTGCCCTTTTACATTGCGAATGCATGGAGTGTAGTGGCTCATACCTGTTATCCCAGCATGCCCCCCTCAAGAGGCTGAGGCAGGAGGATTGCATGGAGTTTAAGGCCAGACTGAGCTACACAATGACTATGGGTCAGTTGAAGCTATGTTGTCTCAAAATAAATAAAGTGGCTCAGCAGTTGAGAGCACTTAGTGTTCTTGCAGAGGACCTGGGTTCAGGTCCCAGCACCCAGGTGGTGATTCACAGCTGTCTCTAATTCCAGTTCCAGTGAATCCGACACACTTTTCTGGCCTCCACTGGCGTTATGTGCACATGATGCACGTACGTACATGCAAATAAAACATTCATACAAATACAATAAAAATATAAATAAACAAAAGACTGGAGAGGTGGCCCCTTGGATAAGAACATTTGCTGGCTTTATAGAGGATCCCAGTTCAGTTCCCAGCACCCAGGGGCTCCAACAACCCCTTCTGGTCTCTGTATGTAACTGCCTACAGTCACACACACACACACACACACACACACACACACACACACACACGGGGTGGGACGACAGAGAGACAGAGCCATATATTGAAACAAAGTGAAGCTGGTTGTTGGCAGTGCACGCCTTTAACCCCAGCACTCAGGAGGCAGAGGCAAGTGGATCTCTGTGAGTTCGAGGCCAGCCTGGTCTACCAAGAGAGTTCCAGGACAGCTAAGGCTACATAGAGAAACCTTGTCTTGAAAAACCAAAATAAATAAATAAAAATAAAAAATAAAATGCAAATGTGACCAGAGAGAGACCCCACACACACACTTGTTTGAACTCCATTGGGCCTGATCTCCAGGCCTGAAGAGTCAGCTTGCAATGCTGCCCAGCCTAGCTGCCCTCTGTCCCCAAGGGCACAGGTGTGTGCAAGCCTCCCCCTTCTCGTGCCCAGAGGAGCTTTCAGGAGCCTTCTGTGCGTTTGCCCTCAGTGTCCTGACCTGTTACCCATGGTCTCCGCCGCAGCTTAGTCCTTTCAGGCCGAGGCTCCCAGTCTCTACAAGCCCTACTGCGGGTTGAGGTCCACTCAAGGGCGGACGCCAACGGAAGCCTTCCTTCCCCACTTGTACTGTCTTGAGAACCTCCCCTGCTTCTCTGAGCTCTCTGTCCTTCACCAGGGCATGTGATCGCACCCAGAGCTCAGGCCCCGGAGATCTGCGAACACAGAGCCTGCTTCTAGGGACCTGAGCACAGAAACTGTGTGAAGGGATAGAGAGACATCCTGTCTGTGGTAGAAGGTACAGCCAGGGTCTTAGTCTATGCCCATCTAGGCTCCAGGTCCCTGATGCTGATGGGAGTGACTGAGGTCTAAGAAACTAGGCAAGACCACCCAGAGGACTGTTGGGGTGCTGGTCACCCTGGGCTGAAGTGAGCAAGTCACCCAGGGGTCCAGCCTCAGGTTGCAGCTGTTTGTGAGCCAAAGGCAGTCTGCTGTTTCTACTTTGGCAATGACCTCAATTGATCCACCCACGGGCCACTACAGTGTCACACCCAGTGGAAATGGGCTTTCAAAGCTATTGTCCTTGCTGCTAGAGACCATGGACAGAAACACTGCATGACACTGGGGGAGGTAGGGGCATCCCTACAGAGATGCCCACTAATGCCCTCCTACGCCTTGAGCCCTAGCTGAGACATGGTCTGAGGTGACTTGGCCTGTCCCAGGGAGGTGAACTGAGGACAGGGAAGTGTGGCTGCTGGGCTGGCCCATCTGGCCTAGGAATGTGGGAGAGTTTCCCTGGTAGAGAGGGGTCCGCCCCCCAGGGAAGGACTGACAGGCAGAGACCTGCCGAGAACCTGCTGACCCCTGCTCAGGATGGGCAGGGCCTTTGTCTCTGTAGGCAGGAGCTGGGACCCTCTGCAGCCTACAGCTCTTGCCCCCAGCTCCCTGCTGAGCCTCAGCAGATTCTGAAGGCTCCCTGGCTAGATGGCCACCCCAGTTCACATAAGCCCAGGGACATGGACACCTGCAGGCTTGGGTTCAAATCCTAGAGGCATGGAGGCTTTGTCTCTTTATCTGTAGAATGGGAAACTAGGCCTCTAGGGGAGTCACAAGCTCAGAGCATGGCACACTGAGAGCCCCAGGAGGATGGGGTTGCGGCTCTAGCCAAACCACTGTCTTGGGGTCCTTGAGAGGCCTTGAGGGGCCTTGGCCACAAGCTCTGTCGGATCTCCCCACAGGCCCCCAGCCAGCTCCCCGAGGTGGAATTTTTGGAACCTGAGTACATTCTCTGGGAACCCCATCACTGAGAAGAGGAGGTTCCTTTCAGACTCAGGCAGGCCCTGGGGGCCGGGGGGCTCAACTGGAGCTCAGAGCAGCACAGAGGGGTCCCCTCCAGAGAGGAGGCAGAGGGGCTGCCCTTGGATTGCAACTCACCGGGTATCAGCAGCAAAGGCAGCAGCAGCAGCAGCAGCAGCAGCAGCAGCAGCAGCAGGCCAGGGGCGCGGGGCCGCCTCATGTTCTTTGGCTTGGTGGTTGGTTGAGCCCTGGGCAGCGGTGGCAGGAGCTCTCCCTACTGCTCCGGAGGTGCAGGCTCCATGAAGTGAGGTTTTATGCTGGAGGTGAGTGTCAGCTCGGCTATGCCGCCCAACCTGTCAACCCTGCCTGCCCAGCGCCTCTTCAGGAGGAAGGAGGCGCCCAGAACACCAACCCCATGACCCGGCCCTGAACCCCAGGGGCCAGACCCCTTACTCTGCACACTTTAGGATTCTGGTAGCAAGATATCCCTCCCCTATATGAGCTGACCACAAAGGCCCCACTGTTGGCTGCCTCCCTCAGCTGACCACAGTATCCACCTAAGCTGGTGGAGTCTACTCCATCCAGAGGCCTTCCATTTCATTCGTTCGTTCGTTCGTTCGTTCGTTCCACACCTGTTGAGCATCTACTTTTTACCTGACATCAGTGACCTAAAGTTGGGGTTTATACCCTGATGCGTGAGTATGAACATTGACATTGAAGAACCAAGGTCAGGTTGCTTGTTCAACCAAGAAAGGGGGACCTTGACTGGCCCCTGCGCACCCCCACCCCCGCCCGCCCACGCTCCTGGAACACACACACACACACACACACACACACACACACACACACACACGCATCTGCGGATTGGCTCAGGGCATAGGACCGCCCCCCCCCCCCCCCCCCCAAGTCTGGAGGTGCACCTTCTGGGCGTGACAAGAGCTGTTCTGGGAAGGCGGCATTGTGACTGGCAGGGTGGCTGTCCAGTTCCTGCCCTGGGTGCGCCCGCCGGGCTCCAGGACGTGAGGCCTCGGCGGAAGTGTCCCTAGGAGGAAGTTATTTGGGGCACGAGACTGACATCAGACCTAGCTGGACTCCAGGTTCAGGAGGCCACTCCCTCCAGGCCACGAACTAGGTACTGAACCAGATCCTGGATGTCTCACAGCAGATCCCGTCAGGCCAGGGAACGGCGCTGGACAGCGGGGTTAATCCCTGTCTGCCTCAGTTTCCCCACTGGTGAGGAGGATGTGCAGCGTCGCACCCTGTTGGTGTGAGCCAGGGGCGGTCGGAAGGTCAACAGGGCAGCGCAGGGTCACAGAGTGCTGTGGTCTCGGTCTCCCGGGCTTGCTGTGCAGTGCTGCCCTCTGGTGGCCGTCGCCACTCCTGTGTGGTCCCTGTGTGCTGTGCCTGTCCCTGAGCAACAAGTGTCTGCTCTTCGGGAGCCCTTGTTCCCTGGAGGTGGAGGCATTCGCATCCAGGACTTCCCCAGAGGATGCCACCTTCTCAATACAGAGGGTCCCCTCCGGAGAGGTGACCCCTCCGGAGAGGAGCTCCAATACAACCAGGTCCCCGCAGTGCCGGGGTGGCAGCTCAGGAATGGGGCTCCTCTGATGCTAGAAGACCAAGCTGTGGGAAGAGAGGGGACTCCGGACTCATACATCCGTTGGTTAGTTCGTTCGCACGTTCATTCATTCATTCATTCATTCATTCATTCATTCATTCATTCATTCATTCATTTGTGTTTGTTTTTATTTGCTTCTTTTTAAGATTGGCTGGTCTGGAACTCGTTGTATAGACCAGGCTAGCCTAGAATTCACAGAGATCCACTTGTTTCTGCCTCCCGAGTGCTAGGATTAAAAGCATGTATAACCATTTATATTTGTTCCTTCTTTCCAGCATTGCTCATGAAAGTTTTGGATAAGAGGCACATAGATGCCCAATAGTTTTAGGAACAGGGCACAGAGGCAGATAAAGGGCTCACTCTGCATCATGGACATAGCAGGGAGACAAGTTTGGGGGAAAGTTCTAATAATAAATTGTGTTAAATGTTTCAGAGCAACTGGGCAGCCACACATCAGCCAGCTATCCAGTGACCAATCCGCCCTACCTCTGAGGCCGTCTCTGACCCCTTGGAGCTAAGTGCTTCCTCTTGGAGCCTTCCTAGTTTTTCCTCTCCCTCTTCTCTTTTCCAAAAGCAATTATTTTATATACAACTCTGCCTTGAAGTGAGGTGGGCAACAGGAGTGAGTGCGTGGGTCCAGAGGAAGCTGGGCTCTTGAGAAGACATGTGGGTCCCTCCCATTATCAGTGAGCCAGTCCCCAGCTGCACCTGCGTGGCCTTGGACTAGAAACGTCCTGGTCCAGAGGCTAAGAGCACGTAGCAGGTGAGGTGGGCAACAGCGAAAAGCTAGACACCATCTCCACACAGACCACCACCAGACAAAGGAAGTGAAGGATTCCAATCAAATCTCTCCTAACATTAAGAGCCCTTTGGAGCCGGGCGGTGGTGGCGTACGCCTTTAATCCCAGCACTCGGGAGGCAGAGGCAGGCGGATTTCTGTGAGTTCGAGGCCAGCCTGGGCTACCAAGTGAGTCCCAGGAAAGGCCCAAAGCTACACAGAGAAACCCTGTCTCGAAAAACCAAAAAAAAAAAAAAAAAAAGAGCCCTTTGGAGCATTTTGACTTTTTTTTTTTTTTTTTTTGGTTTTTCGAGACAGGGTTTCTCTGTGTAGCTTTGCGCCTTTCCTGGAACTCGCTTTGGAGACCAGGCTGGCCTCGAACTCACAGAGACCTGCCTGCCTCTGCCTCCCGAGTGCTGGGATTAAAGGCGTGCGCCACCACCGCCCGGCCTTGACTTTTTTAAAAATGTCATTACATTTATTAATTTAGTGTGTGTTCAAGAAGGGGTGTGTGTGTGTGAAGGCAGCCAGAGGGCAGCCTGAAAAAAATCAACTAGCTCCTTCCACCATGTGGATTCCAGGGACAGAACTCAGGGCCATGGGCTTAGCAGAGAGCACCAGCCAGCTCATTGGTCCTCTAGAGCACCTTCCAAGGTTAGATGTCATGGTAGCTATCCCAAAAGAAAAGAGCCGTGGCTCACAAGTTAACAACACAAACATCAGTTGCAAACAATAAGAAAAATCAGTGTGGGAAACATGGTTGGATAATGGCACCATTGTTATTCAGAGTGCTCAAAGACATTAGTCAGAAAACGAAACAAGACAAAACAAACAAACAAACCCCACTGAATCCTAAAGGTAAAGTGGGTAAAGGACATAGACGGGGTGGTGAAGAGGAAACTCATTTGGCTAACACGCGTGCTGGGAAATGTTCGCCTTGGTAATTAAATGAATGCAAATCAAAGCCACAGCAAAGAGACCTCGGTTGTCACTTGCAGGTTAGCAAAGCCTGGAAGAATGCTGTTAGGCAAGGCCACAGGGAAGTGGGTCAGAGGGTGAGCATGGAACTGGCCTTGGGGAATTGTTTTTTTTATCCCTGAGAAAGGGTTATCTTATATAGCCCAAACTAGCCTTGAACTCACTATGTATTCCAGGCTGTGAAAACATATTTTGACTAAAGATGTTACATTTGCAAAACTAACCCTGCCTGTAATTCTAGCAGTTGGGAGGCTGAGGCAGGAGGAAAAAAAAAAAAAAAAAGGAAATTGTTGTTTTTTTCTACATAATGAGACCTTCCCGGACTCAAACAAACAAACAAAAAAATTGTTCTGTTTTAAATACAACCTCTGGGGGACTGGAGAGATGGCTCAGTGGTCAAGAGCACTGGCTGCTCTTCCAGAGGTCCTGAGTTCAATTCCCAGCAACCACATGGTGGCTCACAGCCATCTATAATGAGATCTGGCGCCCTTTTCTGGCATAAAGTTGACAGAGTACTCATACACATAAAATAAATAAATCTTAAAATAAAATAAATACAACCTCTGAATTAGATTTATAAAAATGATATTTCTATGAAGAGTGCATAAATATGGAAATACTTGTGATACAAGGGAAACAGAAAGCAGGGAGGCTGGGAATGTAGCTGGTTGGTAGAGTTCTTGATTAGCATGTATAAAGCCCTGGCATAGACCACATGTGACGGTGCAAGCCTGTAATCCTAGCGCTGGAGAGGCAGAAACACAGGAGGATTAGACATTCAAGGTAATTCTAATTTACACATGGAGCTCAAGGCCAGCCTTGGGTACCTGAAACCCTATCTCCAAAACAAAGCAAAACCAGGTGTGGAGGAGCACACCTTTAATTTCAGCACTCAGGAGGCAGGTATGGTGATGGACTGTGTGCTCTAATAAACTTGCCTGAGGATCAGAGAAGCAGAGCAGCCAGCCACAAGTTCTCACCTCTACAAAATCCTCAGTCTAAAGAGAGTGAGTTCCTGTTTCCTCACGCCTTAAACACCTTTCTCTGCCCTGCCATATCACCTCCTAGGATTAAAGGCGTGTGTGTGCTTCCCAAGCAAAGGCATGAGATCTCAAGTGCTGGGATTAAAGGTGTGTGCCACCACTGCCTGGCTCTGTTTTTAATCTAGTAGTTTGCTCTGTCCTCTGATCCTCAGGAAAGTTTATTAGAGTACACAATATATCACCACAGGCAGGTGGATCTGAGTTTGAGGCCAGCCTGGTCTATAGAGTGAGTTTTAGGACAGCCAGGGATACATAGAGAGACTAGAAAGACCCTGTCTCAAACAAAAAGCCAAAAGGGAGAGGAAAAAAAGGAAAGAAGAAAGGAAAGAAAAGAAAGAAAGAAAGAAAGAAAGAAAGAAAGGAAAAACAAAGAATTACAGAAAGTACAACTGTAAGAAGATTAGATTTTATTTTTTATTTTATATGTGTGTGTCTGTGTTTGTGTGTATGTGCCACATGTGTGCAAGTGCTCAGGCCAGAAGAGGGAGCTAGATTCCCTGGAACTGGGGTTACAGGCAGTTACGCCAGATTTGGGTGCTGGGAACCAAACTAAAAGAGCAACAGGCGTTCTTAACTGCTGAGCCATTTCTCCAGCCCCTCCCTCCCTCCCTCCCTTTCTTCCCTCTTTTCTACTTCCATTTCCTCCTTTTTCTCCTCTTCTCTCTTTTTCTCTGACTTTGAAACAAATGTCTCCCCCCCACACACACAGTGTTTCTCTGTGTATCCCTGGCTGACCTGGAACTTGCTCTGTAGACCAGGCTGGCCTCGAACTCAGAGATCCACCTGCCTCTGCCTTCCGAGTGCTGAAATTAAAAGGCGTGCACCACCACCACACAGCTAACAATGTCTTAATATGTAGTCCTGATTTGGTACTCATTTTGTAGCCCCCACTGGCCTCAAACTCATGGCCATCCCCCTGCCTCAGCTTCTTGAGTACTAGCATTACAGATGTGCATCACCATACCTGACCAGGAAAATTTAATTTCATAACATGAGTAGCAAAATCACCTCAAAAGAAAATCTGCACTGTATCTGGCCCTGCCTAGCAGTTCTGAAGTCATGAGTCTCCCTTTCAAGAGCAAGTGACAGGAAACCAACCCAGACTTGGGGACATGGCAGGTGGTTATGGTGGGGAATCCTGGGGCTTCCTGTGGTCCTCCAACTGAAGAAAGGGTTGCAGGCCACAGTGTCACTGCCTGCCTATCCTCCCTGCAGGGTCACTGCCGATCTCTGGGGTTCCTGCAAGCTCAGGACTCTGAGATGACTCCCTCAGTTGGGACTACGCTGCTGCCTGGACTCTCCTCAGGGAACCCCAGCTTAGAGGATCAAAGCTCTTCCACCCTGTTGCTGTGGACAAGCCCAAGGCAGGAATCCCTGACTCTACTTCACTCCCGCGCTGTGATTGGCACATGGCCACAGGGCAGGAGTTCTTAATGGAACAGAGAGGAGGGTTCTGGGAAGTGAGAAACGGTGACACCACTCTCTCAGGCATGCATGAGACTGTTTCATGCATGAAGCTCCCCACAACTTTACCCCTCATTACATGCTACTCTTGAAAGCCACTGAACTAGAACTATTGAGAAAGGCAGTCTCCAACCAAAGGAACGAGCCCAGGAAGTAGAAGAGGTGGGCTATAGAAAACAGCCTAACCAGAGGAGCAGAAGCCATGATGGTAAAGGGGATTTCAGAATAGCAAAGTGCTGGACTCTGGAGGGCACAGGTCATGGTTGGAGCACTGATTTGGGAGGACTGGCATCATCATGCACTGGGCCACTGCACTGTCTCTTTAACTGATGCGGCTACAAAGGATGTGCTCCCGCACAGCAAGACTTCAGCTGAGGAAGACCTGAGATGCAAGGCGAGGAATCCGACCGACTGGGGAGGTAAATGGGACCCGGTGGTGACAGTGACCTGGAGAGGAAGCAGTGGGAGCTCTGGGAGGGACGTGGCATAGGGCAGTGAAAAGCTGCCTGGGATACGAGAGCTGCTCCAAGTTCTGTTATGTGCAGCTTGCTTCAGATGAGTACTGCCTGAAATGTCCTTTTTCTTCTCTTCGCTTCCATTCATTTTTCTTTCTTTCTTTCTTTTTTTGGTGTGTTTTCAATACAGTGTTTCTCTGTGTATCCCTGGCTGTCCTTGAACTCACTCTGTAGACCAGGCTGGCCTCGAACCCAGATCTGCCTGCCTCTGTCTCCTGAGTGCTCAGATTAAAGGCAAGGCATGTGCCACCACCACCTGACTCCATTCTTTCTTCTATTAAAAAAAAGTATGTGAATGTGTATGTATATGTTGGGTGGGTACATGTTTGTGTGTGTGTGTGTGTGTGTGTGTGTGTGTGTGTGTGCGTGCGCGCCTGTGGAGGCCAGAAGTTGATATTGGATGTCTTCCTTGATCTCTCTCTCTCTCTCTCCCTTTCTTTCTCTCGGGTTTTATGTGAACCTAGACGCTAGGGAATTTAATTCACATCCCCACATCAAGCTTGTGTAGTAGCACTCCACTGAGCTGTCCCCTCGGCCCCTTTAAAAACGCTACTGTTCTTTAGAAGTGGTCTCACTACAGTCCTCACCAGTTCTCCTCCACTAGAACTGTTCAGAGTCCAGGCCCAGCAAGGGTGGGTCACCAGCTCTGCCTCAGGTCACCCATGACACCAAGGCTGGAGATGTGGAATTCGATGTGGCTTCAGTCCCTCGTCCCCTCCCTCTGCCCCAGAATCATGCTAAATGTTTCCTCGCCAGTCCTCTTGGTTACCGTAAATTTCAGTCGATGTTGGTGCTAGAAGTCTTTGAGGGGACATCTCCCCTCTCTTCCCTGAAAAAGTCACATCAAAACAAATCCTTACACATAACTCCTATTCCAGATTACTTCCCTGTTCAAACCCCGACAGATAGATGTGCACAGAGATGTCTTACATTGATCTAATTTTAAGTTGGAGAAAGGTGTCTTATCTATCATGGCAGGGTCTCCCTATATAGTATAGCCTGGCTTCAAACTCAGGCTCCTTCTGCCCCAGTCTCTCTAATGCTAGGACTATAGGTGTGTGCCACCACACCTGGTTAAAGTTCGTGTGTCTGTCTATTGAGAGGACCAAGCAGAGGCCATAACAGGCTACTCAGTCTTTTCTCAGAGATCAGGCCTCAATTTCAGTTTCCTGAGACTTGAGCAAGCAGTTTCTGGGAGGGCCGTGAACAAAAGACGTAGTCCTTGCAGTAGCTCCCTTTCTGCACATGCTCTGACTGCTCAAGGTTCAGCCAGTTGTTTACTGTCTGGGACCCCTCACCAACTTAGAGCTATGTGCATGAGTCAAGGACAGAACCTGGGCCACTGAGTCAGCCCCCACAGTCAGTATGTGCTAGGCCAGCCAGCCTCCACGGCAGCTCAAGGACAAAGCTTGGGACTTGTCCAGGCCTGTCCAAAAATGGTAACTGTAGCCCCCAAACAGTAAATTCAAAGGTTACACACCCTCACCCAATCATAGGACTCAAAGGCTTGTACCACCCTGCTTGCGGTTTTTCCCTTTAAGAACCCCTCACTCTGAGAGCTCAGGGCCGTCCTCCTCCACCCGCTGTGTCGGCGTGTTGGACACAGGCCAAGCCCGAGCTTGCTTGTTATCAATAAACCCCTGTGTGTTTTGCATTGGATATTGGCTCTGTGCTGGTCTTGCTCAGGGGTCTCCAGACGAGGGCACAACACTGCCGTGTGTGTCAATGTAGAGTCAGACACATTACCCATACTAGAGACTCAGGCTCCTTTTCTGGCCAGAACACAGAGGGAAGGTGGGAGAAACAAATCCGAGTTTGGGACTTTCAAACCGAGGGGCTCAAGCGCACGCACCCTCCGCTTCACTAAGGACCCAGCCCTGCCGCAGGCCTTGTTCAACCTCAGCCTTTTCCAGTGTCAACTTGCCTCAGTTTCCCCAGCGAGCTTCCAATCCAGGGTTTCACAGACCCAGATCTTGACCTTCTTAGCAGTCCCCTCTTCCTCCTTCCCCATTTCCTTTTCCTCCTCCTGCTTCTCTACATTAGTCCTTTTCTTCTGTGGTACTGAGGATGGAACCCAGGGCCTTGAATGTGGTAGCTAAGCACTCTGAGGTACATCCCTAGCCTTGGCTTCCTCTTTTTAAAAAAGTAATGATTCTTAATTTTTGATGGCCTCCTCTTTTAATACATTTATTAAACACATAGTAATCACTTACCATCTCCTGTTAGCCCTTCCAGAGCCATGGGCTATGGCTCACCCTCACCTCTGCAGCCCCTTCCTAGCCTCCGCAGGTCTCCCTAGCACAGCTCCCCACAGCCCTTCCACTTACAGTAGTGTCATGAGGAGCTGTCCTAGCTATGATCTTGAAACACTGCCCCCTAGAGAGGCAGCAGGTAACTGCTACACCTGCCTATAACCTTGAAGTATATATCCCTAGGGCGTGGCTGCTCGGGACCCTTAAGACCTGGGATGCACATACACAGTGCTCTCTTGGCTCCCTTGTGGTCCAGATGCTGGGACTGACCAGGCAGAGCTTGGACCAGATAGAAGATCAGCGTGGGACATAGCTCGGCTTTCCCGTCCCTATGATAAATCTCCCATGCTGTAGGGAGTTACCCCCTAATAAATTCCTTTTCTTATTAAATAGACTCTGTGAATTTCTTGGTTTTCAGGAATCAACTTGTGCACCAGCTCTGACATCTGGCCATAGCTTGCTCCTCGATGCTAAGGCACTCTGTATCAGTTAGATTCTCAGCCTTTGTTCCGGTTAGTTTTATGTCAACTTGACACAAGCTAGAGCAATGGTCTTCAACCTTCCTGACACTGTGACCCTTTAATACAGTTCCTCATGTGTGGTGACACCAACCATAAAATTATTTTCATTGCTACTTCATAACCGTAATTTTGCCACTGTTATGATCCATAATGTAGATTTCTGATATGTAGGATGGTCTTAGGCAACCCTATAAAAGGGTTGCTTGAACCCCCAAATGGGTTCGAAACCCACAGGTTGAGAATCACTAAGCTAGAGCCATGCTAAGAAGAGGGACACATTATTCAAATATTAGATGGTATTTTAATAATAAAAAAAACCCCAAAAACCCAGAGCCAGATATCAGGGTGAAAGCTGAATAATCAGAAAAGCAGAGCAGTTAACCACAAGTTCTTACCTCTAAGAAATCCTCAGCCTAAAGAGGGTGAGTTCTTGTTTCCTCACGCCTTATATATGTTTCTCTGCCCTGCCATATTACTTCCTGGGATTAAGGGCATGTGTGCTTCCCAAGCAAAGACATGAGATCTCAAGTGGTGAGATTAAAGGTGTGTGCCACTACTGCCTGACCTCTATGTCTAATCTAGTGGCTGGCTCTGTCCTCTGATCCCCAGGCAAGTTTATTAGGGTACACAGTATATCACCACAGGGACACTCAATTATTTGGAAAAACAAAAACACTCTGTAAGATTTACCTTAGGCAGGTCTGTAGTGTGTTTTTTTCTTTTTTCTTTCTTTCTTTCTTTCTTTTTTTTTTTTTTCTTTTCAAGACAGGGTTTCGGGCTGGAGAGATGGCTCAGAGGTTAAGAGCACTGGCTGATCTTCCAGAGGTCCTGAATTCAATTCCCAGCAACCACATGGTGGCTCACAACCATCTATAGGGGGATCTGGTGCCCTCTTCTGGCCTGCAAGCATACATGCCGGCAGAACACTGTATACATAATAAATAAATAAATCTTTAAAAAAAAACAAGACAGGGTTTCTTCATGTAGTTTTGGTGCCTATCCTGTATCTCGCTCTGTAGACCAGGCTGACCTCGAACTCACAGAGATCCACCTGGCTCTGTCTCCTGAGTGCTGAGATTAAAGGTGTGTGCCACCATCAATGGCATAGTGCATTTTCTAAATTACTAAAGTAGGTGGGAGGGCCCAGCCCATGGTGGGTGGTGCTATTCCTGGGCAGGTGGTCCTGGGTGCTATAAGAAAGCAGGTTGGGGGGGCTGGAGAGATGGCTCAGAGGTTAAGAGCACTGACTGCTCTTCCAGAGGTCCTGAGTTCAATTCCCAGCAACCACATGGTGGCTCACAACCATCTGTAATGAGATCTGGTGCCCTCTTCTGGCCTGCAGATATACATGCAGGCAGAACATTGTATACATAATAAATAAATAAATTAAAAAAAAAAAAAAAAAAAAAAGAGTTTGTAAAAAAAAAAAAAAAAAAAAAAAAAAGAAAGCAGGTTGGGCAAGCAAGGGGTGGGGCAAGCCAGTGAGCAGCACCCCTCCTTGGCCTCTGCATCAGCTCCTGCCTGGCTTGAGTTCTGCTCAGAGCGCTGTGGACTATTCTGTGGGCACTGTGGAAGGTAAGAGTATTGAGAGGAACGCAGATGATGGAGGCCTGGCTTGTGAAGCTTCAGAGGGCAATTTGAGAGTTCCTTAAAGATTATTGGGACTATTTGGTATTTTGAATTAAGAATATCTGGTCGGCCGGGCGGTGGTGGCGCACGCCTTTAATCCCAGCACTCGGGAGGCAGAGGCAGGCGGATCTCTGTGAGTTCGAGGCCAGCCTGGTCTCCAAAGCGAGTTCCAGGAAAGGTGCAAAGCTACACAGAGAAACCCTGTCTCAAAAAACCAAAAAAAAAAAAAAAGAATATCTGGTCAGCTGGGGCTGAAGAATCAGCTGTGATTAAGAGAGCAGCATCACTTCGATGAAATCTTCTGGAAAGTGTTTCCTCAGGGTCGGCACATAGAAGCTGTGGCTTGAAGGGGGCCAAGGCTGCATCTCATGTTAGCAGCCAAATTTGGTGATGTGTAAGAGTCACCTGGGTGATGCTGGTTTTGAAGGCATGAAGGGGTCATGGAGAGCAGGGACTGAGGCTTGGGACTGTGTGGCAGGGCTGGAGTCCCTGATGAGAGGCCAGCGGAGGCCACTGGTTAAGGTGCAACCTGTGTTGTGAGGTGTTCACCAGAGAAGACTGCTCCAACATGGGTTTAAGCCAATAGAAAGTCTTTATTAGCTGGCCCGTGACTACACTGGGTGTTTGGGATCCCAGTGTAGTGTTGAGCCTTTTTCAGTGTGAGATTTTAAGCACAAAAACCATGTTCTGGGTTGGCATAATCAGTTAACAAGCCCAGTTAGCCCGAAGTGGAACTACAGAAGCCAAAAAGCAAGGTTAGCACCTGTAGAGACTTTCCCAGAACTATATTGTATAATTATTACAATTGCTATTAGTATTGTATTATTGTGTCTTTGTTTTAGTTTTGGAAGGTGGTGCTGTCTGCATGCTGAGTTTTATAGCCTGAATGGCACTTCCATCAGGGAGTCAGTTGTGCTAAGGTCTGGGGGCCTGTTACACCTCAGCTGCAGCAGGAGATCCCAGAATTTGGGAGATGCCAGTACCGTGGGATGGCCACCAAGAACAGCAGAGGAGTTAGTCTGAGCCAAGAAGACAAGCTGGGTGTGCTGCAGAGGGCGGAGCCGGAGGAGTGACCCAAACTCCTTAGAGGAGCCCAGAAGATGGTGAGTGAATCCTTAGAGGAGCCCAGAAGATGGTGAGTGAATCCCAGACACTGGGCCCTAAGTTATTTAGACTTTGGACTTGGTTTGGTCAGATTGTAGCAATGCCCTGGTTCTTCTCTCTTGAAATAAGAAACTATGTAACTGATTTAAAAAATAAAAAAAAAAAAACAAAAAAAAAAAAAAAAAAAAAAAAAAAAACCAGGAGCTCACAGTTGAGAGACTTTGACCTTTTAAAGACTGAATTTTCAGAGAGACTTGGGATTTTTTCAAAGGGTAGGGGCAGGGACTCACTATGTAGCTCTTGCTGTCCTGGAACTCTATGTAGATCAGGCTGGCCTTAAATGCAGAGATCTGCCTCCCCAGTGCTGGGATTAAAGGTGTATGCCACCATGCTCCATGAGACTGGATTTTTAGAGAAACTTTGGGTGTTTTCAAAGAGACTGAGTTTTTGAAGTGTTGAAAATTTAGAAACCGTGAAGCTTTTAAAGTTGTATATCCTATGTCTATATTGTGATATTAATCTGAGCTCTTGGGGATGAAGGAAAGAAAGGCTATTTTTAAATAGTGCTGTGTTAGTGTATCAAGTTGACAAGGGGCCCGTTTTACTGTCTAGTTTTATGTTAACTTGACACCAGCTAGAGTCATCTGAGAAGAGGGACTCTCAATTGAAAAGATGCCACCATATGATTTACCTGCTGGTAAGTCTGGGAGGGCCCAGCCCATCGTGGGCGGTATCATTCCTCGGTAGGTGGTCTTAGAGTGTTAGGAAAGCAGGCGGAACAAGCTGGGGGAGTAAGCAGGTAATCAGCACTCCTCCTAGGCGTGGGCATTGGCTCCTGCCTCCAGATTTCTGGCCTGTTTGAGTTCCTGTCCTGCCTTCCTTCGAAGATACACTGTGATGTAGAAATATAAGCTGAAATAAACCCTTTCCCCCCAAGTTTTGGTCATGGTGATTTATCAGCCATGGTAACCCTGACTCAGCTGACTTCTCAGGGTTAACTTGTGCTTGTCTTTCTAGACATAGCTGAATACCCCCACCCCTCTAGAAAAAAAAGCCTCCATGGTTGGCAAGCTGATGCAGTGTCTTCCTGTGGGTTCTCCCGGAGCTCCCCATGCCTGTCTCCCCACAGCTTACAAGCCAAGTCGTTTTGTGCAGCCAGTGTGTTTCCACCGTTCTCTCTTGCTGGACAGAGAGCTTCGAGGGCAGATCCTTCGAGTCCAAGCATTTAGTCCTTCGCTAACATTCCCCATGTCAGCGCTTGGGCTGAATTATCTGGGTCAGCACTTATCCTTTGTCCGACGGAGTTCTTGGACACGCTGCTCTGAAGCGGCCAGACTTAAAAGTAAAATAAAACCAGACACCCTGGTAACCTTGCCTTTCAGATGCTGTGTCTGGAGCCACGTCTGCCTGTGGTGCATTTACACTTAATGAGTCCCTTGTTTTACCTGAAGCTCTACACTTTACCTAGGGTTTCTCTGTTCACCTCTGCTATCGCAGGGAGCCCCTCCCCCTCCCTCATGATTAAAAGCTTGAGTTAGATAATAAACTCCTGCAGCCATCCTTGTTTTCTGTGGTTTTCAGTGAAGCTGAAATTCTTTTCTTTTTCTTTTTTTTTTTTTTAAAAGATTTATTTATTACGTATACAGCATGTATGACTGCAGGCCAGAAGAGGGCACCAGATGTCATTACAGATGGTTGTGAGCCACCATGTGGTTGCTGGGAATTGAACTCAGGACCTTTGGAAGAGCAGTCAGTGCTCTTAACCTCTGAGCCATCTCTCCAGCCCCCCCTTTTTTTTTTCTATCTCATCAACACCCCCCCCCCCTCAGGATACAGTACACGGGCTCTCCAAACCTCCTTCAGTGGCCTGAAGGAGGCCACAGACAAGCTGGTGGTTTCTTAGCAGGAAAGAAGTGCAGGAGAGGGACACACGGGTAAGGACAGACGGAGGGAGGCACAGACAGAGGCACAGACGGGTCTCTGTCCTGCACAGGCTATCACAGGCTATCATTGTTTCCACTGGCTGCCGCCTGGTATCTGGTGCAGGTGCCAGTGTCCAGGGCTCACCGAGTCAGCAAATGCAGTGTTCCTGGAGTCTCTGACGTTGGAGGAGGAGGAACAGGCCTCTAGCCAAAGCCTCACTGCGACACATGGGCAGTGATGAGAGGGTGATGATGACAATGAAGACCTGATCCTGCCACCCACCCCGGCTCCTCTCCACTGCAGAAGTGTTTTGCTCACAATCACACCTCCTGCCTTCACTTTCTGTTCCCAAGTTTCCAGACGTTTCAAACCATTCTCTTCCTCTCTGCTTGAAAACATCTATGTCCCCAAAAACTTTTTTTTTTTTTTTTTGAGATAGAGTCTCACTCTGTAGCTCAGGTTGGCCTAGAACACAGACTGGCCTCAAACTCACAGCAATCACCTTGCCTTAGCCTCATGAAGCCCTCATGCCGGGCTTCTAATTAAATGTAAAAATTTGGGAAATTTAACTTATGTGAATGGGTGTTTTGCTCGGTATGTGTGTCTACTCACCACCTGTGTGCCTGGTACACAAGGAGGCCTGAAAAGCATCAGATTTCCTGGGGCTTCCAGGCAGTTGTGAGTGGCCATGTGGGTGGTAGGAATTGAACCGGTCCTCTGGAAAAGCAATCAGCCCAGCCTACTCTCCAGCCTCCTAATTCAATATTTAACACACACACACACACACACACACACACACACACACACACACACACACACACACACACACACACAATTATAGTTTCAGTAGTGAGAATAGATCCAGGGCTTCCTGTAGGCTCTAGCCTCCAAATGTGTAGGGTTGTGTGTGTATGTGTGTTTGTTGGGAATTAAACTCAGAGGCTTGAGTATGCTAGGCTAATTCTCCCAAAATGTTTTTAATATTCATTTTGCAAAATTCACGAGAATTTAAGCATCGGCTCTAGAGGCTCTGCTACACATATGGGTTCAGTCACCAGAGCATCGAAGCCTGAGGCGCTGCGCCAGGCCACTAGGGGGCAACAGACACAGAGATTTGCAGCTGGAAACCCGAGAAGTGGCAGGTTGGGTCTGTGTCCTGTTTTGGTCTCACTAGAGATGGAGAAGCCTTTCCAGCTCACAAAACGGGGTGGCAGGATCCTAGGACGTCCAAAGGCTGTTTGTCGCCTCCTTCACAGTCTGGTCATCAGGCTGTCTATGAGCATTGTGCTAAGCACCCCTGGCATTCGAGTGAGCCCCGACAGCCACTGTAACGCGCCCAGCTGCCTCTATTGCTGGAAGTCGGCCCACTGACCTTCCAGGCATCCCGTGAGTGGTGACCATACTTCCCTGTCTGTGCATCCGCAGAAGTCCAGACACTAATTGACTGGAGTTAATTAACTGCTGGTCTCTTGGTTTATATTTTCGCCCAGCTGGATAATTTGGGAGGAGCACTTCCCCTGAGTCACCCTGGCGGACAGCACCTGGGCCACACAGGACAGGGCCCTGCTTAGCTGAGGCGGGAGGTTTAGAGAAGGAAGCCTGGGCTCTTCTGTAGCTCCACCATTGCATGGCCTTGGGCAGAGCGTTTAACTTGCTGGGCCAAGGTTTCCTCAGCAGACATTCCTGCTTCCTTGACGTCCAGGCCCTGTTAGCCTCTTTCTCCTTGTCAGGTGACTAGCTTCCAGAAAACACTACTAAACAACCAGCTGGTACAGTAACAGACTTTGTTGTGCACAGGGGTAAGGAAGAACTCTGTCTTGTAAGAATCCTAGAATGCAGATAGAGAGGGCAGAAATGGGGTACTGAGATTTGGGGGTCTGCTTTAAGGCAGGCCTTTTGCTGCAAGACCTGGTAAGGTTTGGCTAGGGTCATGTGAGTACGCACGCGATTAAACTCTAGTAGTTCAAGATTATTTTAGTGTGCCATGGTAGGAGGGTTTCACAGAGCCTTGGGAGAATCTTGTGATTCAGTGGATTTTCCTGAACTCAGCAGTGAGGTTATTTACAAAATTTGCCTTCCTGGACAAGTGTTCCCTGGAATAGTCAAGTCACGATACGTGCATAGCTTCACCTAGTGTGAGTTGGAATTCTGTGGTTTATTTTATTCTTTTAACAGTCTCATGTAGCCCATGGTAACCTCAGACTTGTTATGTAGTCTGGTGTGGTGGTTTGGATAAGACTGGATCCCATAGACTTATGTATTTGAATACCGTCCCCACTTGGTGGAACTGTTTGGGGAAGGATTAGGAGGCGTGGCCTTCAGGGGAAGGTGTGTCACTGGGGTAGCTGTGAGGTTTCAAAAGCCAGTATCATTCCCAGTTAGCTCTCTCAGCCTCAGTGGTTGTCTTGAGATGTGAGCTCTCGGCTTCTGCTCCAGTGCCTGCTGCCTGCTGCCACGCTTCCCACCACGATGGTCATGGACTCTAACCTCTGAAACTGTAAGCCCCAAATAAATGCTTTCTTTTATAAGTTGCTTTAGTCATAGTGTCTTATCGCAGCAACAGAAAAGTGACTAAGACACCTAGTTTAAGCTTGAATTCCTGATCTCCTTCACCTCCTTAGGGCAGAGATACAGGCATGTGCCACCACACTCAACTATATTATTTATTCATTAAAGTTATGGGGAATACTATGGAGTGGACTTTGTTATTTGTACCCAGAGACATCCTGTTAGTTATCCCAGTTTAGTGTGGGGTTATATTTGGGGGGGGGGTAAGGGCATGCATGGAGAGGGCTAATGTTTGAGTCTGTTTTTCTGATTATGAGAACAAAGAAGGGCTGAGGTAAAGGGCCAAGACTCAAACTTACTCCTGTGTCAAAGTAATGAATCAGTTGTTATTAAATGTCTTCCGAACATAATGTGTCCACCTGTGAAC
Source organism: Peromyscus eremicus (assembly GCF_949786415.1). Lineage (NCBI taxonomy): Eukaryota > Metazoa > Chordata > Mammalia > Rodentia > Cricetidae > Peromyscus > Peromyscus eremicus. Next base: position 12,178,447 of record NC_081423.1, on the reverse strand, counting down.
TGCAACACAAAGCATATGATCAGGAGTTCATTGCCCCCTTTGTAGGGGAAATGTACGGGCCTACTTGGTGAGTACTTCAAAACTAGAAATGCTACAAGCTTGTCAAGATCTTAAAAAGGCCCCGTGACACTTGAGTCCTGGCCTTCCTACTAGGAAGCTGTGTGAGCTGGGGCCACCTCAGACGTGGATAGTAGACAGACGTGGATAGTAGAGTGAAGTGGGGAAGCCATGTTGAGCATAGCTACCTCAGTTGTTTTCTTTTCTTTTTTATTTTATTTTATTTTTGTTTTTTTGAGACAGGGTTTCTCTGTGTAGCTTTGTGCCTGTCCTGGATCTTGCTCTGTAGACCAGGCTGGCCTCGAACTCACAAAGATCCGTCTGCCTCTGCCTCCCGAGTGCTGGGATTAAAGGCGTGCGCCACCACAGCCCGGCTTCCTCAGTTGTTTTCTGTATGAGTGCTCTGTCTGCATATAAGCCTGCCAGCCAGAAGAGGGCATCAGATCCCACTATAGATGGTTGTGAGCCACCATGTGGTTGCTGGGATTTGAACTCAGGACCTCTGGAAGAGCAGCCAGTGTTCTTAACCACTGAGCCATCTCTCCAGTCCCCATAGCTGTCGCAGTTGTTTTGGACAAAGTTCCAGAAGATTCTGGAGGCACTTCAGTCCTGCAAACTGTGAATCTGGAACAACAAGCATTGTGAGAAATCATAGGTCCAAAGGAGGCAACTTTGGGAAGACTTGGGGTTACTCAGATTGAGAAGAAGCAGAAGAAATTAGAAAAAGTAACCACTATCCGAGCCCAGGATGCCTGGGACTCCTTTGAGTTACTTCCTGTACTCAGTATTTAGCAAGCAGTTCTTTTATTATTATTATTATTATTATTATTATTATTATTATTATTATTAGTTTTGTTTTTTATTTTGTTTTGTTTTTGGAGACAGGGTTTCTCCATGTAGCCCTGGCTGTCCTGGAACTCACTCTGTAGACCAGGCTGGGCTTGAACTCATAGAGATCCACCTGCCTCTGCCTCCTGAGGGCTGGGATTAAAGGTGTGCATCACCACTGCCCACCTAGCAAGCAGTTCTTTACAGTCCTGGAAGTTGTAGAATATTATATATAAGATGTGTTGCATCCTTTTATGTTGCATTTTAACTCTGTGAAGCTGTGTTACTTTGCCTGTCTAAAACACCTGATTAGTCTAATAAAGATCTGAATGGCCAATAGTGAGGCAGGAGAAAGGATAGACAGGGCTGGCAGACAGAAGAAATAGAAGAAGAAATCTGGGAAGAGAAGATCGAGGAACAAGAGAACAAGGAGAGGAGGACAATAGGGGCCACCCAGCCAGCCACACAGCCACCCAGCCACACAGCCACCCAGCCAGCCATTAAGAGTGAAAGTAAAATATACAGAAGTAAGAGAAAGGTAAAAACCCAGAGACAAAAGATAAATGGGATAATTTAAGTTAAGAAAAGCTGGCTAGAAATAAGCCAAGCTAAGGCCAGGCATTTATAAGAAAAAATAAGCCTCTGTGTGATTTATTTGGGAGCTGGGTGGAGGGCCCCCCTAAAGAGTCAAGAGTTAAAATAACTACACCTGGAGCTATCAGAACAAGTTTGCAGGAGACTCCAGAAGTCCCCTGTCTGAGCAGGCATCAACTATCTATCACCTAGTTAGTTTGAGACAGGGTCTCATTTTGTAACCCTGGCTGGCCCAGAACTCGCAGAATTCTATCTACTTGTCTCTGCCTCCCAAGTGCTTGGATTAAGGCTTGCACCACACACTGCAGCTGCATTTACCCTTTTGGCAAAGCCTAGTTTGAAACCAAAGCAGCAGGCACTGAGTGACCCTGGGAGGTTTGGGGCAATGTGTGTGTGTGTGTGTGTGTGTGTGTGTGTGTGTGTGTGTGTATGTGTGTATGTGTGTGTGTGTGTGTGTGTGTGTGAGAGAGAGAGAGAGAGAGAGAGAGAGAGAGAGAGAGAGAGAGAGAGAAAGAGAGAGAGAGAGGAAAATCACTTTTTTCCCCACGCATGATCTGATAAGTTACATCATTGACAGCTGTAAATAAATTTATAGCCTTTGTCTGACCTAGCTAATTCCCTTCTAGGAATCTAACTTGAGGAAGTAATTAGAGATGCTTTCAAAGATTTTTTTAAAGCAGGTTTTATTGAGACATTATGTGTAACAGTTAAAAGGAATGAGTGTCCAGTCTGAGAAGATACAAGCTTAAGTAAATGTTGTTGCATTTTACAATGGAATATTATAGAGACATTAATAACCGTCTCATGAATGGCTTATGGACAATTAGTGTAGCAGTATGATTCCAGTAATATAAAAAGAAAAATATATCATCTATAGCTTGTTTAACTAAGTAAAAAATTTGAGACTTTTAATTGGTTGATCAGTGATTTTTAATATTTTTTTAGATTTTTTTATTTTTTATGTACATGAGTGTTTTGTCTTAGTTGCTATTCTATTATTATGAAGGAACATCATGACCAAGGCAACTTATAAGAGAAAACATTTAATTTTGGGGGCTTGCTTACAGTTGCAGAGGGTAGGTCTATGACTATCCTGGTAGAGAGCATGGCAGCAGACAGGCAGGCATGGTGTTGGGGCAGTAGCTGAGAGAACACATCTGATCCACAAGCATAGACAGACAGACAGACAGACACTGGGTGTGGCATGGGCTTGATTAAGGGTGCTTGCTGCTCTTTCAGAGGACTCAAGTTCAGTTCTCAGCATTCATATTGGGCAGCTGGCAACCATCTCTAACTCCAGCATCTGAGGCTCCAACACTGTCTTCTGACCTCCTCGGGTATCCATACATACCTTAGATATATGCTTATAGACACACGCACATACACATAAATACAAAATAAAAATAAATCTTAATTATTATCTTACAGAGCAATCAAATACAGTATTTGGAATCACAAAATGTGTGTGTGTGTGTGTGTGTGTGTGTGTGTGTGTACACAACTTAGAGGAGTTGGTTCTTTCTACTTTCATGTGGGCTCTAGGGATCAAACTCAGATAGTAAGGCTTGTGTAGCAAGTACCTGTGCCTGCTAAGCCATCTTGCTGGACCCTGAAATCATTTTTATTGTCAAATGGAGGGGACAAAAGCCAAGCAGAAGACAGGCCCACACAACCCCACGGATGAGATTATTCCAAAGGATGATGCCCAGCAGCTCTGTGTCCATTTCAAGATCTTTCAAAATCATTTCTCGTACTCTCACCACTGAGATCATAATTGGAACAAGTTTTTTAACATATTCATATGGGCCTGTTAATTTACGCCCGTAATTCCAGTACTCAGGAGGCTGAGGCAGGAGGTTTGCTGCAAATTCAAGGCTATCTTGGGCTACATGGTGAGATACAGGTAAGCCTTTACTACAGTATAAGACCCTGTCTCAAAAAAAAAAATTAAAAAAAAAAAATCACAATAAACAAGTTTAAGACTACCTTAATGAGCTGGAGGTGGTGGTGCATGCCTTTGATCCCAGCATTCAGGAGTCAGAGGCAGGCAGGTTTCTCTGAGTTAGTGGCCAGCCTGTGTACAGAGTGAGTTCCAGGACAGCCAGAACTGCATAGTGAGACCCTGTCTCAAGTAAACAAACAAACAAATAAACCAACAAGCTTTAATGAGAGAAATGAGTGCGCTACAAAAGGTTCCACAGGCGAAGTGATGGCTTTCTTAGGATCATCTCCAAGACGTGTCTCATCAGTCAGTGAAGGGCCCAGTCAAGATACTTCAGCCTGGTGTGGAGAGATGGCTGGGCGGTTAAGAGCACTTATTGCTGTTCCTAAGGACCCAGGTTCGGTTTCCAGCACCTAGATGGTGGCTCCCAACTATCTGTAACTCCAGTTCCAAGGGACCTAATGCCCTCTTCTGACTTCCCAGGTGCCAGGCACACACACACACACACACACACACACACACACACACACACACATACACACACGGTACACATATGTATAGGTACACAAAATACTCAGACACATAAAATTGTAAGGTATTTTGTGACATGCTCAAAATCACCCGTGTTTCCAGTCAAAGGAGGGGCATGAGTTTGGGAAGTCGGCGCCCCGGCTTACGTTCCTGTGCTCAGGCCTCGTGTGCTTCCATGTCAGCTGCGTACTGGTCACCTTGTCTCCCGTGCCTCACTTGTCTCTAACCAGACAGTTCTAAGCAGAGACATGTAAAGCAGACGCTGCCGCCCACCCTCGGTGGTTTCGTTGGCCACCTCAAGCCTGCCTTCCCTTTCCGCACAGGGGTGAGTAATAGAGAGATGCCAACTCTGGACGTGTTGGAGCCTCTTCAGGCACATAGCCATGTGCAAAAAAAAAAGCATTGGGATGGAAGGGGCAGAGCAGAAACAGGGGATCAGTGTGGCTGCCGAGGAAGGAGCCCAGAGCAGTGCACACAGAGCAGATAGAGCAGTCAGTGGGGTCAGCGGGGTCAGCGGGGTCAGCGGGGTCAGTGGGGTCAGCGGGGTCAGCGGTGTCAGCGGGGTCAGAGGGCTGAGGGCTCGGGACCCTCCCCAGCCTAAAGCAGCTGTTAGAGGCTTTTCATTGGAAATGCCTAGATTCAATGGTTGCTTAAGTTTGTTTGAGGCAGTCTCGAGTAGCCTAGATTGGCCTGGAACTTGCTATATAGCTGAGGATGACCTTGAATTTTTGTTATTATTACATTTGTGTGTGTGTGTGTGTGTGTGTGTGTTCATGCATGTGCACACACTAACACTGGCACGCCACAGCATATATGTAGAAACCAGAGGACAAGTTACAGGAGTTGGTTCTCTCCTTCCACCATGTGAGTCCTGGGGTGGAACTCCTGGCAGCAAGTACCATTCTTTACAAGCTGAACCGTTGCACTGGCCCTAATGTGTATCTTTTTTTTTTCTTTTTCTTTTTCCTTCTTTCATACAATACATCTAGACTGCAGCTTCCCCTCCCTCCACTCTTCCCAGTGCCCCCACCCCCATCTCTCCTCTCCCCCAGATCCACTCCTCCTCCATTTCTCTTCAGAAAAGAGCGGGCCTCCCAGGGATATCAACTAAACATGGCATAACAAGGTGTCCTAAGACTAGTCACAAACCCTCGTATTAAGCCTGGACAAGGCAACCCAGTAGGGGAAATGGGTCCCAAGAGCAGGCAAAAGAGTCAGAGACGGGCGGTGGTGGTGCACGCCTTTAATCCCAGCACTGGGGAGGCAGAGCCAGGCGGATCTCTGAGAGTTCAAGGCCAGCCTGGTCCACAGAGTGAGATCCAGGACAGGCACCAAAACTACATAGAGAAACCCTGTCTCAAATAAAAAGAGTCAGAGACACTCCCACCCCCACTCTTAGGAGTCCCATAAAAACCCCCAGCTAAAGCCAGGTGGTGGTGGCACACACCTTTAATCCCAGCATTTAGGAGGCAGAGGCAGGTGGATCTCTGAGTTCGAGGGTAGCCTGGTCTACAGAGTGAGATCCAGGACAGCCAAGGCTACACAGGGAGACCCTATCTCAAACAAACAAACAAACCCAAAACAAAACAAAACCAAAACCAGCTAAACAGTCACCACATGTATGCAGACGACCTAGCTCAGACCCCTACAGGTTCTGTGATTGTCACTTCAGTCTCTGGGAGCCCCTATGAGCTCTGCTTAGTTGATCCTGTGGGCTGTGTTCTCTGGTGTTCTTCGACCCCTCTGGCTCCTACAATCCCCCCACCTTCTGTGGGGTTCCAGAGCTCTGCCTAGTGTCTGGCTGTGGGTCTCTACATCCGATCTATTTCATGAAGCTTATCCACACCCCATCAGAATAGCCTGGGATGTAAGGCTGTTGTAGGGTCTGGGTTTACCTGTGGGGCCTGTGCCCATGGAACAAAGTGCCCGGTTTCACTGGCATCTAGGCCTTCATAGTGTTCATGCAACGTGGAAGACAGATGTAGGTGGGGAGGAAGAAATGAATCAAGGATGATTCCCCAACCCAAGTCTTGAGCAACTGGGGAATCATGGTGCCAATATCTGAGCCAGGAAAGCCCCAGAGTGCATCTGATTCGAAGGTCTCTCTCTGAGAAATCTGGTCAAAGGCCAGGTTCCAGTGCCCAGGTCCTGGCTTGAAGGGACAGGTGTGGAAGGGAAGGGGGGGTCAGGGACTCCCAGCATACAGGTCACCACTCACTGCTGCTCTCTTCTCACACACCTGCAGCTCCCCACCCTGGCTGTCAGCCTCCTGGCTGCAGAAACAGCCACACTGACTGGCCCCAAGTTGCTCATTAGCAGCAATTAGCAGAACCACTCATTTCCCTGGAGGGAAGATGGGGAGGAGGAACAGGTTGGGAAGCGGCTCCCACCCTGCGGGGGAGGCCCAAGCTAGTTTCTCCATGTTTCCTCTGTGGCAGGCATGACGTGGCTGCCCAAGTCACACCTGGGGTGGGGGACAGCTAGGCCACAGCTCAGAGATGCCCCCCAAGACAGAGACATGCAGTTCTCAGCTATACATACAGCTCACCCGGGAACTAAAGCAGGGCCATTACCTTGCACCCAGCCTCAAGCCAGGCTAAAACCTGATGTGGCCAGTCTCTTACTCCTCTGTGAGTCTCAAAGGCACTGACCAAGAGATAACCCCAGCCATGACTTCTATCTCGGAACTCAGAGGTCCTACATCTTGTCCAGTGAGTCAAGATGAGTCATCAGGAGTGTGAGGAACAGTTCAGCTTGGCCAAGGGCACCCCTGTGTGTCCCATGTCTCTCTGGGTCATGTCCCCAGCTGGATTCTGTGCCTGGCTCCCTCTGGACCATCTGGCTCTGTCCAGGGGATGAGCTGTTTTGTGGCATTTGCTGCCTTACTGAGCACAACTGATATCAAGACGCTAATGTGATGTAAGTCACTTGAAGTCTGCAAATTATTTGGATACTTAGTTGTCAGTTCCTGCCAGCAAGCAGGGCCAGCATTAGCAAACCCATCCCCAGCATCATTATTCCATGTTACTGAGTCAGGGTCCTGCCTTGACTGGACCCTGTGAAGTCCAGACTGCCTCCAACCGGCTGCAGTCCTCTTGTCTTGGTCTTGTGGGAGCAGACATTATCACCACATCTGTCTATCTGTCTGTTTTTAAATTAAATCTTGTTCTGAGGCTGGGATCTGGGGCTTTCCTCATAGCAGACAGGTTATCAATCACTGAGCTCCACCCTCAGGCAGATGTGTCCCTTTAATTAGCCTGTGAATTTAAGGACAAACAGAGAGAAAAGGGAACTCCAAGCTCACCTGGGAGCACGTGAGTCACCTGTGAAGAAGTCGTGGAAAGACGTTCCTCTCTCAAGCAGAGGGAGCAGGCTGGGAGCGGGAGTGGGGGTGGGGTCTCCTGGAGCCCAGAGTGGACAGCCCAGGAATACTTTTGTGGGAGGGCTGGTCACTTTCGCCCCCAGACCCTCTTCCAGGCTGTTGGACATTGTCCGTGAGAACCAGGAAGTCACTGTGGAAGAGGCGATTATCATCTCAGAACTCCAACAGCCAACTCCTCTTTTCTGTTGTAAAGCTTTTATTTTATTATTAAAATGATTTTTTTTTCTCATGATAGGGCTCCTCTACTTAGCTTCGGCTGTAACTCCAGATCCTTCTGCCTCAGCCTCCCAAGTGTAGGGACAGCAGGTGTGTAGCATCACACTAGACTTCAGCCACTTGTTAGAGATACAAAGGCTGTAAACACACCTTTGAGGCAACTTCTAGAAGGGAAGAACACTGAGGGAAGACAGAGAAAGTAAGGGCTCCAGGGAGCCCCAAAGGCAGGGATAAATGCAGCTAGGAAAAATGCCTGAAGCCCTTGGTGGAACACAAGAACCAGCCATGCTGTATATTCCAGGAAGACATTCTCAGCCTGATGCTCTGGCAGTCACGTGATTATCATGGAGCTCTTGGGAGCCTAGCACCCAGAGAGTCAGATAACTAAGCCCTGTGCTAGAAGGTGTGAGATGGTATGTTGGGGTTTAAAGGCCCCACCAGGAGGGATCCCTGAGAGGACAGGAAGGCAGGCTGCTTAATCTCCACCTGTAGGAAATGCTGGGAAGGTCATGTTGTAGGAAAGAAAGCTTTATTCTCCGGAAGTTCCCAGGTTGCACTGCTCACCATTGGAAAGAGGAAATGGAGGAAGGATTGCATGGGTATGCACCATGCAGCCGCCATCCTGGCATCCCCACCCTTCAGGAGAGCTGTGGGGCAGTGTAGAGTCAGGCGTGGTTGGTGCAGTGGTTTGAATGAGAGGCTCCCCTAAGTCTGGGCATCTGAACACTTGGCCCTCAGAGGTTGCTTGAAGAGGATTAGAGGTGTGTCCTGGCTGGAGGAAGTACGCTATTTGGGGCGGGCTTTGAGGTTTCAAAAAGACTCCTACAGTTTCAAGTGAGCTCTCTTTGCTTCCTGTTTGTGGATCAAGAAGCAAGTGAGCTCTGGGCTGCTGCTCCCACCACCCTTTGCCTGCTACGTCCACTCGGCCACCATGGACTCCGACCCTCCGGAACTGTAAGCTCTAAATAAACTCTTCTACAAGTTGTCTTGGTCACGGTGTCTCCTCACAGCCTCAGCGAAGTAACTAACACAGTTAGCTTCTTTCTCATGGAAGGGGAGGAGGGACAGGTTTGGGGAAGAACTGGGAAGGACTTAGAGAAGCCTAAATGAAGACAAAGAAAATGTGAGTCAAGGGCATGAGGGGATGGACT